>NW_024723484.1:102500-702500 GCF_018991925.1 Homarus americanus
TCTACCTAATGGTAGCAGATGGAAGGTAGTCTCCTAATTGTATACATTAGAGTCTAATGTACTATAAAAGAACATAATCATATCTGAACTTTTCAATGACAATGTAGACCAACAAAACTTGTTTGTATCCAGGCTCTAGTATGAATTGTTTTAAGTAGTCATTGACAAAATAAAAATTTTTGTTGAGATGTTTACGAGTATATACCAAACACCACAATTATTATTAAAAAGCTAAACAGGGTAACATGTATTAACTCTTAGAAATGATATGTCTTCTTATTGGACAGAAGTAATTTTTCATTATTTTTTTTGTCCTATTCACATCGTGGAAGAAAGAAGTGAAAATGAATCAAGCGGACAGTGGCGCTGTGTGACTGTACCACAGCAGTCGGTCGGGATGAATATTGAAGCGATGTTTTAATTGGTGGGTGGAAGCAATATGTATTAGTTTAGTCTGTCAACATGATGTTAATGGTCCATTAAGTTGTACTGTAAAAAGTAACTGCTCGTTGATTTGTCGTACCAGTGTGTGTGTGTGTGTGTGTGTGTGTGCGTGTGTGTGCGTGTGTGTGTGTGTGTGTGTAACTTTTTAATATACGAAACCACCAAAGCTTTAGGACAATGTCTGCAATCACTCCCTGTAGTGATCTCGTGGTGCGTATGCGTTTATGCCAACCTTGTACGTACGTCTGGTAGTTGCAGTGTCGACCCTGTGTTTGTTATCAATCACCATTACTGTCATTACATGCCTACCTGTCTCTTAGTCAACACTAATTTACTGAGTACAGGGCATATTAAGATATAATATACAATTGGTTCTATTTTTCACATTCAGGGGAGCTTCATGTACGTGCTGAGAGGGATTAATCACCATGATGGAAGAGCTCTCTTATCGTATTCAGGGCCACAACTCCTATGAATCAGTGTATAATGAATGTACTCACCACGTTAACTCCTCGTCTTGACCAGATGTCTTCACCCGGTTAAAAATAGCAATTATTTGCCATTTGGGTACAATTCATTGCCTTTTAATTATGTATTTAGTTTTTTTTAACTGTAGTTTAAGGAAATTTATTCACGACAAACTATACTCAGCAGCACTAAATAAACTTGAACACTACCTTTATAACTATGAATATAGCTACACCTATAATTACACTTGCATTTATAACTATATCTAGAAATATAAATGTATCCACTAGTAATATATCTAAAACTAATATTATAATTATGGCATCAGCAGCCACAGGTATCGGTGATCTTTAGCTTCGGGAACCAGTATTCACAACAAACCTCTGACCTGCGGACATTCTACCAACTTGTCCGCACACCATACCACTTAACTTAATGAACCTAAGAATCGCAATAAGATATTTTAGCGTATTAAGAATGTTTATCTCCTAACATATATTTTGGTCAACTAAAAAAAAAAAGTTCAGATATATGAAATTATATAAAACTGGATAGTACTCTACCCAAGGTACTGTACACTCAAGCCCATTACTATTACTTAAACCTGTGATCACTAAGAGTATCGCATAGGCTGGAGGCTTCCGCGATGAAGCCGACAAACACACACAGTCGACACTACCCACTTGATTCCCTATGATCACTAACCTACGTTCAACAACTCGTATTTCCCGCTAATTTTAATGTAATTGGCCTGTAGGTATATTTTTTGTTAAGGCAATTGCTTTTAATTCACACACAAAAACAAATTATACTCAGTTTTATTTACAAGAGACTAATAAAATACAAACACCCCCCCAAAAAAGGGGGCGGGGGCAATAGACAATGTTCCTGGTAGCTAGATGGTGAGCCGCCTGGTGACGATAATGAAACAAAAAACAAAGTTGCGGCTGTTTAATGTTATTACTACGTTTCAACAACAAAGGTCTTTAAGGGCAAGGATGAAGAAGCACAAAAGAGAAGACGTAAAAGAGAACACGCAAGCCCCGAGGACAAAAATGAAGACACAGTTAAGGCAACACAAGAACAATAACAGATCACAAGACACACTTAGTGGACTTCAAAGACCTTAGCAGTCGCTGTTCACTGAATATAAATCAAGTTCAGTGTTAAGAGGATAAGCAAACGGTGCTTAATTAACCCTGGCAGTTGATTTTCTTGAACAAAATACAATGACAAACTTAAAATACAATGTCAAAGTTACGAGTCTTGTTGTAATTGGCTTTATATTTGCCAGAAGAATTCGCTAGAGGAAATTTCCGTAAGCTGTTCAGAGAACTGGTGATTAAATATCTCATTAAAGTAACAGTACAAGGCCAACTATCTCTTAATATTCGTAAATTTCACTTGTTGATGTTTTCTTTTTCTGTCCATTTTATATCCCGGACACGACATCGATGTTTTTGTTTATAACCTTCTATATCATAAAAGCTGTTTGGTGATGTTTATGGTATAAGATATTTCTGTATTTCATTGTCAACAAGTAAAGGTTTTAAACAATAATCCAAGGTTATACGATACGCCAGCCATCAACAATAAATATATTAAAGACATATATATCTGGTTGACACAAGATGCTGACTAGGCTATTACACTAGAAATACCAAGAGCTGAAAATTTAATAATCAATATGTAGAAAGAAAAAAATAATTATAATGAGCAAGTGATGTGGAGGTAAAAATAATAATTTAAAATATGTTATATAAATCTCTAGAGGCCACTGCACAGCCTGAAGATGTAAGGCAAGAGAAGAAAGAAAGAAATGAGATAAAGTGGGATGATAGGAGGGAAGAAGGAATTAAAGAAGTACCTAGTAACGCATCAACAACAGAAGGGACACTCCCCCTTCATTCACGGTGGTGCTTTTAGGTAGTTGACAGACTGAGCCAATTATTATCTCTTGACATTTTTTGTTTAGCTAAAAAGGAGATGCAGACAAAACCTTTTTATATAAAGACGCACGCCCAACCCCACACACTTACCCTTGGACAAACAAACATCATCCCAAAATTCGTAAACTCTTGAGATACATACAAGAGGTTGACCACGAACGCTTAGTTAATACAATTGAAAAAAAAAATTATTCCAAAATCAAGTTTTCCTTCAGAGATCTTTAGCAAAACGCATTTCTTTCCTAGTAAGAGCTTCAAAATGCACATAGAATTTTAAACTGAGGAAATAAGTATTTATATCATGCATAAAAGCCAGGGTATTCAATATTTCCACACAGTCAATACGGACCATGAATGTTGATGTCAAGCAGCCGGCGCCCGATTTGGTGTTGGGGTCGACACCAACAGGCTCAACAGGGCAAAGGTCGAGGGGCTCCCCTGCCTTGAACCAACACGACTGAAATGGTGGTTGATGAACAAGAAGTTTACAGTGACTGGTCGTATGATGCTGATGGTATATAACAATACTGTCGGCCATTGTGATATTATACGTTATTACTAACACAATAATATGAAAGAAAGAATAATTAAATAAGAATATCAATAACAACAATAATAATAATAATAATATCATTTTCCACCAGATAGTCGGAAACGAAAATAAAATAAAAACGTAAAATTATAGATCAACTGAGCATCTAACATTGACCTATGAATCTTCAAGGAAATACAAAAAAAATGAATGAAAACTGTATTGATCTATAGTATAATTTATCAGTGTTTCAGAGCTTATGGAATAGATTTCGATACAGCGAATACATTATATAATTGTTTTAATAAAGCAAGTAACTGAATAGATTTAAAAAAATTAAAACATTAATAAAGGTGTATACATGAACGCTACTTCTTTAATAAAATTCAATTAATAAGGTGATTATTTGGTAGCACAATGACTTAAACTAATAAGGATTCCTCATAAGTCTTTACAGCGGTATTGTACAATTTTGAAGCAGCTGAATTGGAACGAAGGACTCTTTAAATTTCAGTGTTGTGTTGTGCCGTTTTTCTTCCAGATTACATTACTTACATCAACCCCGGACGTTACAAGCAAGAACTCAACGAAGCGAGAAAGACTATGAGACTGAAAATGAACCTGACCAAACTAACGGTCAACCGGTTCACAAAATTCTAGGTAATGAAAGCCAATAATATGGAATTTAGATATCACGGAATATGCGGAGTGTGACGGCCGACTGGACAGAGCGGTCGTCTTCCGCCCACGGCACCCCAAAGTCATCCAGCTGTGAATGTGGTACCTAACATTACAGTGGGAGCTGAAGGGGCAACATAAAAACAAATAAAAAAAAAACATTCATACAATATTAAAATCAGTTAAGATTGAAGAGCTACGTCATATTTAACGGTAGAATACACCGTTCACTTATGTGTCTGGTCCTGGCAAATAACTAAAAAAATATAAACTACGCAAATTGGCTTAAAAAGAATGCCAGTTACGCAGGTGCTGTTTTTCTCGGTTGGGAGATAATTGGTAAGTGTAGGTGTGTGGCATGATGTAAGGGTACTGCTATTATGGTACCTGGTAGTCTGTACAGGAGCTGCTTCCTCCACACGAGATAAATAACTAGTCCAACACTACTGGGAGAACCATACTGTACCATGTAATATTGATACTTCTCTCTCACACGAACGCGCGCTCGTTCAAACACACACGCACGCGCGCGCGCACACGCACACACACACACACACACACACACACACACCCGCGGTGGGGAAATTACTACTTTCCAACGTATGATTTTTCAAATATTTTTTGTCCTAAACACGGGTTTACGTCGCCGCCGCTATGACTCGTTTATGTGTGCATTAAGAAACAAACATTTAATTAATATTGTATATCGTCTGGTGTAGCCTAGGCAATGAAATAAGCTGAACGAATAATGACCTGGACCTAACCTCGCTGTTCCTTGTATAAACTTTCATAAATATCGTGATTTGATTTTTTTCTTCTAAGTGGAGCTGACTTGTTTACGTCACAGATAATTATTAATCAACCTTTATTTTCTTTACGGGTTATGGACATAAAGGCAGCGAACCATGTAGTCTTACATCACAATACATTATTTACAGAAACAAGGACCAAAAATACTATTACAATTCAAAGTAATAAAGCAAATCGCAACTAAAATACAAAGGCTTATGTCACTGTTCATTGATTGTATTATTAATATTATTATTATTATTATTATTATTATTATTATTATTATTATTATTATTATTATTATTATTACGATTATTATTATTCTTATTATTATTTATATTTACCAGTTTATTTTAAATTGTATTCATGGCTCTCAGAATGCAACGTAGTCAAATAATTTTGTCTAGGATATCAAGACGTGTGGGAAAAATTGCAATTAAAACAAAAATGCAGGAAATTTGCATAATTTGATACACACACACCCAGCACTCGCCGCACTACCAGTAAGGGAAAAGTGTCTAAGTCTTGATCACTATCTATATTCACGATAAAATTTTCATAAGAGGTTCAGGAAGGTACACAGCCTTGACTGACAGACAGATTGACGCACAAATTAAGCGAGCAACATTTTCTTTGTTTAAAAGCACACGAGAAGATTTTTTTATTTTTTATTCAGCCTTCCTTGGAAACTAACTTAAGTCAAAGGATACATTAACATACTAAGCTTGTACCTAACGGGCTCTCTACCTCAACACGGTGAAGTTTGCCATGATGGGCATATCGCACGAGACGAGACAATATATTCCTTGTTTCTTATCTCAATTATTATTCTTAGTGATCTTCAAAGGAGTAACTTGAAAAATAGAAGAAGAAAAAGACACCAGAATGCAGGACGCGCCCAAATTCCAAGCACGAACTAGTTTTTATCCACCAAATTCTACTTTAAGAGAACTGCGAAGGATTATATTATGCATTAATGAGATCCCACAAACATCACTGAGGATAATGTTTTTATGGCAGTCTACAGCACACAATCTGTACTTACTCTATATACAAGAAAATCAAAACTAAATTGCATTATATTCTGAAATCGTTGACTGTTAGACGAATTGGATTAATTTTCACCTTAGTGCCCCGTAACACGCGTGTAGAGGCATATATGTATTGTACAACTGACCACCCATATGTACTGTGCAACTGGCCATCCATATGTACTGTGCAACTGGCCATCCATATGTACTGTGCAACTGGCCATCCATATGTACTGTACAGCTGGCCATCCATATGTACTGTACAGCTGGCCATCCATATGTACTGTACAACTGGACGTAATAGCGGACTTCTCTCAATCATTAATGGCCCATTAATCATGAAACAACAAATACACATTACTACTTTACAATGCCATTAAAAATACTTCGCACTAAGTTTTCAATTAAACTTTTGGTTAACCTTTGCCTTCAGATAATTTTAGTTAGTTAACCTTTGTGGTCATCCTTGTACCGTAATGACTTGGGTACACTTGGAGCATCACTAATTATTTAACAAAATCTCCCATTAACTGTAAAACACAAGAGGAAATAATGTCTTAAATAATAATTAGTGGATTTGGATGTATGAACACCTTGTTAATTAGGAATTGATAAGTACCGATTGTTATATATTTATACTGTACCTGATTATCTTTGTCCAACGCAGCGGCCTAAAAATATTTTTAAGCCCTAGTGACATTTTAGTTACCTCAGCCAGCTCTATGAACGCCTGTCCTGACTGTTAACTCACTTAGGTAACTAATTAACTATGCCGCGTTAATACAGTCTATAAATTCTTGGCTCCGTTATTTTCACTCTGAGTATATTTAGTGTGAGGGTTCCTACACGAAGGGCAATTATCCTCAAGGAATGATGAATATACAGGGGCAGGGAGGGAGTAATGGAAATTGGTACCCGTTGTTGTTGTTATAACGTTACGACTGCGCTCCAACATCGAAGGCTTCTCACCGCGTAACAAGGTTAGTCATGCACGAACCCAACAACAATAAAACATTTTGAGAGATAAACTGTGTAGGAACCCGAAAAAAAGGAACAGATAAATCCGATTAAATAATAATTAATCTTGTTCTGAAACTTGCCTCCACTTTTATGGCCTATAATGGTAAATTTAGGTTGTACATAATTATTTTAATTGAATGTATAAATTTGTGTTTTCACTTCTGATAAGTTTGGATGAAATGATATTGGTTTGACGTAATTCATCCAAGGACTTGACTTTATTTATACCAAAGTATAAGAATTTGGTGAATTTTTCCCTAACTTCTTATATGTTGTCACCAAAGAATTACTACATGGTGACGGGACCTATAGTGCTGAGACGTCATCAGTTATTTAAATGACATTAACTTTACCATCACATAACAGGCAGATGTTGTTGTAGTTCACCAAATACATCAAAGGCCAACAAGGGGCACAGTTATAACTCCTGGCCTAAAACTCCTTTGTTTCTTGACTGACGGCACTAGTAATACCCAGCCATCAGTGTCACCAAGAATAACTATTGTCATGTTCATTTACAAGAAACATCCCTTTCTGGCCAACAATAACATCACCGTCACTACAGAAACATTCTTCCTACAATTTTAAAGCATCCGGTTGTACCATGATGTATGTGAAGCAACTGTACATTATATATGACTAACATTACATATTTTCAATAGTTTATAATAAGTTTTAAACATCTTAAAACTCGTTTCCCCGAAGAGTGATTTTAAGAGAATGCTTACAGTACCTGCTG
The DNA here is from genome assembly GCF_018991925.1 of Homarus americanus. Lineage (NCBI taxonomy): Eukaryota > Metazoa > Arthropoda > Malacostraca > Decapoda > Nephropidae > Homarus > Homarus americanus. Next base: position 110,151 of record NW_024723484.1, read on the forward strand.
CATTAAAACTCACAACAAAAGGTTCCTAGATAAAAACTTGCCATTACTGCATATTAGATGTGTTTAACCATTTTATACGTCGTTCTCGACTAAAGTCGTCATAAATCCTTTCGTATCCACGAAATTTTTTACTTCACACATCAGTTTGCTGTCAAAAGATAACAAGAAACAGAGGGAATAGCTTATTACGTGTTTACAACTAGTAACTCTTGGTAAACTGACGTTCACTAAAATTAAGTCACCGCATAAGGAGGTTTACTGTTCTCTGACAGACTTCTACGTCGTACATCGCTTTAAAGAGAAAGCAAAAAATGTCTGGTTATGTCCACGAGCTTACCGACACTTTGTCAAAATGCCTTAATTGGCTGACGGTGGGTCCTACAGGTGTGACGGCCTGATAAGGATGATGTGAACATAATACTCTCGGTACTCAGGAGCTAGCGAGGCAGGCACTACACTCTACCGCCTGATATTCCCCAATTTTATAATTTGTTTCCCATCCCGTAGTTGGGTCGACAGGGGAATCCCCGTCATGGGCAGGCCACGAGACTCGAACCGGTAATCGTTGGGTTAACAGGGAATGTAATATTTATTCGAGAACACTGCCCTCTAAATTGAGTAACCCCACCTGATTTAGGTGGTATAAAACTGTTTGTATATATTTTACATCTATAAATATCGTATCTTGTAAATTGTTTTCGGTTGGAGTGGGACTTGTTAATTCTATTTAAAAGATAAACGCACAAGGAGAAGTCAGACAATTGTTGTCAGAAACATTCAGCAAGGCGTTCTCTTGCCAGAGACATATTTGAAGCAGGATGTTTTGGTCTCATACATGTTTATTATGACAAGTAAAACGCTCCATGGCTGGGAGGTCCACACAGTGCTAATCATGGTTATAAATGACCGATGGAAGGTGCGGGGTGAGGGCATAGGCCAGTGTAGCTCGTCGGACCCTGACTGTAAACTATCCACCGAATAGGAAAGATCCCTGCCTGCCAATGAGGGAGACTTTCTCGTGAGGTCATAACTGCTAACCGCTTTGGTCTCGCGGCTCGCTTTACAACACGTTTTATAAGTTCGGAATGTGCAAATTTTGCGTTAATTTTGTGTCACATCCTTTAAATTGTCTCCGAATAAGTTATAGTTATTGAGACACCTATCTACAGCTGGACATTATAAACTATAGTCATACGCAGTGATTTACAACTGCCATAGGACAACAAATTAATTTGACATTCCCTTATGTCATCGTCTCAGCTGCTCTCGCTAACACACCGCATATATTCAAGGAACCACCCGAGGCTTATCAACCTAGTTTTTACCAGACTGACAGAACCAATTAATTTACAAATGCTGTTTAACCCACAACGTCTCAATTCCGGCTGAACACACGAGTGACGCCAACAATGGTGTCAGGCGAGGTTATTGTTATCCAAGTCCACCAGCTTATTCCCAAAATCTGCCGTTAGAAAGAAAGACTAATAAATGTTCCTTAGTAGCACTAGCAGCTGAAGCACCCATATAAACTAACTAAACAAAAGCATCATGTGTTGGGTGGACAGTGTAGCGTTTTGAGACAATACTTAATATGGTACATCATCTCTGAAGGTTGGATCATTAAGACCTCCACTTACTTCTTTATATTCAACACAATAATAGTCTAATATACGACTACCTTAAGTATAATATTGTTTTCGTACCATCTTTTTTTTGTAAATATAATAGTACAGTATCTAATAAAAACATTCATAACGTCGAACATGACCAGAGTATTACGTCACTTAATATGACATGCAGTAGTGTTGCAGTTGAATAGGAACCTGTTAAGGACAGCTGGCGTGTCCCTCAAGCACATTATATTCAATGTTTTACAAATATTTTGCTGGAGTTCATCAGACAGTGAACAGACCTGTTACTTGAGAGAGAGAGAGAGAGAGAGAGAGAGAGAGAGAGAGAGAGAGAGAGAGAGAGAGAGAGAGAGAGAGAGCACTCCATACACCATGACCAGCTGTGGTTATGCCTCGCTTGAATTACGTAGGCGTTAAGACAATACCAAATATAATTCGTATGTACTGTATGGTTTTTGAGGTAACACAGGAAACTTCAGTAATGATACAATAATACAAACTTTCTGGCCAAGTAACTATGAAAAAATATAATAAAGGCAAAGTAAACACTGGGAATGCCATTACTGGTAACGCTGAAAACAAGCCGATAGCTTAAAACAAAGCTCACTAATATGGTAACACTGGCTGCCTCAGTTATCATAAAGGAAAGTAGAAATAGCGTTGATTTCTAGACTAATTTCCAATACAACTCTTGTAAAGTACATTCAAAAAGGATGGCAATGCTCACAAGTATTCACATTTGACAACATTGTTTTGGGGGAAGTACTTCACACACCCCAGGAGTTACCATGAAGCTGAGTTCCATAATATCTATCGTTGTTAGACTAGTGTATCACTAACCTTACTACGCAATTAAAGACGTTTGTTGTTGTAGCGCAGGAATAACATTATAGCAACAACGACACCAAGACTCTAGGTGCCTCAGTAACCGGGTCGTTCACTGTTGTCCAATAACATCTTCACCCAGAGGCTCGCTGTGTACGTCGTTTATGTTTTATTGTACTTATGGCGTTTACCTCTGATACCTGTCACCACAATAACAACAAACTTCATTTACTGATATATTGATATTTACAATGTGTCGGGAATTGATAAGTCTAACATATCCTCTGCTGAAGGAGTGTCAATTCTGTCCATTTGTCTTGTCAGTGGGATGATTGATGGAGGTTCGTGGTCTGAATGATTCTCACAATATCTCCTACGTGGGCTTCATGAGGAAGTGTTGCTACCACCATCCACGGATAAGTTCAAATATTTTAAGAAAGATTTACCGTTCCTTTCAGTGGTACAGCGGCCGAGTGAATACAGTACACCGTTCGTCTCCTGTCCTACGGATTGCCTGTACATGTACACGGCACTTCAAGGTCACCCAGTCGTGAATAGGTACCTAATTTTAAGGTGAGGATGTAGAAGGGAGAGAATGGGGTCCAGTTTCATTCTTTAGTTTGATTAACAGTACAAAGGATATATTCCCCAAGAAATGCCCGAGTCTTTTTATCAGTATTCAATTATTTAATCATAATTTTGATATAGGCAAGTAACTTAACATACCATACTTTTGAATTATTTATTACGTAAGAGATATGAGAGTAGCTCAGTAAAATGTTTATAACTGGTAATTATACCAAAAATAAATAAATAGAGGAATAAATAAATCAGTGAAAAGAAGAATGATCAAACGAAACAAGTGTAAGATACGATTTCGATAATTAGCTTCATCCATACATGATTTAGATAAACATGCTGCCCTTAATGTGGTAGAAGGTTATAACAAATTGATAGAATATTTCATGACCAAAAGTTCTTAGCTACACAATAATAAAAAATATGCTTTTAACTGATTTTGTTTGATAATCTTTTTAGTCTTTCTGACGAAAACAAAAACAAAAACAAAAGCAACCCGCCAGCGCAGGCCATTAACGGTAGCCTGACAACGAATAAATAGTACTTGGGACACTTCCCGTAAGCCAACAGAGGGCCTGGCGGGTCATCAGTGGGGTCCTGGAGGTGCTCACCAGAGGGTCGGTTCTGCCCAGGCTTATGCACTCCACCTTGTTTGTCCTGTTGTTTGTCTGTTAAACAAGAGCGGGTGGCCTGGTTAACCTAGATCTACCTCACCTTACAGCCCGAGCATCCCGACATTCAGCCCTTTGGAGGTTTTTTCTTATCTTGAATATAAATTATACAAGAAGGAAGCTTGTTTGTAGACGTTTAACCATCGACTGTTGTGTTGATGTGATTAAGCTGGGTATTATACACTCTTATACACCGACACATAATTAATATACACAACATACTTGACCAATAATATCAACAGTATTTACGTAACGTATTTAAACTAAACTTTTCTTGGAATAACTACCACCTGCCTTTATTACTTGTTGGTATTATGTTCAGTTAAGAATCTGAATTAAACTTTAAACTCAGAAGAAAAAAATATGAATTATCAGTGACCAGCGAGGCTGTAGAGAAGGGTGACATCTTCCCTTGTATTAGCAGACGAACTTCACTAACACCTTCACTACGGAGAAGCCAAACGAATTTATTCAGCTCAATAGGTTACCCCGCACACAAGGGGCTAATCATTTTTAAAACCTGCACCTCTACCAAAGGATTAGGTGTGGCAAATAAAAACAAAATATCTTCAGTGGTTGTAAAGAGGATTTATAAAGCCTTGTGTTTGTTTTCCTCCAGGTGACACAGCCCGCGGGAGTAGCATCAGAAGAATCAACACAAGACGTACCCAGTGTGGCTAGGTGGTGGTGCTGCATCCTTGGAAGTATGTATGCAAAAAGACGTCGGAAAATTTCTTAGCAACAAATGTTGTTTGAGATACTTGTCGCTGTCAGTTGAACCGATTTCAGTAAATATGCTGAAGTTGTAACTCTTTTAAGGAGCGTGGCGGTTCATTCTGTTGGTCAGTATTAGATATGTTTACTCTAGATGTTGTATTTTTCCTCTTTGTTTCCCGTTACGCTGAAGAGAAGAGCGGATTACGTCTTTGGAAATACAACATACTGCGTTTCGTTAATCTATTTCTTATAATTGTCCCAAGTATACGACTTAACTGGTTTATCTACCGTACTTAATTTTGCCAGGGTATATCATTAGCACAGATAAAGGAAACAGATATTCATGTGTTATATCTTTGTGGTCGTTGAAGACACCAAAAACGCTCATACTGACTAAACTTCGCCCGAGAGGAAGAAACAAGAGTACATGATCATAACAAAACATAATACTGTGAAAAGAAAGTAAATTACAAATATAATTACATACTAATTAGGAGCCACAGTAATGTCATTCGCAAATATTAATAAACTTGAAGCCCTCAGACATAAATCCTGATTATTATGTTCATCATAAATATTTCGTAGGAGTCTATTAAATACAATTTACAAAAGGTATAAAATATTAGTTGACACATGCACGGCTTGCACGGCTTGGACAGCTTCACATCATAAGAGCCGTTCAATTTTTTTTATGATCAAAATTAAAAGCCTTTAAAAACAATATATATATGAAGAAAATATAGTGAATATAAATTGTCTCCTGCATTTACTAAAAAAAATAAAAAGAGAGAATGAAAGAAACTTGTTAGACGAGACGTAACAAAAGACAAAATGGTCGAGTCATCACCGTGGAGGTGTAGGCCTGGTGGCCGGTTTCGGGTAACAAGACCAATATCGAGGGTCTGGTCGCAGTTTGGTCCAACTTAGGTCTATTTACCAGGCAATTATTTACCTTACCGTCACTCATGTTACTGAGGTGCCACGTCTCCAGGGCACACAGAGTGTTGACAGGGTTTTAGGGGGAAGTTTGGGGGAAGTTTTGAGTAAAAGATGCAAAATACTGTTGGGTTGCAGGGGAGAATTTCATGGTAGTATTTAGGGGATGATTTCAAGGAACTTTTCAAAGAAATTATATGGAAATGATTGTCTAAGGTAATTGTAGGGATAGTTGAAAGTGTGAATTTCAAGAGAGGTTGAGAAGAAGATTTAGCAGGAGAAAATGTGTGTGTGTGTGTGTGTGTGTGTGTGTGTGTGTGTGTGTGTGTGTATCAAAGTGCCATGTCTAAGGGTTAACCACAATAGCCCTTCCATTATATACGTGTTATGGCTTTCTTTCCCAGTCCTCCCTGATTATGCCCCTCGCTGGGGCCTAGCTTTTAATTTCTTTCATTCCTCCCAGTCTCTGCCTTCCTCTGTCTTCATATTAAAAGAGCCCCAGAACCTCCGTTAATAAACCAATACTCCTTCTTCTATCTCACTGTCTTTACCCTCCAGGATCAACTTACTCTTTTATATCATCGAAAATGCCTATGTCATTCCATGTAGAGAGGAGTGTGTGATGAGGGCGTGTTAATTCAGCTCTGAGTGTGTGATAAGTGTATGACGAGTGCATGTAGACTGCCCTTCCGAAGAATCTTTACGCTTGCAGGTGAGCGGGTCAGAGTTTGCCTAAGTTAAGTGGCCGTGTCCAGGCTACCGCAGGCGGTCATGGTCGTACCGAGATTAATGATGGTATCCTGTGTCTTTACGTTGAGGTTGAGGTTGAGGGTTGTAGTGACCTTGGTGTCTTTCTTATTTTCAGGAGGTACGGGAGGAGAAGGGGGAAGGGGGAGGGGGAAGGGAAGGGGGAGGGGGAAGGGAAGGGGGAAGGGGGAAAGGGAGGAGCCATATTGCTACAAAATGGTGAAGTAGGCTTTCCCTTGTTAAATACTGTAGAGGACGCTGACAAAATGCTATTAATCACTGTGTTTCTAGAAAGTCTTAACCTTTGAACGAATAACCAAGAAGATTGCCATAAAGAGTCCGGTCAGTATCCGTTTCCCTTGCAATTATATAATTTCTTGTTAAATTATAAAGTTTTGGGGGTTATTTATAGCGAGTGAAACCTTACGAGAAAATCAGTTCCCAGTGTCTCTGTTGGCGTTGAAACACATTTGATTAGCTCATGAATTAACGTTTCGGTTCCAAAACACCGTCATCTCTATCCTTACACCTGGAGAAACAAATGACACACATTACTACCTCGCCGAACAATCCCAACAACGATTATGTCATCATGTAGTCACAGGTAATCAGCATATTTCATTAATACCGACAATTGACCGATGAAAATGATTGGTTCGGAGTTTGCACCTCACCAGAGGCCAGCAAGTTAGTGCCTGGAGCAAAGTTAATATCGACGCCGGAATCATAATCTCTTGTGACAGGTGCTAGATAAGCGTTCCCCAGTGCCTGGTGGGCGACGCTTGAAGGAGTGAACCAGGCGTGCCATTATAGAACTATACTTTTACGATATTCGGTAATGATCACTTAAACTTTTTTAATATTATTTTTTCCACCCCCAGGCCCCGTTGTGGGTCGATGACCTATGTCCCGGTGGGCTATTTCCAGTAAAAAAAAAGTCGGCGAATAAAGTACTGGTGTGGTAACGTTTAAAAGAAATAAGAGGGACACAAAACAAGGTTTCTGGTTAGGTTGACACCCCTATATATACTGTGCCATGATCACGATTGGTGTCGTCAAATGAAAATCAATTCAGCAATATGAGGAACTTGCCCGTTCGCTTAAAAATAAATTGATTTTGAGTATAGTTCGTGGCATCACTGCTAATAACATTACTGAGAGACTTGGCCACCAAGTAGAGAAAATTATGAACCCCAGTAAAAGGAGCACGGAATAATGTACGGTAGACGTAACACACAGACACAGTGAAAAAAAAAACTAAGTTAATGGACAAGAACTCAACCAAATCCGATATACGAGTATTACTGTGAGAACAAGATGCAGGAATAACAGGCAGTAGGCAGGTCCTCGTGAAAGAAGGAGTGATGAAGTAGATTCTAGACAGACAACCAGATGTAAACATGACATGGAAAAGCTTCGATGCGCTTAGCTGTCAGGGAAGTAAAATTAAGTGAGGAACGCAAGGAGATTTTATTATTAGAGGCAGCACTGGCCAAACTGAAGCCAGCTGGGCCCCCCAAAAAATAAAAAAAAATATTGTGATCGACTTATCTTGAATGTCAATTAAAAACTTATTGAGGATCAGGGCATGCGTTCAATTGGGCAAACAGATTCACCACGCTCTGAATAAAACCCAATCACACTAAGGCCTCCGTGAGCTTTGGTGTCCACGGCTGGTGTCTCCTCTCACAAACCTCCCTGGATGCACTGTATACGGATTTATCATTCCACTCCTTACATGACGTTAATAAGGTTTTCCATCAATATTCTTGTCCTTGCGTTGCCATAACGTGTGTATTTAACGTTTCTTTTTCAGTTTTGTTATTATTATTATTCTCAATTTAGCTCTATTAATAAGTTTGTCTTCGTGTGAGTTCTAAGTCAGCAACATAGTCTGAAAGAGACGTTAAAGTCGGCGTTCTAATTTATTACTGCCATAACTCCCTGAAGGCTGGTGTTCTCAGGCTTATTGGGTGATCGGACAAGATAGTAGGAAAAGGTTAAACTTGCGGGGTTGGGGCCGTCCATCTGGGATGTGAGTATAGTCTCTACGAACACGTGAAGACATTGTCGTGATTTGTGACATAGATACGTATCATTGAGGTGCGTCGAAGGTTTTTACATGTGTTCCTCACGCTAAGGCGATAAAATGAGAGCCAAGAGGGAGAAATGTGCCACAGGCAAGGAGGAAAGAGCTACCTGCTGCTACTTTAGGTCACGGAAGGAGCTACTTGTTACAACAATACAATGGAGACAAAAGAAGGAAGGTACTTTCTGTAACAATACGAGGGTGACGCAAGGAAGGAGGTACGAAGGCCTTTAAAAAGTTCAGTATTTCCACAACTTCCTGACAAAAACAACAAACTCTGACAGCGGAATTTGCAGCTCTCGTTCAGTAAACTGGGGCACTGTGATGCGCACATACAAAGTACTTGCTAAATTCATTCAACATCGCTGTCCAATGATTTACTCACGCAGCTGACAGCAGTACTGACTTGTGACGGTGTCTTGGTGTGGTGGTTAGACAATGTCCTACAGAGAAAAAAATCGATCACAGCACTTAACTGATTTTCTGGTTTGCAATATTCATCTTCACCTACCTGTACAATGGTAAGTATTTGTAAAACTGATATCCTGCGTCTACTCTTGTCTAACGGAAGGAGTGGACACGAGGAAGCTGCGTACTGTACAGTGTTCATGTGTGAATAAGAGAAAGAGAAGATCGATGAAAATGATAAGTAAACTTACTAACAAAATTATGTGCCTTGTTAACAATAAAAGGGATGCCTAGAGGAATCTTTTAATTCAGACAATATTGACATCAGCGTCTCGAAGGTTTGAAGAATTTCTCTGTCATGAGACTTTGGTTTGATGGATCTCGTAAGATAAGCTCCGTGTTGCCTTTTCTATTTAGTATTTCATTTACAATACTAAGAGAATAACAAAAGTTATTACTTAGTCGCTGAAAATACTGAGTGATAACACCGGAGGTTTTCTTGACTTGAGGGAAGTAAATATAGGATCTTGTTGTGGCAGAAAATGCAAGGAAGTACAGCAGCAGATATACTGTAGATGAACTGTTAATGATGGATAAAAATATAACAATAAGTCTTAAAAGCAATATTCATAAAATATTAAAAATATCGACAAATCTCTTTCACAGAAAAAACAAATAATAGCACTGAAAAGGAAGCAGATAATTCAAAGCTCCATAAAAAAGCCAACAAGAAAATATACAGCACATTTAGAGGCATTCATGAATTCCAGTCCATCATTGCCACCCACTCAGAGTCCGTTTCATCATCAGCAGCTCACAATGATCATTATAACAATATCACAATCCTCATGACAGCTCCGCATCTTATAACTTTCAACTTGTCACATAAAGCATGACCCTGACAGCGTATTGTGAGACATCCCGCGTGAAGCACTTCCTCGAATGTGCCAATGATACTTTGTCTTGTACCCAGGGAGTGTTTGTGACTGACAGAATACGTCAATTAAGAGCCATAACAGATGTGGCAAGAGGCAGGTGGTGGTGAGGCTGTCTGGTACTGCCCACGTTGTCCACACAGTCACCCTCCCTGTCCAGTGAAAATTCAAGAGATTCATTGGCCCTGCGTTCTCTGATTGTTTTGTTTTTCTTGTCATCTCTGCTATGTTATCTAAGAGTTTGTTTCTTCTTTGCTACAGGGCTGCAGTTTATTCTGATTTATTTAAGGTCCTCAAAAATCTTAAGGTTTATAGTATATAAATAAATAAACAGATACATTCGAAGGGAGTGAAAAATATATCTCTATCTGAAGATGAGGTTAACTAAAATAGTGTTACCACACGTTAAGTAGACATATAGTATGTTAACTGATATTCTGAGACACGCAACAAATTCACAACACAAACCCACACGAGGGAACACAATCATTCATGTCCTCCCTGGTCTTACTCTTAAAATTTCCTCAGGTATAAAGAACTCGTTATTCGTTATCTTCAAGCCAGACTTGCTGAGGATATCATATTTTAAAGGTTAATTGAGCATGAATAATGTTGACAAATGAGAGGCAAGTGTGCATGTCAGGTATGAAACATGTTTTAACACCCGTTGGGTGTCATGATTACAGGTAGCTAGAAGCGCTGAAAGCAAATACCGTAATCAAAGTCTCGCAGCCGTGAATCTTGTGTCACACTCGGCTATAGGCATAATATACTAGAGATCAAACTATTACTCCTATATATCATGTATGAGTAAGGAGCCTTCGTAATTAATTGTTCATGTAAGTTGTAGTCTGACTTTAAAAAGTGAAAAATAGCCAAATAGAGGACTGCAGTGAAGGAGAGTTTAACCGTGTGTCGTGTCCACCACCCAACCACCACGTTTAAGCGTGACTGGAACCGAGATGAGGCGTGGCCCAGTTGAGCTGAGATAAATTATGACCACCCAAGATAGACGCAAGTTACTGGTGAGCAGGAGTGACGCGAGGATTGGTCAGCTTTAACGTTAGAATATGAACCGGGGTAATTGAGAATTACAAAAATAAACATATGAACATAAAACAAACGAAAAGGCATGTGAGAACGACTTCCTAAATAAAATAAAAAAAGTCATGTGAGTTTGAATGATCTGGCCTCAACTGGTAACGACATTCTGCTATTCACCTCTGGGCAGTGTGATAAAACCATTTTTTTTTCGTTTTAATAACTGACTAAAAAAATCGAAGCCAAAATGGAATGTCAATTTTAGCTATCCATGACGTCAGTGTGTGTGTGTGTGTGTGTGTGTGTGTGTGTGTGTGTGTGTGTGTGTGTGTGTGTGTGTGTGTGTTGTATAGCAAAGCCTTCTCAATACGCTATTCCATTACAAAACTTTCAACACCAATAATCAATTTCCTAAAATGTGGAAACTTACAAAATTCTTAAGGATACATATCTAAAAACTAAAAACTAATTTCTTAAGTAAATACCAACAGATATAGTGTAAATAAAATGGTTAATCCTTTCATGAAATATAAGCAACGAAGCCGATTAATCTACAAAATACTTGTGATTTGTAAACCTGTGCAAAAGAGCTGTTCACATTATCAAAATGGTGTACGCTATTATCAAGAATATATTTCAATGTGTTAAGCTGTCAGATGAGGTGTTTTTTGCCGACTATTGATGAGCTACAGTAACTTTTCATGGCACTAAAGTTACAATTAACCGACTGACATTTAACCAACTAAGGAGTGACGAGACCTGAGTGTCAGATACCCCTGGACCCCCAAGAGCCACTCACAAGATAAATGCAGACAAGTAGAGTTAATTCTTACACACTGCCTCAGATAATTACTGACAATAATAACTGTGCTGGCATTAGAGACGCTTGATTTTGTTTAGCAGTTCTTATATGGTATAAACCTTGGCCTGGCCGACCTGCTTGGTGAACGGAATTGTTACCAGGGTGGAAGTTTATATCACACTTTACTAGACAACACTTTTTACATGATTTAATTTTTTCATGTGACCTCGAGCGATTTGGACATTATTTTCCCCGACAAAAGATGTGTTTGTATAAAATGTGACTCACAGGCTGATAGAATCATAGCCTCTTATGTGTATAATTCCCCCCTAGATGATAGCTTTTGCGATTTTGCCATCCCATTTACACGATAAAGTTAGGTTAGGTTAAGTTAAGTTAGGTTAGATTGGTTCGGTAAGATTAGGTTAGGTTGGTTTAGTTCGGTTAGGCGAGGGAAGTAGAAACCTTAATCCAGTAACCAGTTTCAATAACCCGTTTCAGTTTACCACCTTGAATTCTCAGCATGTGGCTATACTTAGCAGGCGGCGGGCTATTGGTGTTGCACAAGACAGTAGACATGTATTACACTTCATACACAAAGTTGTACCAAGGGCTGTGATCATGTTAAACGTTTCTCCTGAGTACAGTTATAAAAAATTAAGTCTTTGGACATTTCGTGTTACTATGAACTTTCTTGTGGGTAGAATGATGCAGAAGTTAGACGCGACGGTCATGGTGAAATATTCATAGTTTCCTTATTTCATCTTGTAACTTTTCATCACAAATGACAAATCCATCTTGACCATAAATGAAAATTACTCTTGGTTACCTTTAAGGTCAGGAATGAAATGCTAGTTTGCTGACCTAAGTTGTACCCATTTATATATTTTTGTCCTTTTTGCCAAGTATTAAACATTAAAATACGCGACTAAACTAACTAGAAATAAAAGATACGTAAAAAAAATAACTTCTTCGAAAATTTCCTCTTAGATTGGTGAAGGAGATTTGCACTGACAATGAGTAAGGACGGCATAGCGCCAACTCGGCAGGAATAAACACGACTTCCCTTTATGCTTGGACAATCACTTAATATTTACTGCCACAAACGAGGTCACCAAGAAGCTGCAGTAAATGATGCCCTTCTCTTCGGGTAATATTATACTCAGAACTTTATTTCTACGATGGAATGATTTATTTTTTTCCTTATGTTTCAACACATGAGTCCTCTAATTTCAACACGGTAAGAAACAGCAAAGACATGACTAAACTGAAACAAGAAAAAAAAGAGAAAAAAATAAGTAGGTCTTCTAAGATTATGAAGGAATGTGGTTAAAGTAGCAATACTGTTCGTCCCTTAATTGTCTGTCTATCTCCAGGCGTTAATAATTACGTTTGATAATAATTATTGAAACGATTTGACCAGGTGAGTTAAAAAAACATAAACTTAATACTCTCTGAGTCTTAGGCCAACACATACTGTAGGTAAGATTTGAGTTTAAGCAACACAATCTCTCTCTCTCTCTCAGCAAAAAGAAAACGCAAACCAGCGCGCGCACACACACACACACACACACACACACACACACACACACACACACACACACACACACACACACACACACACACACACACACACACACACACACAGGGGTATATGGCAGAGCATAGTTTATATACGTGTATATATGTGATGCTCTCATTACCAGCATGATAAGTTGTGCATGTCACCAGTACACGTGAAGGCAGGTGAGGTCAGGCACTAAAGAAGAAACATCCATACACCAGACAGTGAATGGACCAAGGCCTATGAACATAAACAATCCGTAACAAAAAATAAAAAATACCGATTCTCTACCCTTGACTTCTTTACATTACAGAACAGGAAACTTGTGGAGGTTACTACTGCTCCTTCCTGGGTAGCAGTGAGGCTAAATCGTGAGAAGATTGTAAGTGAGACAAGATTTAAATGAGACAAGATCGTAAGCAAGAAAAGATTGTAAACGAGATACGGCTGTAAATGAGACAAGAGCACAGGTGAGGCAAGAGTGCAGGTGCAGTCGACGTTAAAAGTTCTTGATTACTCACCCCAGTCTGCTCTACCTGATTTTTTTCCACTGCCTTTCGGGTATGTCCGCCATATTTGATAGGATACATGAACCATGCAATAAAACCCTTATATATGAATATATAAAGTATACCGTGAAGCACAACCACCGTAAAACATCATAATTATGCACTTTAAATAAGAGGATTTTCAACTAACGACGGATATATACACCATGATTTACAATTAAAGTACCATGGTTTACGCTTAACATGGGGTATTTACTTACACCCATGATTTACACCAAACAGGGAAAATAAACACCATGAATTTGCTTATGGTCATTTACAGCATGTTGTGTCCTATAATATATCACCAGACAGGAATTAAAACAGTTTTTATTAAATGTAAGATAAATTTACTTTCCGAACTGATTATTAACGTCATTAAATGTTTTACGAATCTAGTTTTTCGTACGATCAGAAAATTATTATCGTATCCAAGAGGAGAAAAACAATAATATTTCTTATTAATTCTACCTGAAATAAAAAAAAAAAATATTTACCTTGATGAATACACCTTTAATAATAAGAGTGGCTATTACTCACAGCTGGCAGAACACAAGCGTGTTTCTGTTGTCTTAGGAAGCTTAACCTTGGGTCTTGTTGACTCAGATGCCTCGTAAGCCGTCATGCATTTATTTTGTATTAGCGTTGTTTTGAAGTAGCCACCAGCTAATGTGCATTACACTCTCTGCATCACACTACTCGTAATGACTAAAAACATCAATGTTTTTTTATACCGATGGCTATTTAACCAATGATTACCGCTACTTCATCTTGCCATGGCTGTGCATCTGAAGGATTTCCATTTTTTTTACATAAATATTATATATGTAAATTGGGAAGGTTCATGTATCAGGTTAAGAAAGATCCTTTGTTGTCAGGGAGGTTAACAGGCCTACATTTTTTTTTTTTTTTTAGATTTTCCCAAACTATATTATTATATTTTAATGTTTTCTTTAACGTGGTGTCCTTCATAAACATTATTATTATAACATAAGTTTGGTTCTCTACCTATCTATATAGCGATCATGTTGGGACTACAATAGACTGGGGGGTGGGGGGGGGGGGAAATCCTATCAATAATGTAAAAAAACAAAAACAAAAAAGAATCTCAATAACTTTCCTAACATGTAGTGACCACAGAGAATTGTTTACTGCCCAGGTATGTCTTGTGTACTTATTCATATCTGGTCATCTTGTTGACGTAGCCTTGTCCTGCAGTCACTTGCCAAACTGTGTATCGTAACTGGATATCTTATTCCCTGTTTTACACTTATGAGAAGGTGAAAGTAGGTATCATAGGCTTACAAAACTAAACCTTTGGGCAAGTAACGAGACAGCGTGGGCAAAGGTGCACTCGACCGCCTTCACTTACTTAATGTAATTTAGGTCCATAATAATCATGACAGACATATACTGTAGAGTGCCTAGTGGCAGTAAATATAAAAATAGTTACTATTCGCCATCACTAAAGACGTAATACCTGCGCGGGCTCGAGAGTTTGGTACAACAATCAGGTCACGTTCATTACACAGCACAGGCCGCTCGGTTCCAACTGAGATAATTTAATCTGACGGGAATGAACAATTTACTCGACTAATAATTTAATATATGACCTAGATGATGAATGATGTTTTCTGGCAAGTGTTTTTCTTTTATATTAAGATAATTAAGAAACTGTGATTAAGAACTATTAACACAGAAATTTATTACTAAACACCGGGAAGTATTCCAGTATTTTTCCCTCGTCAGCCATTTTCCTGTTACCGAGGTCAAGTGACTCCTGATAGGCTACACGAATTGAGAAGGTCAGACGGATGTTTTTTTCAACCTAACCTAACTACACACTTTTCTGTCTATGTGCTTTTGTGTGGTGTGTGTTACATCACGTGTGCTTTCGTTAATGATTGATAACATTGTCAGGAGAAATATTTTTGCTTCATGTGTTTGTTCCTTGGGGCTACTCTGGTGTACGAGTACGCTAAGCTGCAATATTCACGGTTTACTTTTCCATTCGCCTTAGTATTTGAAGTATCTTATCTGGTTCCAAGAAAGCGTAACCATCATACAGTAATTTCAACAATAGGAGTCTGATTTAGACAAAAATAAAACAAAGAGACACTCCCTTCCATATAACCACTTAAGAAAATGGTACTTGACTACATCACTTGAACGGCTCATGTAATAAAAAAATTACTTAAAATATCCTCCACTATCTCTTTTTTCACTGTCCAAGCAACAACATTGTGTTGAGGCAACTCGAATCCGCCAACACCAAGGCTGGAGCGCCCTTCACCGTAGAGAGCTTCCTGGCAGACAGTGGCCAAATCCCTGATGCTTAGATAAGATTCACTAAAGATGCCTAACTCGACAGAGTGTGATGAGGCAGGCTGGAGACTCGAGTCCCTTGAAGTCAGCATATGAAGAAAAGCTTATAAACCATAAAATTCTTAATGTTTTGAGTAAAATATAATTTATTGAAGTTACAAATTAAAACTTATAAATTCAGTTTAATTATACCACTGCACTACACACAACTCATTCATGCTACACTACCTTAGTCATGCTACTAAAAATTTCTCACCTTTCATGTCATCCAATCGTAATCACTGACTATTAATAAAAATCGCCACAAACGAAAATAAAAAAAAAACACCAATGTGTTTTCAAAACACTCCAACACAACACCAGAATAGGCAGCCACAGGTACAACTCCACAACCTCTGCTAAGGCCGTAATAGTCTAGGTGTTGACGACCAGCAAATCCCAAGACGCCCAAAGTTTCAATGGTTCTTCAAGTGAGACAACGATATAAGAATTGAGGTACACAAGACCTGGAATCTGACCCTGCGGTGAAAATTCCATCTCACTGTTTGTGGCAATGTGGTGCTCATATTTATCATTGTTCTTAAACTTTCGGTAGAGTAACGGATTAAAAACTATACTATAAAAGTGAATGTATATAATCAATGTTGTTGTTGACATTATAATGTATTACTGTAAGTGAAGAATGATAAGCTATTCTTAAGGCAGCGCGCCACAAGAGTAAGTGGAATGCAGGAAAAAAAAAGGCAACTGCGTGTGATTGCGTGTGTAGCAGTCATTCATTCATACTGTTGCCACCTGGCGGGAGAGACAATTATCATCCACATTCCCGTGTTATGACAACTTTTTTTTTTAGGTTCATTTCTCAACTTTTAAGCGTTGATGGCCACTATAATTATTAACCTAGTATACGTGCTTAACGACATCAGTTGAAGTGCAATAAATCCTTATAACATAAACATCGAACAGATTCATATAGTTGAAGAATTAGATAAACATTTCTAATCTAAGGACGTCAAAATATAAATTTACTATCGTCTGTACTTACGATCATTATGGAGGATGATAACTGTTCCTGCAGCAGAACTATTCAGTAACACATCACCTCAAAGAGACTAATTATTAGGGTTAAATATATAAAAAAAGAAATACATCAGTTCTCTTCAGAATGTCAACCATCTTCCTTACAGTGATTGCTGAATAAACCGTAGTGTCTAATTTACATTATCATAATTAACAAGTTGAAGCTCCTCACGAGATGAAGGATAACACGCCTTTAGCGATTTTTCCACTCACAGCTAAATTAATTCAGATCATTAATATCCTCAAACAGGCTTAAAAGTTCACAACCAGACACAGGAAAAAATGTACAAACTTTCATTCATCAAAATATTGGATCTACATTTGAAAGTTCTTGGTGAATCAAAGAGCAATTTTAATTATCCTTACAAAGATGTGGTAAGATGCAAATATCTCTCCGATTATTTAATAGGAATGTTCTTGTTTAACTGTCACACTAGAAGAGTAGCATAAAAGTCCTAGATACACTAAACAAACATCCCGGTTAAATTTGCTATGATTATATATGAAACTACAAACACAATTCATTTTCCTCACAACATCTCAATGAGAAAGTCGCAAAAACCAGATCATTAGTAAGAGAAACATCATCACTACCAGTGTTCCTAATATAGCAACCAACTCGACTGGATGAGGTTACAATGCTCAACAATGTCTGACTGAAAACTACATCTTTTTTTATCCCAAATTCCTCTAGAAGTGTGATGTTACATGTTTCCACTTTGCAACAGATATAAAACTTGCTAAGGGGAATTATAAAAACGGTTTGACAGATTATATGTTTCTGCGTCACGTACGTCATCAAATAACTTAAGGAACAGACGAATTTTCTTAGGACTTTAACCATTCTCGAGAACAAAAAAAATAATGATACCCTTCTGACATGTAGTAAAGGCGACAGTGCATTAAAAAGATGAAATTTGTGCAACGAGAACAAAATGGACACATGGTCAATACAGTGGTTCATTATTTGTGTGTCCAGCAACAACTAATGAAAGGAAAAAAATACGCTTGCCATGAGTGCTTTAGGGTTTTTACTGCGTTTTTTTTTTATCTTCACGTAAGCTGGCTATGACTCTCAACTCAGCTTACTACCTTCACAATCTTCGTGTGTGTGTGTGTGTGTGTGTGATTGCAAGAAAGCAAACCTGTGGCTTGTCAAAAAACGCCTAGCAAATTCCAACATTTCTGACCTGTCGTTCGATACAATTATGTCAACTCATCAAAAGTTTTGTTGCAATTCTTCACACTTACGGCAGACAATCGGGATCTTCACAGCTGTTTAAATAGTACATGACCTTACCTTTAATAACACTCAATAAGCACCTCAATAAACACCCGGTTCGGCTTGGTTGTTACCTTCTAGTGAATCATTATGATACAAATAAACACTTTACCCTTAGCGCTATTTTCATTATTCTATTATTTTTTTAAATATGTGCATGGAATGACCTACCTGTAATATGAGATACCTGTTAGACGAATTCTTTTCATTATAATTGGTCACTATTTTAATTCCTTCCTCGCTGTCTCCCTCTTTCGTCCCCTTCTTCTTTCTTAATACCAAAATCTCCCCTATTTCTCTTCCTCTTCCCCTGCCTTCTCTCCTCATCTTCATTCCTCATCTCTCTCCTTTACACCTCCATATTCTTCCCGTCAGGTTCTCCTCTCTCTCTTTCTCTTCACCCCCTATTTCTCTCTTATTTAAACTCTTCTCGCCAGTTCTACCTCCCTCCATTCTCCAATTCTCTCTCACCTTTCTTTTATCAACCCTTTTCTTTCTTCCCTATCAACTACTAACTCTTTCACTAGTCCTCCTACTTTATGTCTCTCCCACTACCCCTCCTCCCTCTCGCCTATTGTCTTACTCTGCCACCAGTTATTCTTTCCTCCTCTTCTCACTTACATCACCCTCCCTCCCTTCCTCCTATTACCTACCTCTACGTCCTTCTCTCATCTCCTCCGCCTTACCCGAGGGCCACACGTCGGGACGGTGGGAACCTCGCTGGTAATTATGTACGATAAATTATTTTCATGGTCAATTTATCAGGCGTGTGTGGTTTTAACCCATCAGGAGGAGGCTTTAATATTTATCAAAGACGACGATCTTACGTGTTAATTGATTATTATGGCTTATTATGGCCTCAGAGCAGACTTATTAATATTAGACATATTATAATGTTGATAATCATGTGATCGGCCAAATTAGTTTTAAGGTGAACTCGATTCATATACAAAATATTGGACTAAATAGGTAAACGTTTTAGCGTTAACAATGTTTGTGTGTTATTTACCATACAATAATATTTTTGTATGAAGATTCCATTTTGTTATTAATTAATTTTTACTTTACCTGCACTGACAAATTAGATTGTCAGTCCAATTTTATGCTTTACATAATCATCAGTTGAAGCAACCTGTTGTTAAAATTAAAAATGAGTTTGTTGTTCACTGACAGCAGCCAGCAACCTTAACAGGGCAGAGTAAACAAGTACCTCCAACACACAAGACCTGTCCGGCCCCCAATACCTCTAACACACATGACCTGTCCGGCCCGAGAGGCATCATCCTACACCTACAAGACGTCGATGGCCAACAAATACACAAATTAACTCGGAATATCCAAGTATTTTTATATTTATAAAAAAAGTAATAAATGTTACAGAAAAATATTTAATAACTTGGTAGTCGATGCAATTAAATATAAAACAACAAAAACAAATTTGTAAGAAACGGTAAAAGTAACACTGATGTGAAAGCATTTTAAAAATAATAAATTATATAGTGCCAATAACCGTGGTAATTAAAGCACATATAACCTGATATTAAGATTTGATGTCTCAACATGCCAGGGGCGTACATGATTCCGAGAGTGTGTGTGTGTGTGGTAAATGTCTCGAGTTGGTACATTATTACATTACTTACTTCCATTGTTTCTCTAAGTATTATTACTTTTACTAAACATGTGACAAGACGGACAACATGTACTGTATATAGGACCGACCGATAATGTATGAGCATCATTATACCTGACTTAACTAATGTAAACAAATCTAACCTAACCAAATTTAGGTATAGCTTAGTTATGATAGTGAACGACTCCTGAAAAGAGACTTGAATAAATTTAACCATACGAGAAGTAAATTCCACCAAATTAAGGAATAAAAACGAAAATTTATCACAATTTATCAAAAGCGACAGTTGGGTTTTAGGGTTTAACTGGGCGAGCATCAATAGTTCGCTTGGCATACTTTTTATATGCCTGTACTGTAAATAGATAAATTGTGCCATTATACTATAGTAAGATTAGCCATTCCTCTTATTCAGGTGCATGTGCAAGAGTAACACAGCCAGTTTTTACTATAACAAATTCAAACTTACGTTCACCAATTCCAAGCAACCTTTACCAAGTTCAGTTGTCGACGCTGCTTGTCTGAGCTGTATAACATGAGGATTAATGAAGGTTTAATAGGTAATAAACATATTTAATTAAGGCGTGTCTAATCACCAGCAGAGTAGCGAGAGTAACAGCGTCGTAAACTTTAATACAAAGTGACCAGAACAGATGTAGAGGAAGCCAAACCCAGGCGCTTTAATCTCCATTTGTCATCACGATGTCGAGTAAAGGCAAAGGAAAGAACTAGGAAGAAGAAGGATTATGAGAAAGTCAACAAGAAATTCATGGAAGATAATGGAAAATTGACGAAAAGGAAAGATTATAGGAACGAATTACACATGAACTGTAGATGACCTGTGATGTAGGTTTCTCACACACACACATGCACACACCTGCTAAGTGTACTATTATAAATATGCAGTTATAGATGAGCTTACATAAAAGTGTACATATTATACTGAAACCATTATTACTTAATAACTAATATGGATATGAATTCCTTATCGATGACAAAATAATTGAATCTTATAGATAACTATATATACTGCTACACAGAACTGTTTCAGAAGATAATGAAGACGAGAGCATTTGGAAATGGTCCATCCCTGTGACCCGACAATGGCTACACTATAAAATGACTTGAGCTTACAATATATCCGAAACACCTGAAGAACACACTGCACTACACCCTGTTCATAGTGGTCCTAGACTCTGATGAGAGTCTGAGGACGCACCGTGCAAATCAAGAAACTTAAAAATAAACGTACAATCGTAATGAATGCCACGACGAAGCAGCCTTAACGCTTATATCATGGAGTAATAACCTAACATAAGCGGTGAAATGAAAAAAAAAAATCCCATGGACAAAGCTTAAGCCTTAACACCGCTGCTATATTCCCATCTGTCTCAATATTTTCGGTCGGTAAGGGTAATGAGAGAGCCAAGAAATATTGGTCTAATTAACACAGACTTCCTGGTTACTGAGGACGTGCAGGTACTAGTAACACCACGTCCTCCTCACTGCTAGTGTTAAATAGTGACAGTCACACACACACACATCTCGGCCCCTCAACCCTGCCGAGATAATGGTGATGACTGGCTCTAAGTGTACTCCCAGTAACTTTGGTGATAATTATCCTGGGTTGGGTGTGATTGTTTTATGCATATTAACCGTAATAGCAGACTGGGGCGGGCGCCATCGGCCACCCACCTCGTCCACACAGCCTGCAGGAGTGAGGCTTCTGCTGGGAGAGTGGAGGAAACCCGTCATTATCTTAGAGGTATTACGAGGGTAAGGTAATTTTGAATGGTTGTTTTCAGTGGATGTTTTGAGTGTGTGGTCTATGCAACACCTCGTATTTTGCCAGCGTTAACACGTTAAGTCTTTACTGACAGGTATGTTCAGTGTTTTGTTGTCGTTACTGGTTGGAATATAAAGTATACGCTAATTCTATTACCATTGTTTATTGATGCTCACAATAGGAGAAATGTCGAGAAAGATGGCAAGAATTGTAGATGAACAAACTTGAACGTAAACAAGAAGTAAATTGAGCTTCACAAATTAATCAAGAGAGAGATTCGTGTTGCGTGAGATTGACCTATAGCAGGAGGAAACTAGAAGCAAGAGGTAAGCTGAGTGAAACAACAAAACAACATCTCACACCTCACACAAATTCCCGACAAATCCAGACCTGCCAACCTTCTGTAGCCCTTACACTTAATAGCTCCAATTTTTCCTTCCTAGCAACAACGTCACCACCCCTAGCAGCCCTCCTCACTTAACACATACTGGACCATTAACAAGTACTTTAGGTAGGAGTTTCTTATGTCTGCATATATTTCTGGCAGTCAATTACTATTCTTTTAATTACTGGATGCACACAGTGATTTATTCCCTTGGCTGTAGGTTAGGTTAGGTTAGGTTAGGGGTTTATACCCTCGGCTTTAGGTACCTTACTAAATAACCTTCCTTTCCCCCTGCACTCTGAACCCTGTTGATGGCTGACTATATTACCCGAAGACCTGAAGACTATTTTTACGTACCTTAAGAAGATAAATAAGGCTTTTCTATACACGCCTTTGGCACTAGAATATTTTATTCTCTGGTAGTAAGATAATTATCTTCCTTATAAAGCAAACTCGATCACCAGGTAAAGAAGCCATCTGCTATACCTTCGTGAGATACCAAGGTCTTATTATGAACCGATTATTCGTATAAGATTACTCTTTGAACGTTAGAAGTCTTATCCTTGAACGCCATAAGTCTATCATTGAATGTTATAACACTATCCCTTGAACGATAAAACAATGCCCCCTGAACGCTATCCCTTGGACGCTACAAAACTATCCCTTGATCGCTATAAGACTTCCATTGAACGTTATAAAACTGCCCCCTGAACACTATAACACTATCCCTTGAACACTATAACACTATCCCTTGAACACTATAACACTATCCCTTGAACACTATAACACTATCCCTCGAACACTATAACACTATCCCTTGAACACTATTCACATCTCACAAATTCTAACCACCATTAATTTCATCACATGCATAATCTAATCCACATAAATAACTTTTCAGGGCAAAATCTCATACAAATGTTCCACCATTTACCATAATTTCCATCTGGTCGGATTCTGAGTCCACGTAATTCCACGCCTGAGTGTCCTTTATATATAGTTCACATAATCACCCAACCCTACCACGGATAATTTGTACTAGCAGTAATCATCATTCTGAAACCCTCTATCCACCCATCATGAAGCAGTTAAAGCCAGAAGGTAACCTGAGGAACCAGACACATCAATAGAAAAAATATTATCGATGGACCATAGATCAAGGTTGGGTACGCGGGCCTATAAAGTCGCTGCTGATGGTAAGCTGTCAAAAATATATATATAAATAAATAAGAAAATAGCACATCCTTAAGGCATAGTTTAAAGAATGTTAATTGGTACGTCTTGCAATATACTTGAAAAATAACACCAAAAAACGCAACTCTTATGTACTTTCTGACCTATATTTACCACACTTTAAATCACACTTTTAAAACAAACAAATTGACATGTATCACACTGTTACACACACACACACGAAATGGAGTTATTGGTCACACCTTCGTAAACGCACACTTTAACAAACTTTTTGTAAGATATTCTACACTTCTAGTCAGATATAATGAACACATTGAGAACACTTAAAACACTTATACCACTTTGTAAGACATACTTAACATGTCATATGACTTATTTTACACACCTTAAACACAGCTCGAACACCTTCTTCAGGAGTTTTAACGAGACAGTGGCGCCAGGTTTGGGCAGGGAGTTGTAGTCTCTCGGTCGCTAACCCCCTAATTTTAAAAAGCCTCAACTCATTATCGCAATTTCATATCGAATTATGTCCCGTCAGTTCATAATATCATAATTCAAGCTGATTATAGTCATCTAGACGGCAATATATCTAAGTTTTAGGGACAAATTATTCATTTACCTAAAAAAAAATATATATATATAATTCATGATGTACGGGTGAAAGATAAATTAATCACGTTTAAAAAAAAATAGACGCCACAACAGCTCGTCTCATTTGTTATTGTCGAGATAATGAAGCGAGGTGTCGTGTTCTAGCCTCTATTGTTTATACTATATGGAGAGTTGACCCTTTACGCCATTGATTCCCTTGTGGTTGGTTAACTTGAGATCTATAGTAAACTCACGTAAGATTGGTGGTTTTATTACGAATGACTGATAGCAAATATTCTGTGACAGTGATTTATTGATGTATTTTTTCCCTTAATAAATTATGGGATATATTTATTGTGTTCGTTTTTACTAGCAGGATTTATCGCTAAATACGACTTATTTATGTTTTTGTTGACTTCTTTAGACGGAGCTCTAAGGAACAGGCAGGTTATAAATAGCCTTAAAAAACGTCCACAATATCCATGGTTTTCCTCATCCAGATT
Organism: Homarus americanus; assembly: GCF_018991925.1. Classification (NCBI taxonomy): domain Eukaryota; kingdom Metazoa; phylum Arthropoda; class Malacostraca; order Decapoda; family Nephropidae; genus Homarus; species Homarus americanus. The sequence continues at coordinate 134,417 of NW_024723484.1, forward strand.
GTTTAAAGTTGACTGTGTAAAAACCAAACAAAGGTGAAAGTCCAAAATCCTTCTTAACCTGTCGAGGTGTGTTGAAAGGTGTACACAGGTGCTTTTACAATCAATGGTATCTTCCTTACTCTCCATGACAGAAGTTTACTCTCGACGAATCGAAATTGTTTAGATGAGTAAAATGTAAAGTTTCTGAAATTATCTAAATTCTTAAGTTACCTAACGAAGAAACACTCGTCAATGAATATGAGTTTTGGTCAAAGGCAAAGATGATGATTTAAGTTATTGAATATCATCTATTTCCTATAAACTATTTAGAATATATTTATAGTTAATAATACTACTAAGCTTCAATATCCAAGTCTTCAAGCACTCATTCTAGGTTAGCTAATACATTAATTATCATCAAATAAAGAGATATATCTTTCTAATCATAAAGATAATTTGGTTTTATTGAAATTTCCCAACACTGCCTGCTGATGACCCAGAATGTGACACCATGATGCAATACTTTGATGAAGGTGCATCAAAAGTAAGATTCACAGCCAAAGGTCACACGTCTCAACTTCCTGACTGCCAAAAGCAAAATAATAATGGTTAACTTTCACAAAACAACAACCATTTTTTCTTCACATATCTTCGTCTTACAGGAATGAACTCACGAATCAGACAACTACAATATTCCGTTTTCTAGCACAAGAGACAATTTAATGAACGATCCTAGTTATTCCGACCCGTCAAAATAAGCTTTCTGGATTGTCTAAGAATAAGCTTCCAACACACTACGCTAGAGCGCCGACTAAGTGCACAAAAACAAAAAACAAATCAGATATCGGTTAACTTTAGCTCTAGTAACTGTATCTCCCTGTGGCTTCCTTACACTTACGTTAAATTGGAATAAAACTTTGACGACCACAGACAAGAGCCATTCAAAATTGGATCAGAGGATGGATGGAGATGAGAAATGGATTGTGCGAAAGCTAATGATGGTGTGAGAGTGGTGAGTGTGAGAGCTGAGAGGGTTTGAGAGCTGAAGAGGGTGAGAGAGCTGAGTGAGGGTTGTGAGAGCTGAGTAGCGGGCGTGAGGGAGCTGAGAGAGGATGAATTTAAATGAAGAATCGCACGAATGAAGTCAAGATAAAGAGAAAAATAACACATAGAAGAGAAAGGTAAGACTAAGTAAGAGAGAGAGAAGAGAAGAAACACAGGAGTCGGGTTGGGTTTAAATACTTCAACGTTAATGCAGTCAAGAGATCTGCCCAAACTCTGCAGTGAACAGGTCATATAGTCTTAACTAACTAGCTACTGTACCCACTATTACTGTAACCGAGTATTGCTATTGAATTTGAATCCTAGGAACTTCAACAGCTTGAGACTACTTTGTCCTCTTCTAGCTAAACCATGACCAACTCGCACCCTTAATGGCGACAGAAATGACACCCAGAGGCCAGTAAGCAAATATAATGGACCTGTAATTAACGTTTGCATAATGACACCCTGACTACGAGCCTGACTCATGAATCGTAATGACTTGACCATCTTATCCTCAGTCCCACGGTTCCTACTGTTCATTGTTCTCTCATTAAGAAGGATAGATGGGGTAGTTTAGGTCTCCTCATGCAAATGGTCTTTATCAACAGAACATCACATCAAGGATACGCGTGTTAATGTCGTGTGTGTGTGTGTGCTATTGTTTGAGGTGTAATTTTATCGTGTGTGTGTCTGTCATTCTGTACACAATACTTCAGACGAATATTCAACTGGCTTGGTAAATTTAGGTTTCATTTTCGATGTTGATAATTTTAGGTCTAATCCTTGATGATGTTGAATACTGATGGGAAGTATTCGCTCTTTCGTCAATACTCTTACTGGCACCTAAGACATGATTGTGTTGTGAGTTTCTTTCAGACTCATGAAATTATACACTTTGAAACACAATTTAAAGTCTATAATTGTGTTTAGTTTAATAAATATATAAATTAATATGGTGTTAGTTCCTTTACATAAAACATATGCTTAAAATATACAGTAAAAAAAAAAACCTAAATCTTATAATGATGAAGTCTTTAAGCAACAACAGAAAATTACGAGATTGATTTTTTTTTAAGTATCCAAGCCAAGAATATGCAAACGGTGCCTGAGACCTTGGCTGCTGAGGCACTATATTAGAATATCTATTCCTTGTACAGGCTTTAGTTTCCTTGGGGGTAAATGTGTGAAAAATAACAAAGTTTATGGATTTTAAATTTGTAATTATGCTCCTGTAGTGCAAAGTTTTATTTAAACACAGGAATTTACTATATGCTAATTCCAGGTGGAGTAAACTCATTGTGTTTTTACAGCCTGTACTTGTTGAGTTTTATTTGATCATTTAAAGTCAACATGCAAACTGAACTTAAGAAATATAACTTGAGTTGCTAATGATCTTAAAATATAGGTTACAAATAGAAATTGCTCTCTCTCTCTCTCTCTCTCTCTCTCATCTTACCATGCTCCTGGCAGAATCTTTATAGCCCACCATCCCTCTTCCTCGGGGCGAGAGATCGAGCCTTTCCCCATACAGGTATATCTCCCTCAGCTAATTAAAACCACCACTAATAAACATCACGCTCGCCCCCCAGCCATCGTTAGCCTGGAGACCCCCCTCACCACCTCACTGCTCTACAACGTGCGTCTCGTTCTTTCACACAGTGTAGCGTTCAACTCCCGAGGACTTCGCTATTATGATACAGGTAGGCCTTGGCGTTCACTCTGAGGCCCCGTTATTATGACACACACACACACACACACACACACACACACACACACACACACAGTCTCTTTCTCTCCTCGCCTTCTAATAGATTCATAAAAGCTTTTATTGCTTGTCATTATTCTTGTTGCTAAATGTCGTAACCTCATCCACTCACCCCCTCCAGGTCTATGATTCAATGAGGTCGTCTATAATCTAGTGATGAGAATGTGCTACACCGTTCTTGTCTCTCTCTCTCTTACCCATTTCTCATCCCTCAGCATTACTCCCCACCTCGTTACTTCACTCCCCTCTGCTCTCCCAAACTATTCCCCTCCACATCGATATTCCTCCCCACTTCTTTATTTCTCTCCCCGACCCATAATTCTTCTTGGTAAGGTATCCTAAGTGAACCAGTCTTATTGATACTATCTGGGCAGTACTGCCTCTTTTAATGTGTTGCCCTGAGAGGTATTGTATTGCTGTGAAGGCAGGTGGTGGTAGAGTAAGCAGGTGGTGGTAGTGGAAGCAGGTGGTGGTGGTGTAGGCAGGTGGTGGTAGAGTAGGTAGGTGGTGGTAGAGTAGGTAGGTGGGGTAGAGTAAGCAGGTGGTGGTAGTGGAAGCAGGTGGTGGTGGTGTAGGCAGGTGGTGGTAATAAGGGCAGGTGATGGTAATGAAGGCAGGTGATGGTAATGAAGGCAGGGGACTCTTCAATAAGCAAGGGATGGCACAGGGGAAAGTGGGTGTTACAGGGGGGGTAAGGGGAGGGGATAGAGAGAGAAGGGAGGGGAGTGGAGGAGAGAGGAAGATAAGGGGGAGGGGAGAGGAGGCTAAGGGGGGGGGGAGGGGGGTGGCGCAAAATCCACACCTTTAATTGTAAGAATAATTACCAGGTAACCCTAATTTGCACCATGAACGAGGAGAGAATATGAATCTCGCTAAATTCTTCTCGCTGACAGGTAATATGGCCGGAGAAGTTCATAACTATAAAACTAAATGAATTACTGTCTGTGAGAAAATTAGTCCACTTCTCAGAGGTCGAAGAGAGAGATCAGGTAATGGCTCTTGAGGTATCTGGGACGGATTTGAAGGTAGACTGAAGGCAATGAAGGTTTAAGAAGTCTTCTGACAAATTTAAACGTCTTGTGATTGATATTATGATCTATGAAATCAATAATTATATTTAGACGCCCTTGTGTGGAAGGTTTTAGAATCATTGTCTAGTGAGCTTACTAACTATTGGAGTTAACAGTTGGGACCCCACTGAGAGGCCTTGTGGGGGAAGGTCTACACTACAGTATAATACGGACTTAGAAAATTATTTAAAAAGGATCTGATAAATCAAAATAGTGAAACATTCATCTGAACTTACTTCTTTCTACTGTGACAACACCTGTGCACACTCAATTATGTACAGGTGTCCCAGAGGTCCTGCGAGAGGACATATTTTTAAATTAAAATGATAAGGTTAGACGCCGCTGCCTCCACCAATTTGTTTCTCAGACTGAAGGCTGTGACGTCCGCCGTGTTATTACCATACTACAGGTACAATTACCATAATATTATAGTAAAATTGTTTCTTGCGAAAATTCAGACCTAAGTACTGTAAGTATCTACTTCTTTAACAGCATAACTAATCTCGGCAACATGAAGTGCGAGGTAACGTATTTTCGTTGGTTTTACAATTATCATCAACGTATCTTGACAGGAAACGACTGACATGTTGTTGACATACATATATTCGTCAAATTTCATCAGAAAAGAGTTTCTCGTGATGTTTACGGCAGAGCTCAGGGTTCATACTTCAGCATTACGGAGAGTAAATTCTAGACACACACACGTAAACCATACTCTGTGAACTAGCTTTCCCATATTCTCATTTTATTTTTCTTGTCCATCCTGCACTCCTTCCTTCGACTTGTTTCTTTTTTAAGTTGTCAATCTCTTATTCGTCTTCTTACAAATGTCTATCGGACATCTCTCCCCCCCTCCCCCACGTCCAGTCTCTCATCCACGTCCTTGGCACCCAGCTGTCAAGACGCCCTACCCACCTGACCAAACATTAAGCTCAAGACACCAGCTGCCTTCTCTAGCATCTACACAGGACAGCTGATCACTCACCTGGTATGCTAACGACGTAAGAAGCACGCATCTGATACAGTAATTGGCGTAATACCTTCCCAAATATGTTTAAAGAGTATTAAGCCAGCAAACGGTACAAAGGAGACGCTTAACGCAGTGGCGAGTGTACAGAGAGAATAGTGAGCATATTGAGGGTATCGACGGGGCGTGAGGAATTCCAAACAGCGTAACAAGATCGCCGGCGCCTCAACTTGTGGACACCCTCTGTCAAGGATCTACCACAGACTCTCAGGAAGCCACCAGTAACCTGGAGTGGAAACCATAGAAGCTATACAGTGGAGTGTGTGTGTGTGTGTGGGGGGGTGAGCTGACGGAGGAGAGGTGATGCTAAGGGTCAGAGGTGGAGTGTTGTAAATATTGAAGGAGTGACACCTGATAGTGAATGATGATGAAAATTAAAGGTGTGTCAGGTAATAAGAGGAATGTTGATAACTTAGGAATAAGTGTGCGTGTGTGTGTGTGTGTGTGTAGCCTTGGTCAAAGCTAAACAAAAAAACTGAAAATGCTTAAATTTAGATTCAAATATACTATCTCTCTCTGTCTCTCTGTCTCCCTCCCTCTCCTAATCGTCGCCGTTGTCCTCATTTCCTAGGTGAGGTATAGCCAAGGTTAAGACACGCCCTCCTCTTTTTAACATCAGTAAAAGCGACAAGTTAATTTCCAGGCTATGATAAATAAGGCTATCTGGAGTGAGGAAAATTGGCATGTAGGAAAAATGAGCCAACTTACTGCAACGCCCCCAGGCCAGCGGTGTGTGTACAGTATGGGTACAACAAGACTGTCTTTAAACTCGCTCTTATTTACTTGTTGGCTCGTTATGTTTTACCTTCGCTTATATTTTTTCGTGTTGTTCTTGAGTGTTGCTTCTGCTTATCATGCCCCATCCTTCTTCTCATATTCTTGATTCTTATGCCTTCTTTTGTCGTTTCTTGTACGGGTTCCTCTCATTTTCGCTTCCATCTCCTTTTTTTTTATTGGTGGTTTTAAGTGTCCTCTCAGTTTACTACTACCTTTGTTGATCTTTAGGTTACACTTCATCTTACGTGTTTTGTTTTGTTTAGTTATTTAGCGTTTATCAATACTTTTTCTCTTACCCTTCGCCCTTTTTCTTCTTCTCGACATTATCTACAAGCCTGAAGATTCAATTTCCCCTCTCCCTTACTTCCTACTCTTTCTTCCTTTATCTAATTCTTCTCTTTTCTCTCTTTCTTGACATATTTTGTTGCTTAGAAAATATCTGACATCATCATCATCATCATCATTATTATAATCATCATGTGATAACTATTTAAATCAACTTTACTGTATATTTCCTATCCAATGACAGGTCGTGGTATCTCGAACAACATTGTCACTTAATAAATACAATCATCGTCTTATCCTTCCACCAGAACCTTATAATCCATACCAATCCATAACAACTATCCTCAGCTAATCACAATCCTGTAAAAACTTATAAACAACTTCTTACAGTTTTCCTCTACAGCATCACACTGAACAATACAACCAAATACAACTCTCCACGGTTTACTAGAGCCCTCACATAACCTAATTACAACCATCAACCCCCCCATTATAACACAATGAGTCAGAATCATAACCGTCCACTATAACTTTCCCCAACATGCCACGATATTTCTCTGAGGTCTTATATAAACTCCTCACCACAACACCCTACATATCTATTATCCCTTGTGGTACCTACGACACGGCCACTTTAACTTAGACAAACCTTGACCCCCTCACCTCTACGCATCCAAGTGCACGTGAGTGAGACTCTCTGCATGCACTCTACACACATTGACTACGCACTCAGCCAGCACCCGAGCGACATTGGACACTCATTCAACACACACACACACACACACACACACACACACACACACACACACACACACACACTACGACATTTAGTTCTTAAGAGGAAAGGCTACAGGATTCGCCATTGTTGGATTAATATGGAAAAAGGTATACAGAAGGATGACTACAGGTTCAAGTGTTCTCTCTCAAGACGCTGGAGCTTCTTGTGTTACTGTGAGATGGTGAGTCGGCGCTCCTGCTAGGTGGTGAGGGTGGGCTGGCCTGGGCTTGAGCTCCTTTATGATAGGACATTATTGGAACATCATGGAAATAGGACGCTGGTGGAATGAAACTGCCACTTTATGTTACTCCTGATGTGTTATGTGTAGCGCCCATGTGTGTCTCTTTTTTTTTTCAAAGCAAACAAACTCAGGTGAAAAGTTTCGGTGCGCCTATGTGTCTACGGGTAAGTAAGTGATTAGGGAGATGGCTGAATGGTAACTAGTAGTAGTTGGTTGGCAGGTGAGGATAGAAGACCAGGTGTAAATTTTGAAGAATTTTGCTGTGCAGGAAATAAGACGAAGCGTGTCTCTGTGTACTGCAAGTACAAAGGCTGAAGTCGTGGGCAGACGTGCAGAGGCGAGGTGTATTCTTTCCGGGTTGACCAATTTGTGAGTAACAACACTATCTAGTATTCAGGATATTAACCATCAAATGGGAGACATAAGAAGGAGACGGTCAAGACAGCACGCAGGTGGGCCAGGAACTGAAGGTTATATGTAAGTGAGCTGTCATCAACAAGTCTGACGGTTCTTGCCTGGATACTGTCAGGGATATTTAATCCGTAAGCTGGCGCACCACCTCAACCATGAGATTAATGTTCAATCACATACTTGATCTGATATTTATGACAGTTTGAGAAGTTAATATGAATATGAATTATTTCCTTGTAGGGAGACACCCCAGCGTCAAGGAAGCGTTCTGGGCGGGAGAAACATCGTACCTAACAATCTGGTGGAGGAGGCAGATGACAGCCACACAAAGAGGTGGAACTTTAGTGTTATTCTTAAGAGAGGAGTTGAAATTTTGTGTTTTATATACTGATAGAAATCAAGCTACTGGAACTTGAAACCAACATGAACTTTTAAGGAACTGATTAGTGAACTGTCAGCAGTGGAGAGAGGGGCTGTGAGGCAACAGTGAAGTTCATTTTGAGCAGCGAAATAGGAAGAGGAGTAGGAGAAGGAAGAATGGATGGCATTGATTGCAGAAGAAAGAAGTTTTTTGATAAATTACAGGAACAAAACGAAAAAAAATCTACCTGAAAAATTTAATTGTGATATTCGTTTAGTTTTAGTTACGAGGGAACACAACTTTTTTTCTGAGACTCTTAGTTCTTGCCTAAAATGTCTCGTTGATGCAGACGTATACGTTAGGTCACAGCAACACACACACACACACACACACACACACACACACACACACACACACACACACAAGCAAAAATTATTGATAAGGAGAGGGAGGATGAAGACTGAAACAACATGTAAATGAAAAATGTCAACAGAGGGATGGTGTTGAAAGGTTGTCTCCAAACCTTTCTCTTACTGTGAATACTGTGTCAAGAATGAAATAATGTAGTAGGAGATATTAGTGTTATATTGTACAACTGACCTTCATCACCAACTTACTGTCTTTAACCGGGTATTGAAAAAATTAGTTCATACGCTTGTGACGAAAAGATTAAATATTAAGGAATACACTGGTGTCGAGATAATGAGAGAGAGAGAGGAGATAATGCAGGACCAGAACGAGATGGAGAGTAAATAAGAGGAAGAGGAAACATACATCTCGCTTATACCAAAGGTCTTTAATGTGTTGTTGTTGTTGCTGCTGCTGTTTTTCTGGCACCGCAAGAAAAGTCACAGATAAACATCTTTAGACTGCAAAAAGCTCAGCGAGAGGCAGGCAGTTATAGATCTGGTGTAGGTCCAACGCTGCCGCCTTAACAATAATATATTTCTTAGATGTCTCAGAATGTGACATGGATTAGGTTTATGTTTGTCGAGATAAAAGTAGGTTAGGTTAGGTTAGGCTAGGTTAGGAGATACCAAAGTCGTATAACAACTGTAAACAAATACATAACAGTAGAACAGAAGACTAACTTTTACCATAAAGCGTGTGTGGGGGTTTCAATAGCCAATTTAATCAACGCTGATCATATACAACCTCATCGATATATCTAGCTTACTATTAATAAAAATCCTCCCCTCCTCCCAAAAATGAGAGAGAGAGAGAGAGAGAGAGAGAGAGAGAGAGAGAGAGAGAGAGAGAGAGAGAGAGAGAGAGAGAGAGAGAGAGCCACAACCCACCTCTGCTAGAGATGCTTTATAATGTAACAAGTGTATTGATTTATTTAACAGTTGCCCATGCTATCGGATGATTTATGTTATCAAAGGTAGTTTACACACTATTGGCTCACTCTTAATAAACCACTCGTGTAAGCCTCTAGCAAGTTATGGTAAATGAACTTGTCACTCTTAAATTAACAAGAGGAAAACAGACTCATCCTCCCTCCCAAACCTGTGACTTATAGGCAGCATCACGAGCAGTACATATTAATTAGAGAGATAATTGTTTGGTCTCGTCCTCATAGCGAGAACGATGTTTCGGGAGAGACAAAAAATCTCTCAAAATAAAAATGTTTAATTACTCTGTAGTTTATTGTTCTTTATTTGAATATCTTTATTACATCTGAGTGTCGTACTGTCTATTATTTCCTTCTCCTGAGAGGAATAAAACGCATTATTACCTCTTACGACAACAATAAAATCTTACATAGTTCCCTCCCATCTCACTTGCACACCACACGTTCAGATGTAGCATGTACGACATGTCAACACTTGTACCTCACACATAACATAATACTGGTCATTGACTTTAATATCCAATGATAATTCCTACACCTCAAGAATATTTATATCCTGTCTACTTCTTTAGGTGATCCTACTACAAGAGATGATAATGATGGCTATTACTCATGTCACTTTAGTTTACACACACACACACACACACACACACACACACACACACACACACACACACACACACACACACACTCAATCACACAACCACTACTCGAGTAATTTGTGTAAAACAACGAAATTATGGTCGATAAACTCCTAGTTGATTATGGATACATTTGACGCCTGTAAACGCCTATAGATTAATTACAACGTTATCATTTCTCTACTCATCTCAAAGTCTAACGTGTAACCAAACGGGAAAAACTAAACGGCGTCGTATCACATAATATTGCCAGGTCTGATGACTCATCAATAAAACCTTCTCATTTACGACGCCACTAGGAGGGAGATTAACAACAAAAGCAGTGTGCAGATATTGGGTGATACATTTCCTACCTTGATATTGTCATTTATTGTTTACCTTCACCCGCCATGAATAAAATATGTTACCTGCTTATAAACATGGCGTCGGCGTGCACTCTGTGGTGATCAAGACGTGGCAGTGACGTCACAAGATGGTGTACGTGCAGCATCTGAGGAGGAAAGGAATAAACGAAGATGAAGAAAATGTGTTAAACAGAGAGAGAGAGACGGATGTTATAGAACTTCTGTCTGTCTGTCTGTGTCAGAGACAGACAGACAGATCATTGGGTATCTAGTTGGGTTAGTTTGGGTTAAGGAGAAGACGGAGGAGGGAAGAAATGAAGGAAGGAGGGAAGAAGGAGGAATTTAGTGAAGGAGGGGTGAGGGAGGAGAAAGAGGGAAGTTCACCACCAAGTTCAAAGTAGTAAGTGATAAATAACATCTAATCAGAGGTCTCACTCGAACTGTAATTACTTTCAGGGTTTTTCTTTACTTTTCACTATCAACCATGTGTTCCCCTCTCGTGTTTTGTGTCTATTGGAAGATATTGACACTCGGAATGTTGTCACTTCCTTGTAAGCCAAGTAAGTTTGGCTCCTTTCCAAAATATGAAGAAAAAACATGTACAACCTTACCCACTAATTCTTCTTAATGTTATATATAAGGCCAATGTTCTTCTCTCTATTAAACTTACTATCATCCATTTCTTCTCCTAATCAAGAACTTTGCATGAGAACAAATAATGCTTTTTCTCCCTGTTGTTTACAACACCAAGCCAAGCTGGACTGTTGTTTTTCTTGTATACTTTTGGGCGTTGGCGTCGAGTGACAGTGGAGGAGATAAGACGTCGAGTGTGTATACAACTGTAAGTTAATTAACATGGCAAACTGGCATTCGTACACACGTGTTTTCTCTTTCTTTCACTACCCGAGGTGGAGGACGAGGTGAGAGGAAAATATTAAGTGAAGCCGAGTCCCTCTGTTACATAAATAACGACCGGCCTTAGGGGCAACTTGGCGTGAATTTCGTTAAGGTGCAGATGCTGTCGGCATCACAACAACCACACCCTGAATTAACGAGCTGTGTGACCCAGTGTCAAAGAATAATCCAACATAACCAGAGGCACATAACTCAAAGTCCATAGTTTCACTCTGCTCGGAGAACGAATCCGGGTGGCGAGGCGAGCATGTTGACCATTACACCACAAACGTAAGACGGACACACAGTGATATGCATAAGGGGGCTGAAGGACCCTGAACCCCTGCCCTTCGTTCCCAAAACCCTGAGTGCTCTTTTTTTCAGTCACAATCTAATCAAACGTTTAATAAGCCACTTGAATATGAGCAAATAGGATCTGTTCACTATTTATGATTCCTCTCAAAATAAGCTTCGTGAATGTGATGGTTGAAACAAATGCACCTGCCCTGTAATCTTCTCTGCACGTCACTGCTACACACAGCAATACAGTGCTCTTTGTCAGATGTACATGCCAACGATAACACAAGCCTCGGTGGACTAGTATCACCCTGCTTAAGTGAGTGGGAAACCCCACTACCATCTGCATAAGAAGCAGAACATCAGGACCTGTTCGTACACACTGCATGCCTCTTAGTTCCACATACCTACTGGACATATTTGAGTCAAAACAATGTATCTTATTAACTCTCCCTTTACAACTTCAAAGCTTGACGTACTCTCCCTTTGTCACGATGCTGGTTCTCTCTCCCTCTACGATGACTATCACTTCGGGTTCTGCATCCCAGATCTGGTTACTTCTGTACACCCCCCCACCAACCGGCCACTTTGTAGGCCAGGCAGTACACGACCACCTGTGGCTGTTGGCAACTCATGGCCGGGACCTTGTGTAGTTAACTCCTTCCTTCTACAGCTAAACTCTGGAAACTTTAAATTATCACGTCTTTTCAATCAACATTGACCCGTGCCTCTTTTAACAGCAAGACTTCCACTATGTAGGCCTATACAACAGTTAAGATTATTCCATTATTTTTTATTTTCTCTTAAAAGTCTGCCATCGATGACCACAGCTGCCCACGCCTCGAACCTTGTTTGTAAATATCAAAACAATGAATTGCAGAATCTAAGTGAAAACTTATATTTACAGAAAAATATAATAACGAATATGGGTCTTGGAAAATCTTAAAAGTAATGTTTAATCACTACTATGTTCTTTAAAGGTTCTGAAACAAACTACTTGTTATAAAAAAAATAATCTCGCTTGGGTATTTCCTATATAAAGGACTAATCTTGTGAGAGTAATATTGTGTGGGATCTTTTGCCTTTTTCCTGGTTACAATGACTTAGCAAAGAATCTCACGGGCAGCAGAAACAAATTGCTTCGAGATCAAGTAGAGCATAACTAGATTACAAATACAAATGAAAAAAAAAGTTTTAATGTTGCAACATGGAAGCGACAGTCTGGTGCGAGTAGTGCATAATTAGAACATAAATGCAACTGAAAAAAAGGTCCTGGTATTACACGCTAAAGTCATGTGACGAACTATTCACTTTAAACATTTTTTTATTTAATAATAATATTTTTTTAGATAAACTACATACTTACAATAATTAAAACTATATTTAAAAGATTATAAAACTACTTTATATTAACTGGAAGAGGCGAGTCTCCTCGATAAACTTAAAATATATATCCTCTGGGAATAAGACCGCTGATCCAAGAACCAAGGTTAGATGATACAGGTAGTTAGTTACCTTCACCTTCCTCTGACGTTTGTCTTGAATACCCACAAAATGCTCTATACTACTGAGGGTATACACAAACACGTGTTCTCTTAAAAGTAGGTTCTGTTCTCGTACGGGAGATATATACAGAGGGACCCAGGAGCTCGTTTCCACACCACAGAGACTCTGTCTTCACTCTCTCTATGTATTACTGCGCGCTGGGATGTACAGATGCCAGCATTCACAAGCTGAATACATAAAGTATAAATATGATAATTTATATACATAACATGGTGCACAATAAATGGGAATATTACATAGAATTAATACATGTTCTGTAATACTTTACTATACATAATTAATGGAGTAATATAAGAGTAATATAATAATACACAGCTGAAGGTACTACTTTGTGTCCATATCATACACTTCCCAACTCAGGAGTAATGCTGCCCCATAAGATTCCCCAAAAGCCGTGGTAATCATTGCGCGGCTAGCGACGACTTAATTTGCGGCTCTCGAAAAACTAAATTACTTATAATGATATGTAAAAGCTACAACAAGCAGTGTCTTTTAAAAATGTATTACGCTAATTTGCGGTAGATGCGGCTCTCTCAGTGAATGTGTTTTGCCAAAGTGGCTCCCTTGCAAAAAATAATGAATAACACTGTCCTAGAGTAACCAATGTGAAGTCTGGCCAGGATTGACTCCCATCTCAGTGGCATTCGGGTTTATGTTGTGTGGCTACAGGTGTGAAGGAGAGGGTGAATATGTAAGCAGTGGAGAACTTGACGGAAAACCAGGACAAGGTAAGATAACCTACTGATTCAAGGCTTGGGGACTGGGTGTAATGTTGGTCTGTAAAAGAAAAGAAAAAAGGGAGGACTAAGACGAATAGTCACCTGGAAAACAGTTGCCATGGCTCTTAAGTAGTCCTACCGTGTGGGAGTTGTGGTGTGAAGGAGTGCAGGATCTTTCGATGTGCTAAGCTCCACGTTACAGGTCCCTAGTGTGTAAGATTGTTCTTAATCGAAATCACTCTATCAAGCACGGCTTTCAAGGTGGACAACAGTTGCATTTTTTTTTCTAACTCTTGATGGACTAAGTGAGAGGGCCATAGTCATGTGCCGTGTAAGAGAGCAATACAGCTGACAAGACAACGAGATAATAGAGCCAAGAACGACATAAACAAGAAATGCTGAAGTTTGGAAGAAGGAAACTTGCGCAGTATAAGAATGGCGTTTCTTGTGACTGTTATTGAGGAGAGACTTTCACACACACAGTGGCAACTTTCTCCACATACTTCTGCTGTACCAGTATTCAACATATCATATCAAAAGTATCCAAACATGTTTCTGAGTTAAATTTATGCAGATATTATCCAGTAGACAAAAAAAAAAGGGTATAAAGCTGTCGGGGAGCGCAAATAAGCTGAACTTGTCACTGTGTCCAGAAAAAAAATAGCCTTAAACATTCTTACATTTTATCCTGAAATTGAACACCAAAGAACACATATCCTCAAGGAGAAGTGTTGGAGTAATTCGACATTTATTTATTTATTTATTTTTTCCGTCGGTGAGTCAAACAGTTTCAAGCTATCTTCATCCCCAGGAGCCTCAACACACTTCACGCTGAGAGGTTTACAACATTCCACGGTGGATTTATGTTCGTGTTCAGTCTTGTTTTGATACGGGAGCTAGTTCTTCCTGGATTCAATTACCATGAGAAGGCGGTGGTATGTGTCTGGTACTGCGTCTTGTGATACCAACTGACAGGGAAAAGAAGCATGTATGGATCTGAGTGTATGTGTGACCATAACACACACACACACCTTAAAACCTCTGTTAATATGACCGCCCTTTTTTCTCATTGTTTATTTCTGTTTAAGCATCAGTCATGTGTCCAACTTGCAATAAAGTATACACCTTCATAACTTACTCCCCAAACTTATATAAATTGCATAATCATCACAACTATTCGACAGATTCATATTTTACCACATAGTTTCCCTCTCCTTCTTGCCCTGAGCTGTGTACAATACCCACTGTTCCTCTTAGCGTCACATTTTTATATTATTCGTCCTCAAGAAACTCCACGAAACAGCCAAACCGAGATACAATGTCTTCGACAAGTCGAGGCAACCCGCTCGCTGGATATCACTGGGGTGTGGACATGTTAACAGATCAGACAAGGCAAAAGACTGACAGCTCTGGAGGAAACGAAAATAAAACGCCTACCTCATCTCTTTAACAACCTGAAATTGGGTTATAACTAAGGAAGACAAATGTCAGATAAATGAGAACAGAACATTCACCTCTTTTATATTATCCCCGAGAATCTGAAGGTCATATCAAGTTTCCTGAATTTAGCGAAAGTCCGGAACGTAATAAGTAACTTCTGAACGAATCTCAAGAACTTAAGATCAACTCTAAAGCAAGAAACGTTCAATGTCTGTAGGTAAATTAATCATGGTGGAGTAAATCATCGTTATAATTGGAGCTCCTTCTTATTGTTAGTGCTGCTGCTGCTGCTGCTGCTGCTGCTGCTGCTGCTGCTGCTGCTGCTGCTGCTCGGTTTGCTGCCTTATTTACTGTTCTGGCCTGAGGGAAGGGAGCCACTAACCCGATATTGTGGTTGGGTGGTTGTGTTGAATACTTGCTTCCACATCAGTTACAAACATACAAAGTCTTCTTGCCGTAGATAATCATTAGACTACTTGTATTCAGCAATAATTACACTGTAGATATGAAGGCTTCAGCAAGCATTCTACTGGATCTTGACCACAAAATTCTATTTAGTCTTGTTAAAAAGTGAATACCTGCTTGGCACAAATGAACCTGATATTCAAGCATTAAGCACTTGACTAATATAATCATCTTGGCAACGTGGCTGGCAATTGTCCAATTCAGCGTATATTTATGGTCCCTCGCGTGACTAGCTGCCGCAATATAGAAAAGATACAAAACTGTATACTTATTCGGCATTCCTTCATTATGCGAGTACAAGTAGTTCTGACATATAGCTTTTAACAATCTCATAATCAACTGGAGATAATATCCATGTATAAATAATCACTGGAGTGTGTGACTATTAATATCCCTTACTACAAATAGTTCTCATTGTTGGTAAATAAATGTGACACCATGAGAGAATTTGTGCCATAAAACAATATTTAATCAACTTATTTGATCCTGAACGCTGACCGTTTTCACTTAATTCACTTATTAAACAAATTTATCTCCACTAGGTACATGACTTAGGTGAATTCCTGAGTGAGATATGAGGATTCCGTCCACACCCCTGTAATCACCAAGACAGTGTTACCAACTGAGTGTGCATTATAATTATGATGGTCCGTAGTGTCTGTACTCACGCCTGCAAGTTGTATCTTCCTTGCGATATTTTACAAACTGTGCGACAAAAAATAAATACAAATAGGGAAATAGGTAACAAAAAAACTGTCTTGCTCCTCTCCTCGGTGTTGTCGGCGGTCAATGTGCTAAACTGATCAAATTTCCTTAAACAAACATAAAAGTCCTACACCATCTACATATATCTCGGCATTGTAAGGTGACAGCTACAATTATCTGGCTTTACGAATATCTTATGTATAATAATTCTGCTTTAGCTTTTTTTTTAATTTCCGGTCAGTTTCCTTTTTTTAATCACAATTCCCAATTCTATGGCTCAAGAGTTCCCGCCCTTTTGATTGGCTGATGGGTAGCATGTCTTCACGTTCCCTACATCACCTCATGACATCACTTCCGGTGCCCATAATGTAGACTCCCCAAATTGAAAGCAAACTCATGTATCTTTAGTAGTCTTTTAAATCCAAAATGACCATAGACCACTTAAAATCACATGGAAACTCCCCTAAACCACAGGAGAGTCCAAAGTTACATGAAATAAAGGAGAATGCACAAGCAACTAAAAAACGATGGATTTTAGGCAGTTATAATGAGTGATGTGAAAAAGACAAACAAACTAAAAACCCGACCTGTTAACGCCACTGCACAATATTCTGTTCACCCGGCACGAGACTGGAAAAGTAATATAGACCACTTACAATGCAGCCTCCACCCAAGACCCGACCCACACCAATGTTGCTAATGAACGCCGGCCACCATGAATTTAAAACATAGGACTGGATATTCGGGGTTTTTCCACACATTTATACTTACACACAGACATACATACTTAGATTTTACACAGAGATAGATTTCATCTCTCAAGACAGACAGACAGACAGATAATCACATACCTATACAAATAAGCGATTAGTCACACAGAAAGACATATTCACACATCCTTAATTACTTATACATATAGACACACACACACACACACACACACACACACACACACACACACACACACACACAAAAGAGATCAGACTTATTTTCTTGAGATCGTGTTTTAGTTTCACACTGAGACGATGGAAGTGATGTTGATAAATATTTAGTTCATCCAGTCAAGCGATCAGAGAGAAATGAGCACAAATTCCATCATTAATTCTAAAGTAACTTGGGGACAACAATGCAGGGTAACTATGCAGCAACAAACAACATGTGGGTGGTGTTGTGTCGTGTGATCTCGGGACAAACCATGGCTCTGGATGTAAGGGTAGAGGAGTGGGTAAGGAGGAGGAGGAGGAGGATAAGGAGGAAAAGGAGTAGGAAAAGTAAGGAGGAGGAGGAAAAGTGGGGAGGAAAAGCAACAAGGAGAAGGACATATCAAAGCATGAATAGACAAATTTCTAACTTTTCCTTCGACAAAAAAAAAAAATATCCCAATAAGTGAATTGTTGAGAAATAATCTGATATACATAAAGAAAACATCGGGGAGACGTAACAAGAACAACACACTTCCCGGTCACGGAATAATAGGCCATGATTGTTAACACAGTGACCTCCTCAGGCTGGCAGGAGACACATATTCACACTAATATTGAAGGGCAAGAGCATTAAGACACTCGAGAGACGACAACCCACTCCCATGTTATGAGTATGCAAGGTTTATTATCTCATAACTTAAGGATACTTTTTAACACATTTGAGTTACCTACAATGTTAATAAAGAAGAGTGTAAACATACATGTATATAATCACGATACATGTTTTTATTTGCAAATTTACATTTCTGCCTTATATAGCCGTGTGTGTGTGTGTGTGTGTGTGTGTGTGTGTGTGTGTGTTACAGTCCAGTGGAAACGACAGATATTTAAGAAAGCATTGTAATTCAGACAAGAAAAAAAAGACATATGCAGGAAATGTTCAACGCATCGGTCAGACTCGACAAAAACGAAGAAGAAAAACTCAGGTTAATGTAGAGTGAACAAAGCCCGGAAAGGAATACCTGATTATCTTAGTCATTTCGAGAACAATTCCAACAATAAGAAACTTTTCTGTTAAACAGATAAGATAAATAAATAATTAGGTCAGATGCGCAACATCCGCTCAAAAACTTGTCGTCACCTAAACAACAACGGGAAAAGAACTGGTTAAAATATTGTGCTTTATAATATCACACTTAAAAGTCAGGAAAATGCCGAAAGTGGTGTTTATCTTACGAATAAAATGAAGTCTTTCAAGAGGCATAAATTTTATAAATGAAAATAGTTAATGTTAATGATAAAACTTATGCTCGATATTCATGATATAACGAGGTGTAAATACGTTATATTTTTTTATCTGTGAAGCCATTCTTAAATAACTGAATGCAAATTATTTTTTTTATGGGTGGACAGACAGACAAAGAGGGCGATAAACTATATATATATCTCATCCAACTCCATTTCATAAAGAACTGAAAAAACAAACAAAAACAAAAGTAATTATTTTCATACATGACAACACGGGACTAACTTGTACACATGGTAAAAAAAAAGGTATCTATCCAAACTGGGTGAAACAATATGGCACCACGAACGATGGATATTGTGTTATGTCCAGTCGTGTTGCTGCACGTTAGTAGCACAGCATCCATGTTAGTTAAGTTATCTTGAATCATTTACCACCTGATGTTATATGCCGCCAGTATTGTAACATGAGTGATAGTTAATGTTAGGTAACGTCGCTGATTACCTGTAGTATTAACCAAGCAGGTCACTACCTAACAAGCAATATGAACTACGGTATACACTAATGTATTTACGTTGCACATTGTTCACTGTAGAATGGTATCATACGACTAGTTCACTGTGTCTGAAGTGGCCATCGTCCGTGGTGTCATATTGTTTCATCCAGTGTGTGTGGACATGATACTTTTTTTTTACCGTGTGTACAGTTCCTTCACCGGCTGTGTACTCAACATGATCCCAGGAACTACTTCAGTCAAGTTCCAATGTTGATCATGTTGAATATTTTTCATGTAAGCAGCTGGACTGAACTTTCATTTATATTTTTTGGGGGAGGTTAATGTGGTAACACGTCTATCAGACCACAATATATTGAGCTCGGACACATGTTTTTCAAGCAGAATCCATTCGGCAGCGTTGCAATTTTACAGAACATTTTTTTTTTTTATATATCAAAGAATTAAGTGGTCTTCTAGAGAGCACCTCGAAGTGGTAGACTCCACTGAGTTTTACAGACAAACACTGTCGATTCCCTCACTGTCTGATGTACACGAGCGTTGTCACTTCTCAAAATTTGAACGCGTTTGTCTTTTTTCCCTTTTTATGTGATCTGAGAGGAGAGGAGGCTTACACTTTACTCCTATATGTCTCTCTGCCCACTTTATGAGCAGGTCGTTATCTATTGCTGTTTAGGTGACAACTTACTAAGTGAGGATTCCGCATCGGAGCTGATAATTGATTTAATTTATTATTTATGAAAGAGAGAAGTTCCTACATATTAGATATATTGTTCTCGGAATGATTTAATAATTATATTTGACATTCGAATTTACTTTCTAAGCTTTATCGACGTTTCATTAACCTGGATGTGAGTTTTTGTTCGTCGTCCTTGTCAGGGCCCGACGATAGCTTGAAATTTGTATTTATTTTTTATATAAAATACATACACCTTTTCTGAAACACCTGCTGTTCTTACTGGACCGTAACACAGCTGTAGGACAAACATACTGTACATGTATTGCAAATTAAAAACAAGAAACGTGCACCAGAATTATATACCTGTATATGCTGACATTTCTGTACATAATTATTGCATACAAATATATTTGTTTCTTATTTTATCCTTGTATTTGTAATTTGAAAATCACTGATAACATCGTAACAAATTTATATTAGCTTATAACGCTAAAAGCTTCGAATATCATAAAAGGTGTAATTAGGTCATCTGTCAGAGAGTTCAGGAGACGAGGAACAGCGGTCTTGAATGTTGATTGTAATACAATTTAAACCAGTTCCTCGGTAATGTTCGGGAACGTTTACCTCGCACCAGTCTACGGTTATTGGTGACGGCATGGCTTCTTATTCTTCTTATTCCGTGAGGGTGACAGGTGATGACACTACCACACCACATAACACGAGGTAGAATCATCTGAACAAGACATATTATAGGGCAGAGGGAAGTAAAACAGGACACTATCACACAGGAAGTTTTCACCACGGGACTTGCCACCACTCGGGTAGACAGTGACAACTTTTTATCACACTAACTTCCATCAGGAAACTGTCTGTCGGTGGAATACTGTTAATAGAAACTCTCGATAACGTATACGAGAAATGTGAATATACTTGCATACATTCGCTGTTCAGTTGCTAGCACCCTCGCCTACCCGTGTGTGTTTCTGTTGTGGGATTTGTATTTGTGAAACTCAATCGTTAGACTATAATGCATAAATGAGAACTTACACAAATATACATGTTTGCATGACCTTACTGAGTAATAAATACACTAATTCTACCCGCTGACGCACATTATAATGGTGTGTAACTGCGGACACTGCCTGGATAAACACATGTCTTTCCTATTCGAGAGCACCAATAAGATAGAAGAATAATTTCACGTATTTTATGAACAAATTATGTAAAGGGAGAGAGATCGTTCGTTATCATCAACACACCCCTTTCCCACTTCCTCCGGGCAATGGTTTGTATATCTATATGAAACTGAAGGATCTCTCCTCTTGTATCCATTAGTTTTTTTGAGGACCTTGACTTGATCTTAATGAAAGTTGTCAGAGAGAATCTAGGTTGTCAGGGGTATCCTGTATGATGGAGGAGGAGAGAAAGGTTATTGTTGTGCATTTTAGGTTAAGTTGTAAGTTTAAACATAATAAATTAGAGGAAAATGCAAAAAAAAAAAATTATGAATTACAGATATTATCTTTAACAACTTACCTTATTTAAATTTGTAACATGGCCTAAAATACACAGAAAGTAACCTTGAAATAGGAATTTAGAGCTAAAGCCTTGATATTTCTATGATCATCTCGACATAATCTGTTCTCAGAATGTCGACACTTCCAGATGGTGTGTACTTAGCGAGTGTTGTAGGAGGTATTATTGGTGTGACAAGCAACGCGATTCAATTAAAGAAAACACAAAAAAGAAAACGTACCATCAAGGTTTGTGTGCTAAAATATTTTTCTTTGTAGTTTAATTCTAATACGCTCCAAGACTTCTACGCAGCCTTGGTAAGCGCATATTGTTCAGTCATGCAATAATGAGTTTTGTGGCAAAAATGAAAAAAAATCCCAATTAAATTAAGATCAGTTTATTACAAATACCAAATTTGTCGTCTTTGTCAAACGAGTTTAAACTCGTTTTTGTTCAACTTTATTTTACTCAGGGTGTGGTAGCAAATTTCCACGTTGTGAAAATTTTACATCTTAAAAGATATTTAACATTTAGAAACTATCAACTGGAGAGATAAGTGGAGTGGCCGCTTTTTAGCATGCCCAGAAAGATAAGCTGTGTCACATGTGACCCAGATCTTGTATATAATCGTACACGCTGTTCTTTTAATTTCTAGCCGATTTGGGTAAAATATGAAAAGAAGGCAGTTATTGTCACATACAATGTGCACCTACAATAGAGTTAGAACTTTTTTCTTATTCCCGGGAAGTTCCAAAATGGTATTGGAGCTAAATTTACCATAAAAGTCGCCATCATCAGGATTACCAAGGTGTGTCAACCTAATTCCCTTGGAGTACCACGGTTGGCAAGCGTGCCATAGGTTTACCAACTCTGCTCTCGGGTTACTCTGATGTAACTACGTCATGTGTACAGTTGACCCATCAATATTCTTCATAATTTTTCCAATTTATTTTCTAAATCGTTCTTATATCAACCACTCGCGGTACTTACAAATTTTTGGAATGAAAAGAAGAAGTTCACATGAGAATGCGTCATTAGAGGCCTGTATTTGTGAATGACGAGATTGTATAGATTCCTGATATGTCCGTGTTAACAGTGAATCTTTGAACTCAAGTTTACCTGTCAAGG
Organism: Homarus americanus; assembly: GCF_018991925.1. NCBI lineage: Eukaryota > Metazoa > Arthropoda > Malacostraca > Decapoda > Nephropidae > Homarus > Homarus americanus. Next base: position 156,585 of record NW_024723484.1, read on the forward strand.
ACAAGAACAACAGCTACTGTACGTGTGTATGTGTGTGTGTGTGTGTGTAATAATAATAAATAATAATAATAAACGGTGTGTGTGTGTGTGTTCCGCAGGTCAGTATCTTGCAAATTCACCAACACCTCCGCCAAATGATTTATAATACAATATAGTCCTAGCATCGCCACTTGTACTGAGGAAACTATCAACTTAAGAAAACGCCTCAAGGAATTCAGTTTAAGTTACGAGACGAAAGTGAAGGATATAGTTGTGCTTGGTAGCTCCAAGATGCCACATCACCACACTGGACGAAGATAAACGAAGTAATGCAGTCTGGGCCACTTATAGAACCGGTCAGTTATCAAAGCAAGAACTTGGCACGTACCACAAGGTTATATTACTCTCAGGCCAGAAGATAATGTTATCTACATTATGTGTGCATTTGTAGTTCTCTGGTTTCATTGATAATCAATAAACACTCGGTATCCACCAATCTCAAGAATCCTTCATGAAAATAAAATATATTACCGGTATGACCTGTACTTCCAGTATCCCTCGTATTTCTAGTAAATAAACCTTGGAATGACAATAATACGAGAACAACGTTATGTAGTGTGACTGTTAATGTCATGCTATAATATTTATCGGTTTACACTTTCTGGCACACGTGCTGGTTGATAGAGGACGCTGTACCAACCAGTTCCACTTAAGTGATCTGGTTTTTATATCGATCGCCAATTACCAATTCGAAGGCGCTTCTCCTCAGGAATATTTTTACCACAATTTCTAGAAGCACTAATATTATTGAATTTTATGACCGAGATCAGTAAAGAATTTGGTAACCCGTTCATTTCCTGTTTTTTTTTTGGGGGGGGGGGGGCACCGCTTTAGAGACCGTTAAGGCCGTCCGTCCGTCCAAAAGAAATATTTCTACTCGATGACCTAAAAAATACTTCATAAATCGAAAGCAATTTGGTATACAACTTTACTCCATTAACATATTAACTGCTTTTGATAAACAGTATAACAATTAAAAACTTGCCACACACATATCAATCCAGTGGGGTTTTTTTAAATAGAAAACCCCCACAAAACCAAAATTCCTAAAGCCTAATATATATACGGGTTTATACGTCATCGGCCACCAAGATTAAGGTAAATGGTCTTTATTTTTTTTATTAAGTATTAGCTAAGTTTTTCAAGATTAGGACGAGTACAGATAACACTCTTATTACTGCTTATTTAGTTCTTAATACATATAATTTCAAGGTCTCAATTGGTGACTGTTGCAGATAATTGGACTTGATGCTGTATAGTTCAAGAGCTATACCGGATTTTATGCCCTTTAGGTATAGCAGTTATAAGTCCTCGTAAGTATTGCATATATTACTAATTCGGCAACTTATAAACCACTATGTTAGTAGACGAGTAGATGAGAGAATATCGATAATTGTAAAAAAAAAAAAAAAAAAATTGGGTATTTTCTTTTTCCATTCTGGAAACTTGTTGGTTTTGTCATTATTTTATCTTTCCTATTCAATTGTTATTAGAGAATGACGTAAAATCAATTGAAATTTTTTGTATAATTTTTATTACATTTATGGTCAATTTTCACAGCCAATAAACAAGTCGACTATGGTAGATCACACACGTTGAATTATTTTCATTTGAAAGGTTGAATTTGTTAGTGAGTGACACCCTACCCATGTGTAGTCAGTGGCTTCCTCTGTTTCTATAGCTTACTCTCTTCTATGCTTTGTAAAGAAGTTCAACATTACCTCCGGTTAATTTCACTTTCCATTTACACCTTATGCTAGTGTTACTCACCCCATGACCCGTTTTTAGAACTTGGTCTGGTTTGATACAAATATCATGAGTTCTCTAGTAAAATTAATGTGATTTAAGTAGGTAAAGTTCATATCTAAATCCTTATGTCTTCTTTTAGTACCGCTTGAGAGAACTGTCGTTATCTTACCTCACTACTTTCTTAAATAGTTTTTTTATATGTTTAACCGGATTGTAAAAGTTTTATTCCTGTAAATCTGGATATTAACTATTTCAATAAATTTATAAAATTAAAAAACATTTATCACAAACTCTGCACAGACAGACAGACAGAGACAAGCATTGTCATAATAGGTCAACACTAAACATAATGATAATTCGCATTCAGTTCGTCTCTGGAATACTTGAACAGTGAATGAATTGTAGTACTTTATTAGTCGTGGCCGCTAAACTCTGCCAGTTCATTTAAGTTGTAAGTTGTAATCGAACCTACTTGAAAAAAAAAATACTCAACGATTAGACGGCCGATTGGTCGGTTGATTTTTAGTGTTATTTAAATTCTATTAAATTTTATGAAAGAAAGTATGGCGATAGAAATCTTCCAAATTCTGACACGTTGCCTTGATTTTTAAAGAATGGCGAAACACCTACGAATATATATATATATTTTTTTTTTCATGGTGTTTTCTCTCAATCTCCATGTGCTGATTACGTGAGCTCCTGCCTCATGAGAGAACACAGATTCCCTTCACAGCGCTCCTCAATTTTTTATATTATTATTAACCACATCCTCACCATGGCTTCCAGACAATTTAGTATATAATAACTATATATACAAGTTTGCAAATCTAGTGATAATGAAGTCCTTGTATTGTGTATTAGTTCCAGCTTCTTGTTTGAGAGCAACGGTGACCGACTAAATCAGACTGAGAAAAAATTAATTTCACAGCTAAATTTAATACGCTCCCTCACTCTCTCATAGAGAGGGTAAAAAATACTGATTAATGATCTTGAAGAAAATCTGATTTTACAGGGTACATTCTAACCAATTAAGTTACTCTAGTTTTTGTTTTATGTGAATGATACCCTAAGTCTCTGTCCAGAGAATTTTATGGACAGTTTCTGATCTCAGGGACACAAACATCTCCAATCATCTTAGGAGCTGTGTGAATGAATTGTTATTAACATATTTGATAAAAAGACGACTCGACTCGCCTTGAAAACCTCAGTCCATGAATTTATAAATATTGATAAAGCTTAGGCCTCCTAAAACCATTTCACCAGTACAGTACAGTACAGTGCAGTACAGAGCAGTACAGTACAGTACAGAATATGTAACGAATATCCTTAAATAATGCCGGGGCAGTGGCCATCATCTTACCTCGTTAGCCACTATATGTTTATTATAAACGTAGATAAATTCTAGTTCACGATGCATCCCCACTAGATGTAATTTACAATGAAAATTACCTAAGAGTTAGCCTGTTAGCCTACGATATTGGCATCCCCGCTCCCTACAAATTTGTTTAATATGTAATGCGTTAACTTCAAGGATGTTTACAAATGTGTGGAGGCAACTAGCCTAATTTGTTTGCCTGAAGTATCCACGGTGAACTGGGTTAACTTAACCACAAGCCCTGGAAGAGTAGTCGAGGGAACTGTGTTTTGGTGAGACTGATGATATGGTAACGTGGCTATCACCTGTCAATCGACGTCCTCACCACTACAATAACAATCACCGCCTTACCACCACCACAACCACCCTACCATTACTGTCTCCTCACTATGACAAACACATCGTTCCCTCTGCAATCACCACAACACAGCCTCCTCACTCGCACTATCACCACACCACAAGTACAACTAGCACACTACAGCAAGTCCAACCACCACCACCAGCTTCGCCGCAAAACCCTCTCCTCACCACGTTGTCACAAAAATTACTCCCACCATAATACACAATAAGAGTCAAGCATCACCGTTCCGATGAGCTAAAACAATCACAATCATCAAAACACACGTGCACACACAGAAACGAGTTTAACTTCCTGTGCCTGTCAAAAGTGTAACTGTGTGACGGCGCGGGTAAAAACAAGTCGATACAATATACCGTACTCCAACAGGACGAGCAAGAAAGACGTGATGTGATCAAGCAGTGGAGAGTCTACAGTGACTGGCCAAATTGTCCCTCGTCGTAACAGACCAGACAACGAGACAAATGCAGAGACATCAACGTCCTTAAGGCTCCTTAGACCCCATAGTCTCCAAATGCAGATCAAATGGGCCCCAATATAACCCAATATACCCATTAGTATTGAGACTCTTCTCCTAATAGATCCCAGTCCCCATTAGTTTACTTACGTTGAATTATATGAGGTATACTGGAGCCTGTCTGACCTTCCATCAAGACTATAGAATGGTCTGTAGAAGCCTCGGGTGTTGTCAAATTGCCAACAACACGATGGAGGTAGTGGCAGTCGTCTGTGTTTATACCTAATATAATTTTGAGACTAAAATATACTGTGTGAAATGCACCTTAAAGTTGGTAAATGAAGCAATATAATTTATTACATCATCATTTCAGTAAGACAAAAAAACAAAAACAAATAGGAAACAAAAAAAAATAACAACCAAAATTCAAGGTTTTTCAACAGGTGAGAAACATCAAAGGCAAGTTCCTCTACACACGGTCTTATATGGTTCCGCCTGAGGCTCTAAGGTTATTCGTTCCTTCGCCTGTCCTGAAGCAGATTAGTTTACTATCATTATCTTACACACTAATGACTTAATTGTCTTCATTTTGCTACTGTACACTCCTCTCATGGTTTCTCACTCGCCTGACTTAAATTGATCCAGCTTTTCATCAGTTTCATTCTATTTAACCATATAATCAAAGGCATAACATGTGTACTTGATCTTCCTAGTGCTTGCTCAGGAATTTCTCGAACATCAACATGTTACGGCACATGACCAATATCACCTGTTCTAGTAAGAATTTCCTTACGTGATCCCTGATAATACCCGGCCGATGAATGCCACTGTCTTACAGGTGAAGCTCATGAGACTCAACACACTGTAGACTTTGGAATCCGGGTTATACTGGAAACAAGTTCATGGAGGTGGAAATGAAGTTTATTATGACACGAAGCAAATATATACAATATTAACTGTGAGGAGTATGAAGAAAAAAATATAATTACCAAAAACAACTCAGAAAAGCGCCAACTATTGGTAAACAGAGCAACTTGTTTATGAAGCTTCAGACTAAAAAACTCGAGGAGAGATTCAATGTCCACGAACTTTTGTCCCCGACTGAACAGTACGTGTGTATGTATAAGCTACGTGACTACATATGTATGTATATCCAATGGGTATGAGCAAGGACCTATGACTGTGTGTTTTGTGTATCTGCATATAATGGCGCAAGCAAATTCAGAAGTTTGCAACAGTGAATGTTTGCACATGTAAATTGAGTTGCCTTATATATAGAATCTGTATCTGTACATAAATGTTTTGTGCTCGATAACAGCAATTCATTAATAATACAAGAACAGGATCAAGCTCTTCACCAGGTGTGGGTAAGGCAGCCTCCTCCTCCTCCTCCTTCAGTAGGACGCGGGGGTGGGCCGCCTCACCGCCTACCCAAACACAAGCATTGAGAGTCCACACAAAGCACTTGACCCCCAAATGATGGAAGACCCTGTAACCGTTTTCTATTAGATCAATCTACATCCCTCATGCGTTATAGGAGAACAATAAGTTTGTTTTCCAAAATAAAAATTTGAGAACAACAAATGATTACTAAACATATTTTATATACATAAACTTTTGCTAAATGGTGTTCAAGTGAATCTACAATTTGCCTTTAAAGAAAAAGTGAAATTAAGGTACTATCAAATCTATCGAGTTGTACACCCCCACCCACCCTCGCTTGGGAAAGACAGATGCTCGCATTTTCTGTCAAGTACCTGGAATTCTACCCTCAGTAAAGGTGTTTTTTCCCTCGAGTATACCGCACATCTGGTCCTTCACTACATAATAAAATCAAACGGTCTCTTCTCGTCGGCATCCGCCCCAACCTCACGATATCGCTCTAGGGAATTTAACCTTAAATTTATATTACCTCAACTGTATTTAATTATCCTGACAAATACTCCTTAAAAGTAATTAAGCCTCAAATCAAGACATAATTATTGCTGCCATAAAGTTGACCTCCATGTCTCTATAGATTGGACCACTCACGAGACAGCAGATGGGAAAGAATACAGTTCACTATGTAAACAAAGATGACGTCACAGGGTTCACGTGGACTAGATGATGGATCACTTCACATTTCTCGAGTGGGATAAGTGAAGAGAAAAAAAAATCCGAGTTATTAGGCAAACACAATATGTTTTTATTGATCTAAATTCCTCTTTATATCTATTTATTCTTATTTATTTGGTGCTTTTCATTCGTGTTTTATTTAATTCATTATTGTAATTTTACTGGCGTTTATCTATTTATTTTATATACTTCATAACCCTTTATTTGTTGTCCTTTGTCAAGTTTCTGATCATCCGTCCTTTATCCCTCTACCTTTCACTCCTTGTCATTTATCATTTATCATTCCCCTCGTTATATCATCCTTCAGTTAATGCTCGTTATTTTCACCATTATTTATCCCTATCATTTATTCCCTAACATTTATTCCCCATCATATATACTCGTCAATTATTCCCCTACATTCCCCTTCTGTCTCTTAATCCCCCCCCCCCACCCCTCTACCCCACTGTTACTAGCTATTTCATGTACGTATTGCCAGTGGTCCTCTCTACGTTTTCCGACATTATTAACCTATGACATTATAACAAGAAAGACATATCATCCCTCACACGTTTTCACACATAACTAATTAACTCTCTCTGTGATGACGTAGCTTACACAATTTTATTCTTAATGTGACTTTAATATATATAAAAAATAACTTAGTTTGTAAATAAAAAAGTTCAAATAAATTGGTTAAAATACTTCATAGTCGACCAAAAACACCAACTGATAGTATATTTGGTTTTCTAAAATCATTTATTTGATTTACTAATACAGTATATCCTGTTTAGAACCTTAATAATATCCCGATTCACTTACAAATAACAAAGTAATTTCATGTACGATTACAGAAACCTTTCATTATATAAGACGTATATAGCCTAATGATGGTCCAGATCGGGATGAACAAGGTGTAAGAGAACTCGGTTAAGTATATTAAAGATTTTCCAACAACCTGTACAGCCAGGATATACAGCGGGAACATTTGACCACACCTCAGAATTAATAAATGAGAATTGACGTCTTTTAGTATTTTGTTCACTAAGTTTATGTTCAGACGAGTATAATATTCTGTATACGTGTTATTTGAGACTTTTTTTTACTTGTTTTGGAGGATCTTTAATATTGATAATGAAGCAGTTTATTTACCTGTGTAGTGTTCATGTGCAACTCTCTAAAATATATAATTATATACACGAGAAAATTAACTGCGATGTTAATAAAAAATTCTTTAACAGGTAAACTTTAAATTGTATAAGAGGAAGTGCTTAAAATACTGTTACATATTATGAATTTAGTCAAACTAAACTTAATTTAACCAGTTTCCTCTTTGCCTCTTGATATGTAATAATAAACGAAATATGGATGACCTGCTTCTGTTTGTAAATCCTTCACACAAGTGCCCACTAAACAGGAGGTTGACCCATACAGGAATCCTCCAAGCATTCCTCCTCTGGTCAACACCGCAACGCTATCTTCACACGTCTCTCTTTAGCGTGTGACTGAAGTGGAAAATCAGAAACAGGTACTTTTAAGTTTCTCCCTCTTGTTGATGGTAAAGCTAGGGACTTTTTCACCTTTAAATATGGCAAAATAAAGAAGTCACTACCGTGGTTTCTCAGACTATGGAGAACAGTTCTCAATATACTTGGCAACACCTTTCCCTGGCTACACCATTCACTACGACCAACGAACCTCATGCATAAACACTCATCAGCTATGCAGTCTGTCATTCCAGTTAGCGTCTCAATTCGGTTCTCGCGCATTCCCTTCATGAATTTTTGTGCATGACAACAATCCATTAACCTGGAGTGGATGAGAGGGTCTTAACACCGCATATGACTCGACACAAAAAAGCCGACGCTGATTAACGAACACTAAAGCAGTAAAAGGCGACGATGTTTACGACAACGTTAATGAGACTCGACTCCATGCAATTATGTATTAACAAGTGGCCGCTGGTGTCGGTAAATGAGTACAATAACAGGGTTGAAGGGGACACTACATTAAGACCCGCCAGGAGCTGCTCACATGAACAAATTATTTCTTTTTCTTCTTGATTTATTAATATTTTAATTATTATCATACCCCATTATTTTTCTCTTCAATGTCTGTTTTTTTAAGAGTTGAAGGACAAAAGACGTAATGGTGTATGAAACAATATATAAGAAGGATCAGCTTAAGATTCGTCCTCCAAGCTTATTTTACTTTAAGATTAACTAACCTAACCTCCAGGTAGTTTTATTGAGGTTATTACGGTTAAATAAGCGGAAGGGAGAATTCTTCATGTAATTCCATGATAAATATACACATGAAATTCGGCAATGTGCACATGTAAGAATGAATAAATTGAGATATATGAGATAATACACACACACACATAATACTGTATATAACAAAAATAAACCTCAAAACACAGCTACACCTATCATACACAGCAGAGCCCTACCCACCACCAACACATCAAACACAGGCACACGCATCACCAACTTGGGCTGACGAGCCAATCTATCGATCGCATTTAGCGCTATTGATATAGGGATAAAAATACTCAATGGCACCCGCAACTCAACAGATGGTTTACGGGAAGGACAGGAGACCAACCTTTTGATATCACTCACCATTCCATTGGTTATCGCCTATATCCATCTCCGTTTGGTAATTATTTCTCTCCTATAGTGATCGATTAACAAAAATTACCACATTTTATTAGGGAATATATTTACATGAATACCTATCAAATGGGGGTATACTAGAGAGAGATATCAATGAAATCATGGGGAAATTTTTAATACCGATGGGTGAAAGTTTCCGGGAAGCTGCGAGGTGAAGTGGTTATTTTCGCGCCATCTCAACATGCCGATGGAGCCCTGCCCATGGATTGAACGCCACTGGATGAAGGAATGAAACAGTCGGAAGGGAAAGAAGTATTGTAAACATAACATTAACAGTTCTCTCAAAATTTACCTACAGGGAATTAATTTTGGGAGATCATTTTATGTTAGAAAATTGAAAATGAATGAATCTTTTTTTTAACATAATACTTTGTACCAAAATGTTTTCGTCCCAACAATGAACGTTCTTTGTATTCTACGACGAACAAAAGTCGGATTATCATAATTGGTTTAATTGACTGTATTCATATATGGATCAAGGCCAACTCATTGTTAGTGTACAAATCGACCTATTTCGAAGACTCGACTCCATACCACCTTCAGTAATCATTAAAATCAAAATCAATGGAGATTTTTCTATGAGTAAGCTATGGTTGTTCTCGATCCTGCTGTTGTCTGGAGATTTATTCTAATCCAATGAGTTATAGCTACAGTTTTTATGGTGAGTTAAGGTTGTTGGCGAAAGTCCATTGTTGTCTCCATGTGGTGGGGCGCCAGTTAACGCTCACCGATTTTGTCTTCGAGTTATTGTCTTCGTTATCAAAGAGATGAGAAGTTAAAGCACTCTTAACTAACTAGAAATTTTACCTATATATAAGTTTAAAATGAAAGAGTTAAAATACATAAAATACCAATGCAGATGTACATATATATTTAGCTGTTTAACGACTGGTGGCAACTGAGGAGGATTATAGCCATTCAAATCCGCAGCTGCTCCAAACCTCACCCCAAATTATTGATATCGTGTGTGAAGCCTTACGATACATTGAGTGTGAGGTGTTCTTCCACTTCATGACTGGCCTTAACTACCCTAATGTATTTAGTGTAGAGACAGATTTAAAACTAGTGTGTGAAGATCGGGAGAGGCATAGCGGGCGTCCAGTGTATCAACAAAGAACACTACTCAGTTGCGGCACGTGCCACACCGGACACGCGCTACCTACGGCACGAGCCGCACGTGTGCTTGGGCGGAGCTCTCATTCACCCGGCGCTCCGATTGGTTTAATATTTGGCGGGAGGGATTTTGATTGGAGGCCTGACAGCTGATGGGTGGGGCTAATGCACGCGCGTAGGTCTTTCAGCCCCAGCACGCGCAGACGCATTCCGTTACCGCCACGGTCAGACGGGAGAGATTGTCGCGCGACAGAAACCCGGCGAAAACGGCGGCAAGTTTGAAGTGAAGAGGATAAAACCGTTATTACCCGCCAGTGTCAGAAAACTACCTCGGCGGTGGATGTGTCGTGGTGACAGTGTTGGTCGTGAGGGTGACTTGTTATATCCTTTGTTGAAAGGGGAATTATGAACGAAAAAGGACAGTGATATTATAGTGATATAAGAGTTTAACAGAGAGGCAGCCATGTCAACGGACGTGGTGGTCATGCAGAAACCTATTAAGGTTGAATTTCACAGCCCCGTGAAGCCGGAGGTCCTAAAACCTTCCAACACCGCCAACCTCCAAAATATCCACAACAAAACAGCCAACATCATCAACAAGGTCCCGACAATCACAAGCAAGGTCACGAACTTCAACAAAGTGGTGTCCAGTGGTGTCACCAAGTCGACTGACAACAGTTTCACTAATAAAAATGTCTTAGGGAGAGTCAACATCAGAATCCAGCCCGTTACCTCAAAATCAACTGTGATCAAATCGTCTTCTCCTCAGGCTACTAAATCACCATATAAACCTCTTACTCCCATCAGACCATCACCAACAATCAAGAGCTCCATCACCACCACGGTCACCACCACCACATCACGGTCCCCCTCCTCCTCCACCACCATCATCAGAACGCCCCCGTCAGTCAACAAAACGCTGGAGTCTTCATCTCTCTCATCGTCCTATTCCTCGTTCAATTCTTCATCTTCGTCTCCGGGTATCAACTTGTCGCCAGCTAAGTGCAGAAGAAGAATAAATTACTCCGACACTGAAGTTCGCGTCCCAGTGTCCAGAAGAAATGCCAGAGAGAGGAACAGAGTTAAACAGGTAAGAGTGTGTTTTCTGCAGCCCTGTTACCACGGATTTTTTGTGTGTGTTAGAAATGGGCGTGTCCACTTTTTCATTAAAATCATTAACTGATAAAATATCTTGCTTGCATTGAAGATACTACCTGCATGCACTTGTGGTAGTGTTAATAGAAGACCTCTGTAATGCAGCTTGTGAGAATAATCGTATTGTAGTGATAAGGGACGGAAGTTTCCCATGTTTTTTGCTTGAGTACTTCAATTGCCCATGTTATTTGCACGGTTCGACTTCTATTGATCGTACACCCATGTCTTGTAGTGGAAATAGTACTCGATGTTTTTTTCTGTAATAAAACGTGATTGTCAATATTGTAAACGTGTTTCTGTAATAACATTTATCATCGTTTTTTTTTCTTCTCCTATTTGCTTTGTCTCTATTTGATACCAGTTTGGGGTATTACTAAGAATAGTCATTATATTGATTTATACTCATAACACCGCAGAAGCTTCTAACTCCTTTCCTATACTGAGGCAACTACTGTTACTACTACTAATATTGCTGCTGTTACTATTACCACTATTATATCCATTATTACGAACAGTTACAACCATTGGTACTACTAACATGTACTACTGCCGCTCCTGTGACTTCATTCATAACGATGGCTACTACGACACCCTGATCATCGACACTACAACCCTGATATAGCTATTCAACCACCCCCCCTCACCCCTATACTACTCACTACTACAAATAGTAATTGCAAATACTATTACCAGTAGTATTAATAGGCATTCAGTAGTTTCTTATGGTACTACAATTGCTACATACAACACCACTACTCTTGTACCAACCATTACACACATCAACATAAACACCCAGCAATAAAATAAACAACAAGCTCTCTACAGAAGACACACAGGAAAGGCTAACAACCACATGAGTACGATTAATTAGCTACAACAAACACACATTCTCTCTCAACAAATTTTAAGCACCTAACTTGCACATCCTCATTGACAAAGTGACTTCCAAACTCTCCAAGGACAACACGTTAAACTGAAGTGACTAACTACGGGAGACCTAGCCAGGACTCGTCACCAGGGTGTGTTGATGATGGTGGTTTCGTCTGAGTTGGTGTATGGGAGGGGCAGGACTGTCCGCCCCCGGGCATTGTGTATACTCCTCGGTCCTCTCCAGCTGTCCCTCCTCCTCCTCCTCCTCCTCCTCCTCCTCCTCCTCCTCCTCCCACTCCCTCTCCTTTTGCTACTCCTCTCTTTCCCTCCTATTCTCCTACTGCTCCTACTCTTCTCCTCTCTCACCCCTTCAGTTATTAGCTTAAACACCAATCTCTTCAATTACACTGGATGACGGTTAAGTAAATTCCTGTTTATATTTGGTATCGGTTACAAGGATCTTCCTTATAACAAGCTATGAGGTAACGGATGAATTAAAAGCTCATTTTCCCAGGTTGCTGTTTAAATGGAGCCTTGTTTATCTTACATATCGATTAATTGGACCTTCTGTTAAGCTACGCAAAGTCTCTTATCCTACATGTCAATTAAATGGTCCTATAAATCCCTGGATACCGTTGATATTGTCCCTAATATTCAATATATCGGTTAAAACATTGTCTCTCTATTCTGGCTACCGGTTAAATTGTCCATATTATCCCCCATACCAATAAAATAAGTAGTCTATTCTAGCCATAGGTTAAATAAACTCAAATTACTCACTATTCCGGTTAAAGCATAGTCCTATCTTGGTTACCGGTTAAGTAGTCCCTCTATTCCGGACACCGGTTAAATTTACGTCCGATTAGCAGGGATATTGTCGAAATGGATGTCTGTTTATTCAAGCTACCAGTTAAGAGGAGTCCTGTCTGCTCCACACAGATTAAATAGGCCTCCCTAAGTCTGTTTACCTATGATAACAGTGATTGGTGGCCACTCTACCTACGATAATAGTAAACGGTGGCCACTCTACCTATGATAATAGTTGATAATAGTAAACGGTGGCCACTCTACCTACGATAATAGTAAACGGTGGCCACTCTACCTACGATAATAGTAAACGGTGGCCACTCTACCTACGATAATAGTAAACGGTGGCCACTCTACCTACGATAATAGTAAACGGTGGCCATTCTACCTACGATAATAGTAAACGGTGGCCATTCTACCTACGATAATAATAAACAGTGTCCACTCTACCTCCGATAATAGTAAACGGTGGCCACTCTACCTCCGATAATAGTAAACGGTGTTATCTTTATCCAGCAAGCCAATTGAACTTAATCCTGTTGAAAGAGAACCGAAACTGGTTTATTCAGGACACCGATTAGCTGAAGTGGATCACTTGAAGAATCTCGAGCTAACTTAACGCTAACAACCACATCCCCTCAAATAGTGTTAAGGTGATTAATCTTTAGGTGAAATAAACTGGGATGGTGATTCTTCAGATGACCCGTAACTATTGCCACGATACATAAAGCAGGGATTAATTACGCTTCAACAGGTATGAGATAATGCTAATAGACGCCAACAACTGGATAATACAGTGGTTAACATCTATCATAAAACAGAAAGTTATACAGATGTTAACACGAACAAACAAATAGAGGAGTAATGCGTAACAGGAGGATTTAAGTAATATACATGAATCGATATTAACAACGTAGAATATCGTAACTGAATTTTAAACGTGTAATTGGGCATGAATATTACAAGGTATTATAACTAAATAACTTCAGTCAAATAGCCCCAAGACACACATATATGGAAATCATTTAAAATTTGAGATTAAAGTAAAGGAAATTAAAGGCATTTGTCTTCTTGATTGCTCACTTTCCGTAACAGAAAGTTATTTTGCAAAATTACCAATATGCATGCCGGTCATTTTACAAAATAACTGATTCCGCAAAAAAAAGTAAAATATACACTATGAATATAACTTTAGGTCAGAATATAATCGATTTCAGTTAATATGTGGATACAGAATACAGGCCGTCAACAATTACAGAGTGGACCAATAAGAGGCTATGTGGAACGACAGTCTAAGACTCTTTAAGATGTAGCAACACTCAGCTTGGCTCAGTCACTCAAAATGAGACACTTCTGTTATATATATTCCTCTCAACACTACAAGAGGCTGGGGAGAGAACCACGGCGGCTCGTACTTTAGAGGAGCTGATGGGTACTCGTCTCCGTCAGTTCTACTGTCTGAACAATTCTCTACGGATATCTTGCCTCAGCGGGGGTCTTATCTCCTTTGACTGATAACCGTAAAATGGGCTGCAATTATTTCCCACTGTATTATTTAACAATGCTCTCGAGTTGGTGTGTATTGCTGATCTAATATTAACGTCTTGTACTATAATGTTGGCTTAGCTTTGTGTTGTATATTTGGTAAATTACTGAGTGTGGATTATGATTCTGATAGTGTGTGTGTGTGTGTGTGTGTGTGTGTGTTCGACCAGCACTTAGATAAATAAGTAAGCGATACTCCAGAATTCTATTATAAGCTGTTTACCACGTGTTACTTTATTCTTATGAGGAAATATAACCTCAGTTGGTGAATGGAGTGGCGGCACCCTGCTGTGAAACTGAGGCCTCGGGGTCTTAAAGTAAATCCAGAAGCGTAATTATACACGATTGAATTTAAGACGTTGAAGTAAAGAGATTAACATGTGGTAATGTTAGAATGAAATTACGAAAAATGAATTGGGTTTAAGCTCTTTAGTTTATTATAGGAGGAAACTGGAGAATCGTCCCAGACAGGTCAAGTGGTGTTCAAAGTTATGGGGTCATATTAAGAGCTATATTCTTCCTTCGTTTATTTCTATTCTTCATAAGCTTTTCCTAAGTTATAGTGTTTTGCTGTATGAGAGCATCACCTTAACATGCAAGTCGCCCCAAAGAGATTAGTAACCCAACATTAGTTCCGGTTGTTTAATGTCTGAGGCAACATTAGTGGGTGAAAATAAAAAAAAAGTTGGACGAATATCATGCAATGAATTCTGAATTATCGAATGCTTATTACCAGTTGCCTCATAGGATTACCAAGTTGGGAACGTACCATCTTCGGGATTACATGAAAGTAATTTGATCCAGGAGTCATATCTTACATACTTTCATATTTGTCAGAAATTGCTAACTGAATTTGAGCATCAGGAAATGAATTTCAGAAAGCAGAGAACTTGTCTCCGGGTTAATGGTTATCATCTTTTGCTAACTGCATCTCTTTCATCTTGGTTTAGTCAGTGCGTTGTTGAGTGAGAGTCAGCTGTGCGGTAATAACTTGTCTTACCATCTTCTGCTCCCGAGTGTGTTCTCTCTACATCATCTCTCGAATTTATCCTCACCATTGTCAAGGTTACAGTTATATCAAGAACGAAAATATATTTAAAAACAGCTCACTCACTCAAAAGATATTAAAAAGATATCTGAGCACTATATGCAGTTAAATATTTGCCCTTACAAGAGCGAGTTTTGCAGGTGATGGAGTCTAGACTGTCTCCATCCCATCGTCAAACTTCGTATATAACAGAAGAGAGTTGATCATTCATCATATTCCGAATGTTCAACCCATGATCGAGATAGATCAGTACACACAATTACAATATCTTAAAGATAATATGATATATAATATATATATATATATATATATATAATTTGATCGCAGAGGCACACATACACACTGCGCTAAACAACGCCAACAACACGAAAGTCTACTGTTGTCCACGTAGATTATACAAATTACACCACAGCCGCCAGCCAGTACACCTGATCAAGTACTCCAGCACCAGCATCACGAAATTATCCTTACATATTTTCATTTCTTCCTCCACCATAACTTACTTTAATGCTACCTACCGCTACCACCAAGCACCCCGCCTCAGTTTGAATCATCGCTGCCGGGCGCCGAGATAACTGCTGCATTAAAGTGAGGTAACAATCAAGCCATTCCCACTAGCGACCACAGGTAATTTATCTCTCTTAGGTACCGTCGGCACAGGCACATGATGATGAGTTTCGTGTTCTGTGTTTAACGGGTCATCGCTTTTCAAACACTCGGCTTCTGGCTTCCCTGAGTTTGTAGGTTCATGCTTGTTGCTTTAATAGCTTTATTTATGGAGTCACTTGATTGTATAAATTCTTTGTGTTACAGACCTCATTATTTTTTCAGACTTTCGCTGGTTCTTGTGTTCCAGACCTTTGCTGGATCTTGTGTTTCAGGTCGTAGCTGGCTCTTGTGTTTCCAGACCTTCACCGATTCTTTGTGTTCCAGACATTCGCTGGCTTTTGCATTCCAGACCATCGCTGGCTCTTGTGTTTTTAGATTTTCACTAGCTCTGTTTCCAGACCTTCGCTGGCTCTTGCGTTCCAGACCTTAACTGGCTCTTGTGTTTCCAGACCTTCGCTGGCTCTTGTGTTTCCAGACCTTCGCTGGCTCTTGCGTTCTAACATTTATCAGTGAACTAAATTTCGATTGGTCAATCATTCAACCTAGAGGTCGTTTACGGATGATCATCAAGCACCAACTATTCCTTAATGCCAAGTAACAATGCGAATGGGGTTATCTACTGGCACACAACCAAAAAACAAAACCCCAGGTCCAATGAACAGATTAAATGGTACCCGAGGAACAATCAACCAAGAGTTCCACTTTTAATCATTAAAATGGTAAATAACACATAATAAAGATCTAAGTCCACAGAAACTCGAGTGACAGATCACATGAAATAAGTAGATCAGTACGCCAGTTTAAACTCCCAGAAAGAAAATTCCCTATTTCCTTAGAACTTGACTGCGAGGGTGTAAGAGCCAGTCAGTTAAGTCACCAAATATCCCAGGTGACAGAAATGTTAACGATTTGTTTACAACTTGACTGAGACGACCTAAAACTTAGAATACTATAAGAAACCCCCCACTGAAACGACTTGCGTAAATCCTCTAGAAAATGGTTGACATACCGATACCTAAAAATTAGCTAACAACATCACGACATTCAGCTAGGATGACTTAAAAAATATCTTAGTAACACAACTGAGATGGCTGGATACTCGATGTAGTCTCATGAACAGTTTAGTTGACTTAAGATCCCAGATAAGTCTACTAAGAACACAGCTGAGACGACTGACTCAGAATCCAGTTAACGATCTATGACACACCAAGCAACAGAGAAACTCCCGCCCTGGCTAGCTGAACACAGCATCCCGCTGAGGTGAGGACCGGACAGATACTCTCCCTCCCTTCTCTCACCCCGACACACGTGACGGGAAGAAGGTCAAGGCTAACCGGACAAAGGCACCGGAAGGGGTCTCCGCCCTCTACCCTCCCTCCCCCACCCCCTCAATCATCCCCATTACCCTCCCCCCCTTCAACCTGCGCCCCCGGGTTCCCCCTCCATCATCCCCAGTCCCCTCCCTCTCCATCATCCCCAGTCCCCTCCCTCTCCATCATCCCCAGTCCCCTCCCTCTCCATCATCCCCAGTCCCTCCCTCCATCATCCCCATCAGTCCCTCTCCATCTCTCCATCATCCCCAGTCCCTCCTCCATCATCCCCAGTCCCTCCTCCATCATCCCCAGTCCCCTCCCCTCCATCATCCCCAGTCCCCTCCCTCTCCATCATCCCCAGTCCTCTCCTCCTCCATCATCCCCAGTCCCCTCCCCCTCCATCATCCCCAGTCCCCTCCTCCCTTACAACTTGCACCCCAGGTTCCCCCGCAGCATCACACCTCCGACATGTTCTACCTGCTCAATAGCGACATTTCGCAGAATGACTTCACTCATTACAGTGTATTGAATCCAAGAGTATCACGCTGAGGAGAATTATATGCTTAAGAATTGTGTGATGGTGCGGTTTCAAAACACCAAGCGGCCACTTTGATAACACGGCATCAGAAATATTGCATGTACGTTTCTGATTCAATGGAGAAACAGTGCAGATACATCAGTCTTAATAATAAATCTTAAACGATCAATTTTACATTCATTTTAATTAGTTTATTTTTCACTCGTCATAAGGTTATGTCTGTGTTAGGAGTGACATGTGTATTACTTTAAACAAAAGTTTCCTTGGGCCTTTTTTTTTTAGGTCTTTTTTAAGGTGACATTGTTTTCCTCTCAACGTGGAGTTTGGTTTGCAATTCCTTTCTTCTCCATTATCATTATTCTGTTTGTTTCCACTCCTTGGTGTTTGATTTAGGCATTACTGAAGCTCCCCCTCCGGTCTATAACAATCTATTACCCAAGGATAACATGATCTTTCCTTATATGTCCTCTCTGGTAGAGACACAACCGCATCTTGCACACAATTTGTCATCTGGAGCCATTAATCTTACCTCTAACTCCCATTCTTTCTCTCCTTCCCTCTTAGGTCTCCCAAGGGTTCGCCATCTTGAGACAACACGTCCCTCAAGCTGCCCGCAAGAAGAAATTGAGCAAGGTGGAGACTCTGCGCTGCGCTGTTGACTACATCCGGGGTCTCCAGCTGCTGCTAGACGACCACCCCCCGACGCAGCCTCCCGTACCCGACCCCACCAACGCCACACACCTCCACCACCACCACCATCACCACCACCACCAGCAGCTGCAGCAGCAACACCCCCAGATGTTCCTGCAGCCCCACCATACCATAGAGCCGCATATCCTGAAGCTTCCCGTGGCTGATGAGACCTTCCAGTCACCCGTCTCCCTCAGGTGCGTCCTCCGTCACCACCGTATTGTGTCGGCACATTATTTTCTTCCCTGTTACTTTTGTGGACGGCACGAGTTGGATACTGTGTGTGTGTGTGTGTGTGTGTGTGTGTGTGTGTGTGTGTGTGTGTGTGTGTGTGTGTGTGTGTGTGTGTACGTGTTAACTCACTAGTAGGTCACTTCAGTAGACATTACACATTAATTTTCAGTCATCTATCAAAAATCACCAAAATTCTTCGGAAAGAACCTGTAATATACAACAGAGGACGTCACCAACCCCATACAACCTCTCCCTCCTGTCACCATGCAACCTCACTCAACCTCGCCTGCCATTAACCGCTTTCAACCTCATGCCAACATTTACCCGTACATAATCTCTCCTGTGTCACTAAATCCAGTTAACCTCTCCTGCCACTAATCCCCCACACTAACACTAGACGTTAATCAGCTATTTACATAAGGGAACATTTTGGTCTTGTAAACTGTTCCATGATTAGAAGTTATAGACTATATTCACTTAACGCCAAATGAAAACACGAGAAAAAACTTTTATCGCTTCACTACTTCTACTGTATTGTCCATTGAGCTTTGTGCTGTATTTATATGTTCAAATTATATATAATTTATAAGAATAAGGGTTCAAGTTGAAGCTCTCCAGATAAATTCGTTTTTTTTTCGCAATAATATTAAGCACTCTAGCTTATTTCATCTGAAGATTAACCACTTGGCACTAACTTAACCTAACCAATCCCCCCAGGTAGCATTAGACTGGTTAATCTTCATGTGAAATAAGGAGGGGCCTAATCTTTTGTAAAATAAGCAGGGACCTAATCTTCATGTGAAATAAGCAGAGACCTAATCATGCGAAGTAAGCTGTGGGCCTAATCTTCATGTGAACCGTTTTTTTACACAACTTTACAGATGGTATAAAGACCTCAGATAATGTGAGAAATTTCCTTATAGGTACGACGGTGTTGCTGGCGCCTTCCTCAGGACCTCTCCTACCGACTCTGAGGACGGACAATCCCCTGGCCACCCTTTCTTCAGCGACAAGCTCTCCCCGCCCTCCTCCTCCTCCACCGCCGCTCATGGTATGGGCGTGGGCGTGATCAAAACAGAGGCTGGTGAGGGGAGGGCCTACGCTCGGGAAGAACAGGATCTGCTGGACGCCCTGGCCTGGTGGCAACACAATATACAGCCATAGTCGGAGTATTGGGTGAGGGGATGTGTGTATACGGTTGAAGTGGACGGTGAGGAGAGAGAAGACTGGCGGGTGTGTTGGAATAGTGTGAACGTGTGTAAGACAGACAAAACGAGTGTTATACTAAGGTTGTTTGTGAGTGATTACCCACGTGTGAAGACTTAAGGAAAAAAAAAGACTAAGAAAGTGAATCTATAAACTATATATTGACGGCACACGGAAGGACAGTAATGAACAACACTCGCGCCAGGAGCCCAGCGCGTGTTGCTGTGTGCTGTCAGTGAGTGAATGTCACCATATATTATTTATTTTCCCCATGCAGTGTCTCACCCAAATGCTCTTTTTGATATAATTTAAACGTCCAATACAGTTAAGAAATTTATGTGAATGTATATACATAATTCGTTGTTTCATCAAGTAAATATCAGATGAATGAAAAAAATCGTTTGTGAAACACTGGATGTATCAAGATACATATTATTATTATTATTATTATTAACCTTAGTGTATGAAGGATTGAGAGTCAGCTCCGAACCACTACCTCCTTTCTTTCTTGTCGTTTAACCTCAATTTCCCAACATACAGTACATCTGACCCTTCTACTCTCCCATCTTCCTTCTATATCTCCCTCCCTCCCTCCCTCCCCGCCTTCAGTTCTCCTCATCTTTTCGCATTTTCTCCCAACCACTATATCTCCTTCCATCAATAACCTAAAACACGAAAAGTCTCTCTTGTCCAGGCATTAAGCTGTAGCCTCCAACACCTGACAACCTTCCCCAGGAGTCTGAGCTGATTCTAATCGTCCCTCGAGGTTCTAGTCCAAGCTGGATTGAGGTCCTGCTCAAGACTCAATCCATGCTTAATTCCCCCAAGCTTAAGTGCTATTATTATCACTACTTCCGTTTTTTTTTATTCACTGAGGTTTTTAATTAGCTGCTAAGACATACCACACCGTGTTCGTATAATTTATTAATATATATTTACTCACTAAGTTATTTCCTTCATTTGGATATATTATTAATATTTTTGTAAGTGCCTTGTGTGTCCCTGGTTGTGCCTTATACTCCACCTCCTCAGAAGTGCCTTTGTAAACATACCTTGCCTCTGGAAGACGACAGTGCCTTGTAGGATACCGCCCTGTGAAAACAAAAAGAACTTGTATTGTAAAAAAAAAAAAGACAATCCAAGTAAAAAGATATAATGCGTTGTAAAACAGACATGGTATCTTGTAGAAAAGCAAATAGATAATACCTTGTAGACATAATGCACTGTAAAAAAAAATAGCAATAGGACGATTCTCTCCCATACAGCACAAGACTGATTATTAAACCTGTATACTCACTCTGATGATATGATGAAACATTGAATACTCTTCTGCTAACAGGTAAACCACCTTGTAAACTCATCCTACTAGTATACTGAACCTCTTTCTCACACCTCCAATAGCGAGGGTAAACCACTTTGTATATTCACTCATGAACAAATTGAATACTCCTCTACTAACAGGTAAACAACATTGTATACTCAACCTGCTGATAAACTAAGACTTTGAATTCACTTTTACCACCCAGTAAATCATCATGTATATCTATATAATAAGATACGAACAAGGAATCTCATACTAAGCACATTCTTGAAGCTTCTATATATTATAAATCATGGATATCCAGGCCCTTCATTCAGTAAATATATAAATATATCTCCATATGACACCTTAACAAATGCACCTCAGTACAGTAATTCCAGACTGTGTGATGACTGGATAAACTCTTACCTAGACCTGTCATTGTAATTTACTGCAATATTTAATAAAAATATCTTTTAAAATATTTCAGTCATGTTTTTTCACTAATTCCTTTAATCTATTTATATTTTGTTTGTAAGAGCACACGAGGCTAGTGACCTTCCCGCACTCATTCTTATCTAAGTGACCTGTTACCTTGTTAAGCTCCCTTGGTGTGCAATATGCATATAGAGTATATATGTATAAAGATACAAATATATATATGGAAGTATGTATGCATGTATGCATGTGTGTGTGTGTATGTCCTCAATACAAATTTCAATTTCAAACTACAACTAGAATTATGCTGTCATCGTTATCGAACAAGATTCAGCTGGAGGTCACACCCTGGGACAGGAGAGGCGACGTTCAGTAGTACACACAGCGAACCACCACGCTCCCTGCACACTGTACTGTACTCCTCTAATGAAGTTCAACATATGAGACTTTTACAGGTCACTTCACACACCACATACCTGTACATTCGGTGATAAAGTTGTCAGCTTTGCTTCAAGAATTTAATTATAAAACAACTTGTGAGACGATCTTATACGGACGGCCACAGAGTACAGAACGTCAGGGGGGGAGTGGCATTTATCCCGGATGCGAAACAATGAAGAATAAAAATGTCATTTGAAAAGCGGTCGTAAATTCAGTGCCAAAAGGTCGAAAGTCAGTGGAGGAAAAACAATGCCCGGGTGATCTTTTTTCTTTTTCTTTCCACAATACTAACTTATCTCACCTGCAGCTGCCTCGCTAAAGACAATATAATGGATGACAATCAATACGAAAGTGAGAAATAAGGCCAAGAGAAGATGTATATAACTTGTTTCCTTCATCAGTTATGTTCAAGAGGACTGTGACTTGTGAAAATCCCATTATCCGCTGTGTCATACAACCTTCGGTACATTAACGATGGAACAAGTAAAAATTACATTTCATGGCATTTTTGTAACTATGATACAGATCTCTACTGCCATTGTATCCCAGTGGAGAGATGAGCTACTCAGTACAGTTGGTAAGATACTGAGTACAAAATGTACTTGTGATCAAGAATATTCAATAAACATCAAGTCAAATGAAAATACATATGGAAAAATAGACAAATTTTTTAAGTGGGATCTTGATATACAAAAGGTAAATGAAATACAAGAACAAGTACATATCCAATTATATTTAATAGTGATGTTATTCTCAACTCAAGTGACCAGTGTTACACATTTATGACATATTATTTAAAGTTATGTATCAAACGTTTTCGTATTCAAGACAAATCACTCTTACTGTCGGGCCAGCAGACGAAGCAACGTACACGTACATACTCCCCTCCTTAGTATTCAACACAGCAACAAGGAGCTCTTCCTTAACGGCAATAAATACCAACATGACAACAAGCACCGCAACAAAAAGACTAATCTTAAGACAGATCAGATGAGTACAGTAGGTTGTGAGGTGTCCCTGATAAAGCGCTCTCACTGCTGCCGCCATCAAGCCCAAGCAGGAGTAAAAGACGGCGGAATAAACGTTGTAGTAAGTATATCCACCGCCTGTAATTTACTTTCCCAATTCTCTTCATCTATCACCCTGATCTAAGACAATTTGTTTGGTGTCAAGGGCGAGGATTAATGTTGTCATTACGAAGATAGAGAAGGAGAACACAATCTCTAATTTGGGATCATATAATTTTCTTCCACTGTGCGTCCATCTTCCACCGACAATTTGTTCTTGTACGTGGCGAAAATTGCGGTAATTTGTGACTTGCTGTTCAGGAGTACCCCAGGGAGTGTGTCTGTAGCTCTGAATGTTCTGGTGTGGTGGTTATGTGAGGCTACTGAATGACTCGCTAGTATATAATTTAACTTATAATGAATACTCAGGTAAAGACCAAGTAGACATAGCGGTTCATTGACAGATACACACACACACACACACACACACACACACACACACACACACACACACACATGGATATACAAATAAGATAAGCAATAAATAAATGTCCATGTCTTGTGTTCTCAATGCAACATCTGTTTATACGTTGCTTCATTGTGCTTGTTGTTATTCATATGTTGCGCCAAATATATAAATGATAAGTGAAGGTGACAGGGAGGTTGTACCAGCAACATAAATTCACCGGCCACCACAGAGAATGATGATCATTCTTGACTTTGTTTACAGTTAATGCATGTTGAGAAGTGCACGACAAGCAGTTCAGAATTATAAAGATGTGAATCGTACATACATACATACTGTACATACATACATACATACATACATACATACATACATACATACATACATACATACATACATACATACATACATACATACAGTACATACATATATACATACATACATACATACATACATACATACATACATACATACATACATACATACATAGACATACATACATACACCCTAGATTTAGGGGTAAAAAATTACAGTATGGTGCTAAATTTTTATTACAAAGATTAATGTTCAGGTATTATATTCAGCTAATTTAACGATTGCAGTACACTTTATTGTTTCTGAGTAAAAGTGTATGCCGATCGAGAAATTTACATATTTTGACAGAAGTGAGCATGGCAGTGTCGTAGCAGTCCTTGTAATTTAAGATTGGACGGTAAAGGAAATGGTGGAATAACATGGAACTGGTGTCCCATAATATGACACCATAACAAGGTGTGTCACTGGGTCAAGGAGTTCAAACGTGGGCGCGAGAACCCCTGTCAGGAAGACCTTCAGATATCATCGACGACTAAGTCGAGAGCTTAATTCTGGAGGACCAGATCAAAGTCTATGAAATAATGTTGTGACCATCATCCATGAATACTTGGGGATGTGTATGGTTTCTGCAAGATGGGTTCCGGGAAACCTGTGCGCTCAGGACTAACACCAGAGGATGGTCTCTGGCTGCTTGAACTATACAAAACCGATCCAACTAACTTTTTTTACTCTCTGGTGACGAGAGGTGAGACTTGGATTCATCACTGGAACTTAAAGCTAAATATGGAATCCATATAATGAAATTACCCGAATTCTCCGACCGCCAAGAAGTTCAGAAGTCAGTTCTAAAAAATATGGCTCCTCATTGATAAACTACCACAAACTCGAGATGAATTTGCCTGACAGCGGTGTGGAGTCGGCGCGGGATCTGAGAAAATCTTCCTTCAGCAGTCCTTGTCGACACTAACTATACACAAAAGTCATATGCAGTCTGCCACGTCTTCGACAGTAGCCCAGCAGGACATTAAATAATATCCACTAATACCAGGTTCCCCGGCATTTATGTCGCTGACGAAGTGATTCATCGGTTAAAATTGCTCGTCTCGGCGTATAGATGTGTGATAATCCCTGACAAGATCGAGATGGCGACAATCTTTAGCTGTCTGAGATGAGAAGGATAATGAAGACAAATTTCTGTACAATGTTCAAATATATATTTTTTAGCACCGTAACCTTGCCCATTGTCACAAAATGCCAGGAAAATCACTTTGCATGTCTTGACTCCCGAGACACTCCTAACTACCATCGACATCCCAACATACCCATATCTCATCTAATGCTGTATTTTCATTGAAGTTATTTATCAATTGCTACTTAAACTGGGTAAAACTTAAAATAATTCGTAACCAGACATTTAAGACAGGAGTTAGAGGTCTTCAAGAATGACCAGTTGGTGCCGAGCTGACCAGTCGTGCAGTAACTTATAGGTCATGTAAGTATTGAGGCTAATATCTCTTGATCTTATCTCGCTAAGATCCCGCCCATGACACAAATTACTGTAATAGCCAACTGTACCGTGTGTTTGTTTATCAATTGAACCAAGTATCTGTGTAGCAATTGTGCTCTGTGACTATCTTAAGATCAACTGAACTGTCTGTGTAACGAACTAATAAATTTCTGTGCCAAATGTTTGACTCGGCTCTAGTGACCATTCAGCCCGGAGCTCAAGCCAGGTCAGGGGTACTATTACAAGGCTGCCTCATAGACCTGACTCACACTTTTTACAATCCCCGCTATAAGTGCAGGCAAGGTTACACACACACACACACACACACACATATGCACAAAGTTAAGACGTCCTTTCCCTTGTGTGTGTGTGTGTGTGTGCGTCTTCCAGTAAGGTTTGGTTCATTAGCTAACGGAAAAAAAAAGTTTATATAAGAAAAAAAGTAACAATAGTCTCGCTGACTTGAGACGGAGTCAGGAACCTACAGCTGGTAACCTTGGCAACGGATTAACTGTCAATGGAACCCGATTTAACAAATGATTATAACATAAATTTAAATGACAAGTAAGAAAAAATATCAGCTCTTTATCCTGAAGACCTACAACACCTTTAAGTTTATGAGGAAGTAACCAAAAAAATGCCATGGAAATAGTAACATAAATATAATAACTAATGTTGGATAAAATAAGTAACAGACAGAAAATAAAGGAATGCTAAATGGAGACTTTAATTCAGAAGCGGATGAAAATAGAGAAAGAAAGAATAAGAGAAGGAAGGAGAGGACAAGAAAAGGAAGAAGAGAATAAGATAAGGAAGAAGCCAAGAGAAGGAAGGAGAAAATAAGAAAATGAGGGAGAGGACAAGAGAGGTAAGGAATATCTAGGTGTACTGGACGTGGAAGACCAAATAGCACAGTGAAGCTGAATCTTAAAAGGTCAAAATATTCATATAAAATAAAAAGCAAATGTGTCCCGAGAGGATCAGTACTTACGAGGAAGTTGAAATTTCTGAGAGAGAGAGAGAGAGAGAGAGAGAGAGAGATTCAATACTCTTTCTGAAGTTCCACCGTAACGTGACCAGGTAAAGTAAGTTCTCTTAAAAACATGTGTATGCGTTCAATATTTTACCGCTTAAGTGAAAAAAAAGTAGACCCTTATGTAGTTAAGGTAGAGGCACAGTGTAATTTGAACGCCATTTACAGCGGTAAGTTGATAGTTACGAACTTTAAAATGAGCAAGTCAGACGTGTTCTCATACTTACAGCAAGGCGATAAAACCCAAAAAACATTATGCGTGTCTGAGATGGCGTGCTCCTGCTGGTGAAGAGAGCTGTTGTAAGTCATACGGGAGGCTCGTGCTGACAACCCCGCCATTAGTAGTAGGGTCCGTCATGTCTGGGCCCCAATACTAATGGTCAGCTGAGGTAATGCCTTAAAAGGAGTGCAACCCACTTAACTATTCACCGTCAGAGCGGTAGTTTAGGCACGAGCCGCCACACTCTGATGACACATAACTGGTGCTAAGTACGTGTGTGGCGCTACCAGTACCCGACCACCACCTCCACCACCACTCCTCATCATCTATAATGCATGCGGCGGATGTAGGGGTATCCGTCTGAGAGAGAGAGAGAGAAAGGGGGGGGTGTTGTGTATGTGCGGAGGAGAGGAAGGGAGAGGGAGGCAGTAAGGAAGGGAGAGAAAGGGAGGGAGGGAATACTGTATGTAGGAGGATGAGGGAGGTATGAAATTTGTGTGTGTGAGTGTGTGTGTGTGTGTGTGTGTGTGTGTGTGTGTGTGTGTGTGTGTGTGTGTGTGTGTGTGTGTGTGTGTGTGTTTGTGTGTGTGTGTGTGTGTGTTTGGGGAGGAGGGGGGGGGAGTGAGTAGTTTTTGTTGGACGAAGAAGGGAGAAGTGCGTGTGCCTGTGTTAGAAAGTATACAAGTTTCCATATAAAGAGAAGGAGAGCAACATAGTCCTAAGGTCAAGGTAAATAATATTATATGATCCACCAGTTGAAGATTATATCACCTTATAATCTTATAGTTCCTGACAGTGAAATGACAGATGACCACAAGCGAATTTAAAATATCTCTTCCATTTCCAGGAGAATAAAAGAAACATGAAATATTCTAATACCACATATGTATAAATCTATCAGTGAAGATTCTTAAAAAGACATCGTTACTGAGAGTCGTTCCTTGATTAGTCAAAATAGGACAACAATTACTAAGTTTAAGGCCAAGGATTATGAATGAGGGTTGAGCGAGCCTCTACCAAGACAGATAACGTCACCCCATTCTTTTGAGAGAGAGAGAGAGAGAGAGAGAGAGAGAGAGAGAGAGAGAGAGAGAGAGAGAGAGAGAGCACTTGTACTCAAGACTATAATTTTCAATCCTCTTGGGTAATTTAGCATCTCGTTTTATTTTTTCTCGTCTATTTCTTCCTCGCTATCTGTTCACAAGGTGTATCAGAAAAGTAACTAGTAATTATTCATGGATGACTAAGCAAACCGCCACCACTCGCTTACATTCAAACGAAATTTATATTAACAAACACTTCATTTTCAGAGTCGTAAGTAATGTTTATCTTCACTATCAGCTGTTTGACACAACGTAAAGTAAGGGTTCAGTGGTGATGTATCCCCCTAGTTTATTTCACCTGATAAACACTCCAAACGTGACTGGCAGTTGTTAGGTTAGGTTAAGTTAGGTTAATCTTAGGGTAAACTAAGCTGGAGGAGATAATCTTCTGGTGATCAAACGTAAGTCATGTACAGTACTTTAGTCGTTGATTTTTTTTTCACCTACGACCACCCTGTTTCAAGTTGCCTTCTCCGCCTCCCTGGCAGGTATTCACTCATTTGATTTCCCATCGTTAAGACCATTAGCCGTGTTATACTATGAGAGAATATACTACTCTCTTCCTTGCTAAATAGATCCTAATTACCTCTATCATCATCCTTCAACTTGGTGACAGCTCAGAACGACCTCAACATCTATTTGTCTTAACCTAACCCAACATAACCTAAATTTCACAGTTTATAAAGGATATCTTGTATATGTTCAGTCCCTAGCTCCCTGACACTCTGTATTAACCTTCTACGACACCCAGGAATAGATGGATCTTGTTCTATGGCTCCTTCCTCATATATCGAACATCAGTGTCGTGTCAAACAGTTTTGTCACCTGCATAAAGTGTCAAATTGACTAAACTGTACACGCTTATATATGCTTCTTTAGACAAATAATTAAACGATAATATAATGAAGGCTGTATGCATACTTAAATACCCGGGAAGAAAAGTTTTAAGAAAGAGTCATTGGTAGAGGGAAGCACTGAGTGGTTCTAAGAGGGGGAGGAGAAGGTTGCCGAGGTTAAGCAAAGGAGCAGGTCGCCAGAGTCAACACCAATGTACACTGAAGGACTAATAGGTATAACTCAGGGTTAACTTTACGCTTTATGTTTGGAATGTTTGTGTCTCTTTCTGGAGTGTTTGTGTGTGATTCTATTTTTCTTAATCGTTCATGGATGCCGACACAAACACACATATAAAAGCGTGAAAAATATGTTCAAATTTAATACCGGTAGATACGTCCACACACACATACAAATAGGAACACGCACACACATTAACATATTACACGCAAAACACACACACACCCACACACCATCCCCCGCACACCTACCCACCCCACCCCACATACAGACAAGCACACAAATACACACCCACCCACCAACACCAAGACACACACACACACACACACAAACACTCACCCTACATATACACCCACACACTCAACTAGCAAGAGAGGTACAAAGACACATCAACATGATGAATCCCTGCTGCCGTAGACATTACCACACACTTTATAATCTCTTCACCAAGACCACGACAGGGAAAAACACCTCCAATTAGCTACGCAGAAGAATACCTGTCTTCAGAGTTTGAGCTTTGAGGCTGAGGTAGACGATATTAACTTGGCTCTTCTGCACATTCCTCTGGCCATTAGCTAAGGTACACACTAACGAACTAGGGAAGGTTTATCTACTTTTCATTCTTTATTACTCTTGGGTAAGGTTTTTTTTCTCTATTATTATCTAGATAAGCTGTGGGATGAATAGTGATAATTATAACAAATAGGGTGGACGGTGGGGTGGGGTGGTGGGGTGGGGTGGGTGTGTGTGGGTGGGTGTGGGTGTGGGTGGGTGGGTGTTCAAGTGTGCGTTTCTGTGTACATACATATGTGTGCATGTGTATGTGTGTGTGTGTGTGTGTGTGTCTGAATATGAGTGTTCGTATGATTATAGAATGTACGGATGAGTGAGAGTAAATGTTAATACAGTATGTAAAATGGTGAGAGAGAGAGAGAGAGAGAGAGAGAGAGAGAGAGAGAGAGAGAGAGAGAGAGAGAGAGTGTATCTCTGTAGAAAAATAACCATTAATAACCCGTTGTTAAATTGTATCTCGTTGTCAAATTTCATTCCATCAAGTAACTAATATTTCTACCTTAACTTAGTGTACAGACCACCATCCCCCACCGCCTCAAAACAATCCACCCGAAACTTAAAACCTGTACGATAATGTCATGTTTTCGCCTGCAGGAAACATTGGTCGGAGTGATCATTGTCGCTGTAAGGTGATCACACACTTACTGTATACACAATTGCAATTTTTTCTAATACTATCCACTCATTCCCATTAAGTGAGCAATGTACTTACCTACTTACTTACTTTGACAAAATTCCATCAGATAGGTTGAAATGGGAGTGTGAATTTCTCTATTATGAACTAACTTTTTATCAATTTCTCGTGGCGTTTTTTTTATTCTCTCTCTCTCTCTCTCTCTCTAGCATCACACCAAGTTCCCCTACCAGCTCCAGACACCAGGCTTCACACCATCTCCCAAGACCAAGTTCTCTCTAGTCATCTATACCAAATCTCCCCAGTAGCCGCTTCATCACCCTCCCCCTCCACCACCACCCCCTTCACCCCATTGTCTGCAACACACCTCATCTGCACGAAACGCAACTGGTATTTAACGCGTAAACAGGGGAACGTGTCGCCCAACAATCCGGGACACGGTATGGCACTCCCGGTCGGGCGCTGTGCAATTGTCAAAGCTAATTTAGAAAGCGACGTTGACGAATGAACACGCAGCGCGATGGCAAACTCACTCATGGGTTTGTTTATGCAGGCAAGAGAAACTACACAGACAATGATGTTTGGGGTGTCCATTGTGTGTGTGTGTGTGTGTGTGTGAGAGAGAGAGAGAGAGAGAGAGAGAGAGAGAGAGAGAGAGAGACCCACAAACAACAGTGATTATATTATAAACCTCAGTTACTAAGACATACTTAGTTTGAAATTAATACTACTAATTATCGAGACTCTGGTCGTGGGTGTGTGTCTGTGAAACCTTGCTCTCTCCTTTATATATATATATATATATATATATATATATATATATATATATATATATATATATATATATATATATATATATATATATATATATATATATATATATATATATCTTGATAAAATCACACGGGAAAATGGGAACAACGGAGCACCTTAGCTTTCGTCTTTATTCAAGACATCTTCAGAGGCTTCTATTACTGAACTTCAGTATGCAGACGACCTCACCCTTGTTGCTCACACTGAACACGACCTGCAGGAGATCCTGAGCACCTACGCAGACGCGTATGCACACTTCGGCCTTGAGGTGAATGTACGTAAGACTCAGATTCTCTTTCAGTCTGCCCCTGATTGAGCCACACCTCTACCATCCATCCAGATTAATGGTACTACCCTCACTAATGTTACCCATTTCAGTATCTCGGCTCCCACCTGTCCACCACCGTGGACATCGATGAAGAGATTCAACATCGGATCAGATGTGCATTTCGAGCCTTTGGCAGACTCCATACCCGTGTCTTCGGCTGAAGGGAGCTGAAATTATCTACAGAGGTACACGTATATCGAGCACTGGTCCTCCCCACCCTGCTATATGGCAACGAGACATGAGTCACATACAGGAGGCACATCATGGCACTTGAAAACTTTCACCAACGTAGTCTACGTGCCATCCTCCGAGTTCGCTGGAAAGAAACAGAACAAATGCCAGAATTCTCAAGGACACCAATGTAGGAGCATCGAGTCTACAATTACCCATGAACAACTACGTTGGACTGGGCATGTTACCCACATGGACGACAGTAGACTGCCAAAGCAGCTACTTTACAGTAACCTAAAAAATAGTAAACGTAACGCTGGCGGGCAACTTTAAAGGTATGAGGATAATCTTAAGACAACCCTGAAAAAGTGCCAAATCGACCCCCACACCTGGGAGACGATTACTCCACACCGCAACGCATGGAGGAGCACCACACGAGAAAGTGTCAATACGTTCGAGCTAGTCCGACTACAAACCGAGGCAGATAAGCTCCAACACCGGAAAAACGCTGTCGCCGCCCCTCCCGCACTAGATGTAGCCCTCCACATGTGCAACATCTGTGAACGATTCTGTCGGTCCCGTTTCGGTCTCTTTAGTCAACTCAGAACTCACCAACGAAGGTGACATCCTTCATAACTTGCATCATTTTATCATAGCTGGATGATCGTCATACTCGATTCCAAGTGACGGCAAAGTAGTAATACAAGTCAACAGGTGTTATGGGGAAAATATACAAAACGACCGAGGGAAAGACACGAAGGCAGTAAAACGTCGACTAAATTACGGTCTTCGATGGTGGAGAAGAGGAAGATGAAGAACCTGTGTGATTGAATCTTGCCTGAAGCCTCGCATAAACACTGACAATTAGCCTCCAATTTGCGGTTGACCACTGATCTTCGTTACACACGCTCCCTCTCCCCCTCCCCTGTACCTAATGAGATCAATTTGTGTGTGTGTGTGTGTGTGTGTGTGTGTACTCGTACGTGTTTGTGTGAGAGAGCCACTAGCAATGGTCAGGTTACGGTGAACACCACGCTAACTAACGAGCGACTTCGGTGCCGTAATTGCTGCTCAACTTTCACCTTTGGAACGTTTTTAGGAAGACTAATTGACTCAACTAATGTTTATTAAATTATTATCTGAGTGATGCTATAATCGCCACCTAAAATCTCTCGTTCCACTTTTTTAACCATAATTAGGGATTTTGTGGGTCAATAGTTACATTTAAATAAGGAATAAAAAACAATCCATAACTATAATGAGGAAATAATCTATCCAAATCCATTAAAAGTAAAAGGAAATTCTTATTTCTCACTGATCGACACACACGCTGTATCTAAAAATAACTGGGGTTTATTAACTACCTGGAAACTGGCGATTCACTAAAAAAAATAAAAAAAAACCTCAAAATAAATAAATAAATAAATAAAAATCCGTGACAATTACTCTGTGTTTCTAAGACCTACAGTAGTTGATGAGGTCACTGCTAATTCACAATAAGAGATGTGGCTTTGACGTATCTTAATCTTCACGGTTTTAAGACTGTGACTTCGGGTATATGAAAATGAATTCTAGTAAATTTAACCCAAAAATATTTCATCGGAGGACTCTGTATACAGTATACCAAAACGTCCAAAAATTCATCAGCTATCAGGCAGGTTTGGATTATGTAGTAAAGGAACAGAGATATTGAGAACTGTATTTCATTATGTTCGAGTTTAAGACAAGCAAATACAATCCAGGTATCAACAGGTGTATTACATCGTGCTACGTGGTCCTGTTAATCAGTTAATTATGTTTTTACCAATAAAAAGCTTAAGGAAACGTAGAAATTAACTTTATTTTTAGGTCAGTATTAAAAGGGTTTGGAACACGATATTCATGCTCTCATAATGTGTGGTCTAATGGTAGACCCTGCTGCCATTTGGCATCACAAAAAATTTGACCAAGTCCCAGGTTGCTGATCTGACTATCTATCATATTTACACACAATTGCAGGGTCTCAATAATTTCTCTTACTTTGACAACACAACATACATATATCATATATCATATGCCGCGCTTAAAGGCTTAATTGAACACACATATACACGCAGTATTAATGAAGATTCTACCACTACATACCTCATCATTTGACTGTTAAATATATATTTTTTTCAGTGCCTTGACATTTCTATATCCTAAACTATGTCTTAATTTTTTTAATTCAGGAAGTTTTATACCAAAACAGGTAAAGGCGTTCTACCTGGTCCCAACTCGGTACCTTCACTCCACCTGTCGGAACACTGGGGTCTCGAACAAGATCGTGAGTGATTGTGTTAAATTTTATGGGTGACTTGCAGTTTTTTTAAGTGTTTCAGCATCTATACCTTGTTGAGTTAATTTGCTGAATGAGACCCAGTGGTGTATTTACCTAATTCATCATTTTACGTTGATTATTCTAAACACATACATAAATATAGTATATGTATACCTACCTACACCAACACATATACTGTACTTACCTACACCGTAATATATACACATATAGATATAAGTAACAAACATACGCACACAAGCAAAAACATACATACTTACAAAACAGACAGACAGACAGACACACACACTTACCACTCATTATTCCACACACTATGCGCGCCTTCCTCTTCATATTCTTTTGTGTATTTTAGTCGCTTATCTATTAAGTCTTAGTGAATAAACACTGAATGCATTTCTCTTCCGTCCTCAAGTTGTGTGTGTGTGTGTGTGTGTTTACTCGTCTAAGACCAAAGATCAAGTCGCCAATTATTAGTTAGATCCCAACAGAAGCATGACCTCGCCGCCGTGCCATCAGAGATACGATCAACTGAGACTTGTAAACATGTGATCATCCCGTCGCTTTCCTGCCTCACCTCTATATCTCAGCACCGGCAAAATAGGGCGTCTAGCCCAGGTCATCATCGGTAATTTACGATCCAAAATCTGCATCGATAATGGTGGAGTGTAATTGGACAGTACAATTAGTGGGGAGATGGCAGGATACCGGGAGAAACTGGACGAACGCGTGTGGAAAATGTTGGGGTGAATCTGAATGGTCTGAATGGTTGGGGAATATAAACAAAGGCAACAACGTCCTTTTCAATGAGTTTGTTAATTGTCTAATTGTTGATCGTTAAGTGGGGGAGAGAGTGAGAGGAAGAACGGCAGAGAATGACAACGAAGGTTCCCACAAATTATCTTCGCATAAATGAATAGAAAGACTAAAATAAGAAAATGATTAGGACAGACGTTGCATTAATTAGTGTATATACTGTATATTTATTTTTACCAAATATGTATTGTATCCAACACAAAACCTTAAATTCACGATACTTATACTTAAATAAAATTGTACGAATAATTAGTAGCTGTAGAAACCAAGGGGGTTCCTTGGTATAAACTTTATGATACTAGTGTGTAAAACAGAAGACAGACGAGAATGCGTTAATGATCACGAGAGAGAGAGAGAGAGGTTGCTATAGCGCTGAGTTAACAGGTTTCAGACGTCGCAGGTCCTCAGTTCCGAGTGGCGGGAACATTGGGCCAATCGATAACATTTCGCGGGAAACTTTTGGCGCGCGAGACTTCCCACACCATGGAGGGATGACGTGGCTGGTCAGTGTTACCCCTTAACAGAGATACGTATATTCATCAAAGAAAATTATCCCTCATTACAAAAGTTTGGAGATGATCAAATCCTGTTTCGTCTGTTTACCTTTGCCTCCACTTCTCCCCCTCTTTATTGTCTTCCTCGTTCTCTATTTCCCATTCTCTAATTGGTAAACGGAAATAGGGTCACAGGAAAATGTCACAGAAAAAAGTCACATTTTATTTAAATAGCATTAACAGTTACAGAAATAAAACAAAATATTTTAAGTCACTTATTAACTGGCAATATAAGACACATTGATAACAAGATTTATATATCATGGCATTACACGTATGTTAGGTTAGGTTAGGTTAGTTTTTTGGGGGGTTACTTTTTTCGTGACTGTTCCTGGATTCCTCGAATCTACCCCCATGCTTTATCAATACGTCCTTTTCACTTGTTCACACACACACACACACACACACACACACACTTTCAGTCTCTTAAGTAAACATAATCTCTGTTATCTCCACCGTGAAGAATATTTTTCAGTTTTAAATATACAAGTTAATGATGTACTTGTGTATCTTTCACCTTCTCTAACTCCTCTTACTCCCTTTGTTTACTTTTACAACAAAGACAAAAAACAACACCAAATCACCATTACTCCCTTACCATACACATATAATAAATCACCATACGTAATTTACTACCAATTTGGAGTTGTAAGTTTATGAACGACTAATGTGAACAGCTTCAACATATCTTTATGAAGTAGATTAATGTTGTGTATCGTTCCTGTGACTATTGTACATAAATTTCGTCGATTTTCGTTATTAGAAGATATTAACATTCTGATTCTGCTGGAAACAGAACCCACCAATTAGAATGGGATCGTCTGGTATATTATCCGTCTCTTAAATTAAACTGATAAGAGGTAAGCTACTGGTAAGGCTCTCTCTCCTCTGAACTACAGCTTCATCTCTTGTATTACATCTACGTCACCACTCGGCTGGGCTGTGTAAATGATACCAGTAGAAGTGTCCAAATGGTTTAACATCTGTAGTGGAATGATTGACCTACAGCCTTCTCACATATGCCGTCATGCCACACAATAGCCCACACAGGGGAGACTGGCCCACTCGTTAATTCCATCCCCAAACAAAGAAGAGGGAACGAAAACAAGATAAGACTCTATAAGTGACGTATATTGTGTGTTTAATGACGCCCAGTGTGTGAATGACGGCGCGCCGCTAATAACTTGTGCTCACCGTGCACTGGGGAGTCTGCACCTTCCATCCTCTTTTTTTTTTTTTATTGACATGGTCGGCGGCTGCATGAGTCAGCCAGGGGGCGTCCGAGCACACCTCCAGCTTTTCTCCTTTAATAAGGGAGAGGTTGTGGGCTCGAACCTTGTGTTGGCGGGTGCATAATACCATGAATTCAGTGCCTGATCACTTATGGGATTAACTGAAGATTACAAGACACCTCATACTGTACAAGCACACCTGCCCTATGACCTTGACCTTACAGTGATGTAGGCTTAAGCATAGACTTCAAGGATGATTACTAATGTACCAAGTCTACGAATGGTAGGCCTTTGAACGCATTAACACAGATAAATCATTAAACTTTACACCCTTCTCACGCCCTGACTCACTTCATGGCCAACGTAGTTAATAAAAACCACTCGACAAAGAATGAGAAATTGGTCAAAGTTTCCCCAAAAAGACGATGGTCATTTAATATCATCAACAACTTTATGAAGGTGATTCCATTATTCCAAAGTTGAGTTTAAATCTTGGATAATATGTAAAAAAACAAAACGAAGGGACCCAAGCTTCTCAAACGCCACAATATCTTGTATTTGACGTAACATATGACAGAAAGGTTTGATGCAGCGCCCTAGTCAAACATATTACATTACATACAGTACTTCAATTCACCTTGTCTCCCATCATCATTTACCTCCTCAGTTTAATCACATGAATCGCTAACTCCAACACACCTGCACCATACCGGTTATCTATTAGTGACACTTGTTACCTGTTTGTTCAATGAGACACCTGTGATTCATTTACACGATACCATCAACAAGTGTCCAGCGCCCACACCTGCCTCACGATAATTAGACAGGTGCTCTGGCCGGTTATCCTGTATATCTGAATTGACTAATTTGACCCACTCGGTACGCTGTCTCTCCCTGACTTTCACCTTCGTTAGCAGATCACGTTCCTAGTTTAATATTCTCCTGGCTGCCAAAACTAAATTCATTGGGGCTATTTGACTTATAAGGAGAGTGCATAATTATTACAATCTATCAACTTCAGTAATAACCGATCACCAGTTTTTAGATCACGATTGATAAGATACTGGATAATCTGCTCTTCACTCCATTTACGTCACCTTGTATCTCATCAGACATTAGCTTTGGTTAATGACAGTACATTAACCTATCATGTAACTAAATACCAGCCCTTCTTACTGCAGCAACCCTTCAGAGATCAAACTGTATTAGGTCTGGTAGATAAGAAAACTACAGTAGACCTCGAATGACGATAGTTAATCAACCTTTAATGACTAGATAATATTAGCATCCACTCACTGGTTAAGATCACGACGTCACATCTGATTAGGCTTATCAAATCAGCCCTCCACTGAAACCTCCTGGATGATAAAAACACTTCCTGAACACCAAGCCAAGAATGACCAACACCTTTGACGTCAGTTTGTAACCACCTGCCTGACTTAGTTGTGTTGAGTTCTGACCAATCAGATACAG
This sequence comes from Homarus americanus, assembly GCF_018991925.1. NCBI lineage: Eukaryota > Metazoa > Arthropoda > Malacostraca > Decapoda > Nephropidae > Homarus > Homarus americanus. The sequence goes on from NW_024723484.1 coordinate 194,275, forward strand.
GAAGACCGACCTTTATTATCCACCTGAGGATAGACTCCAGATAGATCATCCACTTGAGCAGACTTCAGACTGATCACCCACCTGAGGGCAGACTCCAGACTGATCACCCACCTGAGGGCAGACTACAGACTGATCACCCACCTGAGGGCAGACTACAGACTGATCACCCACCTGAGGGCAGACTACAGACTGATCACCCACCTGAGGGCAGACTCCAGACCTGAGAGACTGAACTGATCACCCACCGAGGCGATCACCACCTGAGGCAGACTACAGATGATCACCCACCTGAGGGCAGACTTCAGACTGATCCCACACCTGAGGGCAGACTCCAGACTGATCACCCACCTGAGACAGACTACAGACTGATCACCCACCTGAGGGCAGACTACAGACTGATCACCCACCTGAGGGCAGACTACAGACTGATCACCCACCTGAGGGCAGACTCCAGACTGATCATCCATCTCCACACAGACTCCTGATTGGTCATCCACCGCAACTCAACAAATAATATTAGGTAGTAGGCAGCTACCAAACAGGAAGGTACTGCCGCCTGGGAAGATATTGAAAGCATAATGTGATGTATAATGATAGACCCTGCTGCCATATGGCATCACGAAAATTGTGACCAAGTCCCAGGTTGCTGATCTGACTTTCTGCCTCATTTACACACAATTGCAGGGTCTCAATTGTTTCTCGTACTATTGACAACACAACATACATAATATTGTTTCTCACTTTTTCTTTCTTTTTCTTTTTCTTTTTTATGATTCTTTATTATTATTATTATTATTATTATTATTATTATTATTATTATTATTACTATTATTATAGTGTTATTATTATTATTATTATTATTATTATTATTATTATTATTATTGTTATTATTACCATTTTTTCCCAGGCCCCGATGTGGGTCAGTGACCTGTGCCCGGGTGGGCTAATCCCTGTAAAAAAAGTTCGTCCCCTACCAACCTCTCGACGCCCCTCTTGAAGCCGACACTACCGACGTACACGCCATCACAATCACACTAAAGGTATGTCCCTCAATATTGTCAATGCCTAGGGCCTGGCACTTGACATTATTAGGGACCTGCCACGCTTTGCCATACAGATAAATTGTGCCGGGAAATTTCCCCCCACACATTCATCATTCTGTCACTTTATATAACTTGCTGACAAAACCCATGACCCTTCAGGCTTTTACGCCCTTAATGCATGAGTCACAAAGGCAAGCATGAACTCCGCATGCGCCTCACCTTGCACAGGATGTAACGGGGTGCCCAATAAACTAGCCCCCTAGGGGGCAGTCTAAAAAAAATCTAAAACCATTACAAGATTTATCACTCGTATGAACATCAGGATTGTTCATTACTGGAAGTGTTCATCATCCATCTGAACACCAGAACTAACAATTACTGACATGAATATAACCAATCATTCCTACAACATTTAGCTATTAATCATCATTCGCTTGGACACCATTCAGATCAACATCATTTTCTGATCAATTAGCCAAGGCAAAGGAACGTGTCTCGCAACATGATACCCCTACCCCCTCCCTCACTTGACTGTTCAGCTCCTCAGGACTCACTTCTGAGGGGGGGGGGAGGGAGGGAGGAAGGAAGGGAGGGGGGGAGGGAAGGCCTCCTCTGCCCTTGTGGATGTAGGTTCTGACTCCCATTTATGACTGGCAACAGCTGAAGGTGATGACTTTGTACAGTAGTGTTGACAAGCTAAATGTTTACCTTCACGTAACACCTACAACGGTAGCCAGTGTTAGGCCTGAAAGGCTTTTACACTAAATTCTGTTAATTTTTTTAAGATATAATATATATATATATATATATATATATATATATATATATATATATATATATATATATATATATGTATGTTAAGTGGATTCTGTGTAAGCATACATGCACGCACACACACAGCAGGCATCATTAGGGTGGACCAGCTGCCCCCCCCCTCCTGTTGGTAAAGTGTACACCAGGCCCCATAATGTCAGGGTCTCCAGCCACCGAGAAATTGTTAGTGCATCGAAGATGTCCGGAACGGTAGAGGATGTGGATGCTGACACTACTGCTGCTGACATTATTGATACTCCTGACATTATGTTTCTGCTGACATTACTGCTGCTCCTGCAGCTGCTAATACTACTATTATTACTGGCGCTGCCACTACTACTGCTGCTGACACTACTATTGCTGCTGACACTAACAGTTGCTGGTGATACCACTACTGCTGCTGGTGACACTAATGTTGCTACGGACACTACTGTTGCTGCTGCTGACATTAATGCAGCTTCTGATACTACTATTATCGCCGGTACTAATGCTGCTGCTGACACTGCTACTAATCCTGACACTACTGTTACTGTTGACACTAATACTACTGCTGCTACGTCCTCTGCCTTAACTACTGTAAGTCCTGGCCCTGTCAACTAGAGCTGGCGTACTGTAGGTGTAACTGACCACCTTTACAACTGCTGGTGTCACTGTTATCGCAATTGCTACTTTAAATCCTTAATACCACACAAACACACACACACACACACACACACCTTACATCCCCAAATACACGTTCCCCTACTTATTCAGTACCTTCCCCCCACACGCAAACACGTCCCGATACACACACACACACACACACACACACACACACACACCAACCATTCTTCATACCTCCCTTCGTTTGGCCGAATTCCTGTGTCCTTCATAAGAGTTGCATGGTATCAAAGAAGACGAAGACTGAGGAAATAACAACTCCTTCTGGAGACTCTGGCTAGAGCCGCGAGACGGAAGCGTTGCAAGTGTGGCGGCTGAATTAGTCATATACAGGTTGTGGGGTGGAAGGACCTGATCAATAATTTGAGCGTCCGGTTGCTGGGGAAAAGGTCATGCGTGCTTCCTTGTCTTTTTGTCAGGACACGCGACATCCGGAAAGGTGTGTGTGTGTGTGTGTGTGTGTGTGTGTGTGTGTGTGTGTGTGTGTGTGTTATAGTAAATATGAAAAGAAAATGGGTAGAAAAATTAATTTCCTGGAGACGAGAGAGGAGATTTAGTGGAGCACAGTGATACCTGTCTCCCACTGAACCATCACACGACAGGTAAGTTTAATGAACGCCATTATAAGAAGGTGACGTAGCGAAACTTTTGACGATATTGTAGGCCTGAGTCTTACCCCTTTCATGTATGAGAGTGACAAGTAACCATTCGTGTGTGTGTGTGTGTTTACCTGAAGACAGCGTTCGAGGCTGGAAGGATTCAAACACTAAGTCTATTACCACACATTACCACCCTTGTCTCTTGTACTTACAGCTACTACAGTACTTCAACCTTCAAGTGCTGGAGAGAGAGAGAGAGAGAGAGGGTGGGGGGGGGGGCGCCCCAGTTAACGACCTTGCCATAAGGCCTCTTTAAAAGACTAAGATTTATGGGTGACAATGCAGACGACATACGAGTTAAATTGGGAGATAATTGGGGTACAGTCAGTCACATGCTCCTTTGTCAAGAGGATTACACACGTCACTTACTGTCTGGGATAATGGAGACTCAAAGTCGACCTAAGAAACTGGCTGGCTGACATCAGTAGCACCATTAAGCTCTTATTTATTGCGACTAATGCTAAAAAATAGGAGAGGACAGTGGATGGCCGACACCTGTAAAACCATTAAATCATAATAAAAACATTCATTCGCTTGATAACGAGGATATTCACAGTCTATAAAAACAAAAACAATAGTCAATACGAAACACTACACTCAGTCTAACTTCTTCATGCGATAACCTTTCCTCATATTTGGTGTGATGTTAAAACACATCTAAATAACACATTTAATCTACGACACAAATATGGCAAACAATAATAATATTTTAACAAGATTTTACCATAAGGAGACTTGTTCTCTCTCTCCCATATGAAGAAACAAATTAAATTACGGATGTTTGACATATTGAGTCTGGATGCTACTTATTATGTCATTAAAATCATGTTTACTGAGATAATTAATTGCTGTTGATGAGGAAGAAAATTCAAGTCAGCTGGTGAATGGTGCTGCTGGGTACTGGCTCAAGTAAATATTGTTATTAAATCGGTGCTAATGTACAACACTCGCTGTTAAATTGACTGAGACGAATGACTTCACTAAACCTTGGTAGCTGCCGGAGACGAATCTGGTGTTGATTGGCCAAAGAGATGCAGTTCAATGGGATCCTGACAAATGGTCGTCACAACTTCTAATCTTAGTTTTGATTAGTTGGAGTACAAATTACACATGGCTTCTAGACCAATATTTATTTTAATTTGTAAGTGGTAATGATCTTCAGGACGGTAAAAGATGAGGGGCTAAATACGGCAATGTTGTGATGACTACTATTTAGTGTCGGACAACTTCCTCAACCCTTTGGAAGCACGAGGTAGGTATGTGTGTGTGTGTGTGTGTGTGTGTGTGTGTGTGTGTGTACTCCACATACATTGTCTTCATGGCCACCCTAAGTGGGTTTGATGAAGTAGCCTCCATGATGGAATCAGAGGAGGAGGAGGAATGGTTGGTGGAGGAGCCAGGTGCTGTAGAGGTACTGTATATACAGTAATTATGAGGGAAATACCTGAACCTCAGCTTCCTTCAGTTTATTTCACCTAATGATTAAACGAATCCAGGAAAAAGAGTCACAAGAAAAAAAGTCACAGAAAAACTAACCTAACCTATGTGCAATGCCATCATATACATATTGTGTTGTCAATTTGTACAAGTCATGTGACTTTTTTTCCTGTGGTTTTATTTCCGTTCACTAATTAAACGCCCTAAAGCTATCTGTGGTATCGGTTAAGTTAGGTTACGTTACGTTAGGTTAGGTTAGCGTTAAGATGGGACTAATCTTCAAGTGATCCGTAAGAGGGATATATAATAAAAGATTATCTATAAAAACGTTCACATTCTTCATATGAGGTACATAGAAGCGGGCCTATGGAAACTCATCAGACACGGCAAGAAGTCTTTTAAAGTTGACCGAAGGCTGAGTCCGTTTACGAATTCAAGCCAAGACAAGAACACTGAGGTTATATTTTTGTTTTCTATCTAATATTGATGATAGTTTCTCGACCACCTCTTACTGACCCTGATGGCTAAAGGGTTGAGACATCTAGGCGTGGCACCGAGGACCATGTTATGTTCAGTGACGATGTTTGAGGAGGTGGCGTTAGAATCTGTACTGATATACTGTACTCTTAGGTGCAATATCTGTCCCGGTATAGAAAAAAACAAAAACATTAACAGTCGTAGTATAAAACCAAGAAATCTTAATTCTAATGATCATCTGTGACGCTTGAAGGGGAACTGACAGTATCATCATGTGGACACGACTATAAACCCTCACAATACCGCTTGGCCTTTGGTGGTATTAATTCACTCTCCTCCTCCTCCTCCTCCTCCTGTGTCCTACTGCAGGTGTAGATGAACTTAATACGTCTGCGCCACCAGGAAATGTAAGTTATTGTAAGGGAGGAAGCCCACAGTCGCGTTCAAATAAGTCGTAATTCTCTGACGGGAGTTGAAACCATTTCCCAAACAATGAACAAGATTTAACTCACATCAGACTTTACGGGGTTTCTTTCAGCTCGAGTAAATTAGATTTCAGCGAGACATTATAATTTTCAGCATCAATTACAGTTAAAAGTTCAGCCCCGTGTGTGTGTGTGTGTGTGTGTACGTATTTTCTGGCAGCTATTATCTTAAAACATGGATAGACCGAGTTTAATAAGACAGGTGGTGTCAGAGAAAAAAATAAATAAATTACCTGAAAACTTTAATGTCACTTCACCAAATACTAATGAACAAATACAGAAATTCGCTCTGTGCTAACATGCCATCAGTGTTAAAGTTTCAGAGGCGTCAGGTAAACTATCACCTACATCAACACTGGGTCCCTGCCGAGGTGTGGAAATCAACATAACCTGTTCTACCCTTTTCAGGTATGTTGAGGGAGATATATACAGTATCTCCATCGAGCAACATCAAGAAAAAAATAAATATTCTCTTACACGCACACGCACGCACACACGCACACGGTTGACTGCCTTTCTCTCGTTCTGGGGACTGGCCGACACCCTAAGCCAAGTAGACAATATCACTCGCCAGCTGCACTGGCTAATTATTACCTCAGAGCACGATCCACCTGTCCATTAACATCTAGGTTCCCAATTACTGCTGGGTAGACAGAGGCAAAAGGTAAAAAGAAACTTGCCCATAGTTTCATCCTGCCCAGGAACAGAGACAGAGAGACAGACAGACACACACACACACACTTACATTTTGTTCAATTGTATATACCCTGAGATAAAACAATAGCAGCCGAGGACCACAGGAAACGAAACGCGGAACACTTAAAAGATAGATTATACAATTTCACAGCTGTATAAACATGGAGATGTGTGTGTGTGTGTTTTGAGTAAGCGACGGTAAAATATTAGATTTCTCCTATCAACATGAACCCCGTTTTCTTTCATATGAAAACAAACAAGATGGGTGGATAAACTGATATTTTTAGACAGACACTTCAGTAAATAGATAGACAAATGAAAAGTAGACTAAGTTATGGAGAGAGAGAGAGAGAGATGGCAACAGGCGAACGCAGCATCATCACATCAATACTGTATACTGTACTGTACGTTAATACTGAAACAGATCAATAGTCCAGCGCCACAACACGCTTGCTGCCACACACTTCCACAATATTTTTTACTGTGACCTCATGCATTAATAATTATGCTTTGAATATATCTTACAAATATTCAGAATAATGAAGGAGTTATTTTTATAGCTCCATAAGCACTAGAAAAATTCAAGACAAATAGATGATGTACCTGTACTTGTAAAATTAATCCCTAGTAACTGTTTAGTGACGTCAGTTGTCAGCTGCTCTTCTAAGGTTATATGTACCATTTATTTTCACCTGTATTAGAATACAGGTGATTTATTTCTTTACCATTTATCAGCTTACTAGCCGTTCGGGCGGTTGGTCTGTCCAGCGTTAGTACAGTAGGAAACCGGAGTCCGTGAAACCTGTGATGTTTGGTAGTGCGGGTCACACTGAATAACACCCTTCTCACGTGAATATGGGCCAAGCATGATTCGAGCCCCTGACATACGAGTATTAGTGAGATGCACACGTGTGCTTGGTGTAATGGTCAGCATGCACGCATCGCAAGCGAGTGGACCGGGTTCGATCCCCGGGCAGAATAAAACTAGGGGCAAGTATGTTAATCGATTTACAGATCGTGTTTCAGTGCAGTTGGCGAATTGTCCGGTCTTCTCAGACTATTCCTTGACACTGGGTCAGGCAACTCGTTAACTTAAAGTGTGGTTGCATTGACACCTTAAAAAAATTCACGCCCTTAGGTCGACCATTCTCGTACACGAGGGGCAACCATTATTATTCTTTATTACTTTCAGATTAAGTTATAAAACTCAATGAAATACCTAGTGAAATACCTAAGTTAGGCTAGGCAGATTAAAATTAGGTTATTTAGGTTACGTTAAGCCAGGTTAAATCAGGTAACATTACTTTTCACTTCTGATTATAATGACTAATAGGTTGAAATGTTTATTTATTGCACATGGATGTACTGATTATGACATACTCATACTAAATCTAACGTTTAATTACTAACAGAAGATAAGGCAGATAAACAGCGAGACTATGTCGTTATTTAGAGACGCAACAGTGTATTCTCTCACCTTATCTCATGTACGTGGTGCCAGAGGCGTGAGTTTCACACCCACATCTCTTCATTAATATCTCTGGTATTCAAATGATGTTACTGGAGATAATATAATCAGAGTAATGGACATGAACTATCATTTAAACACACACAGTATATACATATGGCAACTATGTACCTACGATGAATGAATTAACACGAAAGAAACAAAAAAAATAAAGATGCTGAAACATGTATCTGAAAGTATCGTACATCAGCAGTCGTGAAGCAGCTGGACGGACTGCACCTGTAGTTCTTGATCCTGGCCTCTTATTCGCTGGCGAGAGGCGGGAGACACGTGCTGGCAGCCAGTGAGAGCCTCCCGTCCAGGCGGCACGCTGACAGTAGGCCAGTTATTGTCGTTCTTACAAGGCTTTCTGGTCTTGGGGCCGACATCCGTCACAGTGGCCTAACGACAAAGTGGCGTAGCCTACATGACCGACTAAATTAGTAGTCTGGACTGGTCGTACTTTCCCCGCCAATTCTTTAAGTATCCCCAGCCACGGTCAGAGGTAATGAGACCGATATCCTTGCAGTGAGAGAGCTATCCTGCCGTACCTTCCACAGCCAACACAGTATACAACGAGGAACAGCTAATTACTCCCCCACAACACCTGCCTTTCCTCAATGTCAACCTGCTAGCACAACAAATCTTTATGGACACACTTCCTGCATAACGTTGGCTCTGAGGGAACATGACTTACGGCTGCCAGATGGACCATATGTGGACACAGGTGACCTATGAATAATGAAGGAGAATATCAAGTAAGGTGTGCTGCCCTGCTTATTAAGTTAAGGGAAAGAAAATTTAAAATCAATCAAAGGAGAGGATAGAAGATAAAGAGCAGAGCAACGAATACAAAAAGACAGAACTCAGGAAAAGACAAATTAAGAAATATCGAGAGGAGATACACGAAGAAAATGAAAGAAAGTACCTACAAGAAAAGTAGAATAGATGATAATACAGTAATAATAATAATAATAATAATAATAATAATAATAATAATAATAATAATAATAATAATAATAATAATATCCGAGCTCATACCAACCATGCCCGTGAATCGTTACACTGGTAAGATAAATATTTAATTAGTATATTTGTTACTATAAATTAATGTAGTTATCGCTGGGGATTGACTCTTGTCCTCGTTTTCTTTAACAAAACCACTGCAACACTTGATAAATTTGGAGCGATTTATTCCAGAACGTTATCATGTGTGTCTCGTCTAACTAAGTGTGGCACAAATCCGTTCTCAAGTTATTTTTGGGACACACAAATAGACAAACAGGAACGGAAACAATATCCTGCCAGTAGATGTAACCAAGGTAATAATAATGATCAACTAGAAAGTGACTTCTGACATAAACAAATTCACATCATTACTTATTCTCTACTCGGTAAAGCTTGGCCTCTTCAGGAGGCTTGCCATGGACTTTCCCACACCCGCGGGGGCCATCACCTCCCCTCTCCCTCCAACACCACGTCCCCACCACCACCTTCCTCTCCCGACACCCAACCACCACCACCACCACCATCCCACAATTCTCTTACTCCACAACCACCCTCTCATCCAACTATCACCCCAACACCCTCCCCTAACCTGTCACCGCACCAGCATCACCCTCTCACCACACCATCCTCTCATCCCACCACCACCATCTTCTCACCCCACCACTAACCCCTAACACCCCACCATGGTCACCACTCCCTCACCACCACTCTCTCTCTCATCACCCTAACATCCAACAGTTCGGCTTCTCTTCCACTGCGACACTCCACACCCCTCAATTCAAGGCCTTACACAATATAGTTCCTGAATATAACCATTTCCCCGTCCTCGGTCTCATGCGGAACTATAGAGGTATTTAGATGTACTCTATATATGTACTTTTTATTGTGTGTATTTCCTTGTAAACAAACTAACGCACACATCCACCATGACCCCAGCCTCTACCACGACCCCAGCCTCTACCATGACCCCAGCCTCTGACCCCAGCCTCTGCCATGACCTCAGCCTCTGCCACGACCCCAGCCTCTACCATGACCCCAGCCTCTGCCATGACCTCAGCCTCTGCCACATGACCCCAGCCTCTGCCACGACCCCAGCCTCTGCATGACCCTAGCCTCTGCACCACCCCAGCCTCTGCCACGACCTCAGCCTCTGCCACCACCCCAGCCTCTGCCACCATCCCAGCCTCTGCCACCACCCTAGCCTTGCCACCACCCTAACCTCTGCCACCATCCCAGCCTCTGCCACCACCCCAGCCTCTGCCACCATCCCAGCCTCTGCCACCACCCTAGCCTCTGCCACCACCCTAACCTCTGCCACCATCCCAGCCTCTGCCATCACCCCCAGCCTCTGCCACCACAGTCTCTATCACAGCTCCTTCTCCACGATGCCACTGCAAGTTTTTTCCACGGAGTGACCTAAGCCTTACCTGTGCTCGGGTCCTGTGCATTGTTTATCTTCTCTCATTTAATAAAACATCTCCTACATTCCGTAACACCCAGATTTACCGTAATTGCAGCACTAACTCTTGTCGTGTGCTCGATCTGTCAGTTACTTGAATAAAACTGTCATATTTGAGGGTAATTTGCGTTTGTTTCGCCTGTAGGAGTATTCTGCTTACCCGCTGCTGTGTTTGTGTTGAATGTTGCGTTTCCTCGACATACCTTACACGTTTAGCTGTAGAAACACCAAACGATATTTATGACTAGCAATAACGTAAATATATTTTGTCTACATTTACATCACTATCTCCTCCTATCTATTAACAAATCACTTTTACAAATTACTGACTTGACGAATATAGAGAACAACAGGAGATTAATTAATTGCTAAGTAACCTTGATGCAGTGTGTTCTAATAATGAAATCCCAGATAATGGCAACTAGTAAACATTAAACACAATAATAGAATTTAAAGTTTATTACAATATATATAAAACTTTATATTGGAAGAAACTCGTGCCAAATTTCTGATTATGCAGAATCAAGTTAAACCGGTAGAGAGAGAGAGAGAGAGAGAGAGAGAGAGAGAGAGAGAGTGTGTGTGTGTGTGTGTGTGTGTGTGTGTGTGTGTGTGTGTGTGTGTGTGTGTGTGTGTGTGTGTGTACGTGTACAGGGATCAACCTATACAGCGAGATAATGGTTACTCTCTCATCAAGTCAGTTTCCTGGTTCTTGTCCTCTTTACACACCAACTTATACGATATTCTTTCACCCAGTTTCCGTGTTACCTTGAGATCAGTATTTTAAGCATCTCTTAGTTATCTTCTCCCAACTGTTTACACTAATTCACGTTAACCTTCTGTTTATTATCTTGTAAGTGTTTTATTACAAGTACTTTCAAGGACTTGGTTTAGTTTCTGTTGTGTTCACTGTAAGTACTGATAATCTAATGATATACTAATTAACCCATTTAAAACAAGTATTCTAATAAAAAGTATTCCTCCTGTTTCATTAATCATTCAGTAATTGGTAATTTTTTCACAGGTTGGTAATTCTCTTCTTTACATCTATGCTTTTTTTTAACAGGACAAGTGGCTACTGAACTCAGCCCAGGTGTAGGATACGAGCAACTAAACACACTGGGTAAATGACGAAGCCAACACCTATCACTCGACCTATAGATTATTACGCCGTTCTTACTATTATTTTTGGAGGGATCAAGAGGTAAGACAACATGTGGAAAACGAAGGGGGGACAACTAAGAAAAAAGATACATACATCCACACATACTTAATTACTCAACGTTCATACACAATACAGAATGAAGCTTTATCCTCAAGACTGTACGTATACCAACTGATGCCTCATGTTCGTTCATATTAGCTTCACCTATATAATGAGTCTATAATTCTTCTTTTGGTAATATCTACATTAACGTGACACCCAGACGACCTCATTAATTCAGGTATTTAGTCCATCAATCACTTTTTGGTTCTACCTCTTGTTCTTGTGTCTTCATTTTCTGATATATATTCCACTGTGTAATATTCTCCCTTATCATGTGCTCTGTTCTCACTTTGTTATTGTGTTCTCGTTTGTTAGATTCTCTTGAGTCTTTCTGGTTCTCATATGTTGTTCTCGTATCATTCCTTAACCCATTAATTCTCCACTCTCAGGATATTTTTCTTAATTATTTATGGTTAAAAATAAATTACTAAGCATTTTTTCTAAGGACAGACAACACACACCAAAAAAAAAATTACCTTCATAAAAAAAAATCAATATAACTATCCCTAGACGTGATCAATTTTCATTTCGTTTCACCTAATACCATTGAACCACAAAATACGAGACAGTGTGGACTAAGTACACTGTGTATGCAAGAAGAGGCAGCGCGGCCAGCACTTCAATAACTGTAAAGTCAAGACTAAGCACATAAAACGATCTAAATTAAAATTTCTGGAACCCATGATACTGCTCGTTAAATAACTGGCTTGGCGCGGTTGTAAATACACTTGGTTCTTGAAATTTACATAACATAGTCGTAATTGTGATTCATGTTCAATCAGCAGACGAGGATGCCTGCCATCTCCAGTATCATCTATTCAGAAACGTTAATAAATAAGTTGTAAGAAGCGAAGAAGGACTCAAAAGTTAATGGTTAAATAATATATATTCGGTATGCCAATGATATTGAACTTGTTGCAAACAGCGAAGATGCAATACAAAGTCTGATCAACAGATTAGTATAAAAAAATGTAACATCTAAAAGGAAAATTATACGGTAGGTAGCATGATGGATGATAACAAATATGAAAGGGAAACTAAAACAAAAACTTAGAATCTATTAAAAAGAGACATTTTTAATTTCAGTTTGTGAATAAAAGCTGCTCAAATCCTAGGCATGGTCAGTATTACTATGAGTTGGTCAGGAGAGAGGAAAGTTTCAGGAGACGCCCGAAGGAGGGTCGTAATATGTGGCGTTCCAAGGTTATAATACGATCAGTTACAATGATGGGAAAACAAATGAAATACTAAGATTGATAACAGCAGAGAGAAATCTTGGAAAATGGTAGAAAAAGAAGAATGACACTGTTAAAACAGCCAGGAAATACGTGTAATGGTGGGTGGGTCGTGGTCACCAACCCTCAGACACAAGGATGGATGGTACTTGAACAAATAACTTCACACACCTCGGAACCTACTGGTCAAATTCCAGCTTTAACAGACCGCCACATGCATTGCGACACAAAGCTGGTGTAAACTTCACCTGATGTGTATTTGAAGATTTAATCGGCAGCTTCATAAGAAAAAATCCTCTTTTAAATGGGAGCATCAGCCAAGAGTTTCATTATGTGTGTGGCGAAGGTGCTGCTGCCGCCATTAAACTCGCTTGGACGAGGTGAGGTAGCTTATATCTATAATACCCCCCCCCCCGTCAACACAATATTCAAGGTGCTACACTTGTCGACATTTTATAACGGGGAGTTGTCAAGTGATGAGGTAAGACGCGCCTTTATCCCCAAATGAGGCACAACACCTTACGGGAGTAGCCTTCTCTTTCAGCTTGTCCGGTCAGAATTTCCACCATTAACTTGAATGGTTTTGGTGATTGAAACATAATTGTGCGCATTATTGAAATATTCATCGAAGGTACAGATCATTTATTAAGATAATGATAATAAAGTTGGTTGAAGAGCAGCGCGTCAGTAGAAGACTTTGTTGTTATACTGTAGTGTTATTAGTGCGATTCAACAACCAAGATCTCTAAGCGGGTAGCAAGGTTAGTAATTACACAAGTCCATCAACAGATACATATTATGAGAGCTAGACGTCTGTTAATAGAAGACAATAACTCGCCCATGGTAATGCGGGCAAAATTTGAGGTTTTCTTTCACACACACTACAAACACACACTCACTACACACGTATGCACACAACAAACACTACAAACTCGCACACACAAAAAATCGTCTATATATTATTATATAAACCACAGTCTTTCTGGTCGTTATGCACGGCTAAAGTTTTGAAAATAGAGGGCTGAAAACTGACAAGATGATGAGTATGCACCACAGAAGTGTCCAGAAGGCGAGTTTGGTTGCCAGGAGCCATACAGTATGATAATATTTCCTTCATTGTTAAGACCACCCTACCGTCCTGTCAGATGTAAAGAACCATCCAACCATACAAACACTTACATGACAATAATAATTAAAAAAAAATTAAACACGATGAAAAAATCTGAGAAATAACACAAAATATATCGTGCAGGAAGCTCAATATGGACGCCGGCTTCACCTGGTTCAGTCTGACACGTTCACTTGATATCAGACTAAATAATTTGGACGTTGCTTTTGTGTTTTAGCTTAAGTCAATCAGCTGAGTGCATTCTTACACCTTCAGTTACAGGGAATGTTTATTGTATAAACTTTTGTGGATCACTTACACTGCGTCACGTGTTGTATCATCCCTGAAAGAGTTACGGGGGAGTTATTTTGAGGTGTTGGCCCCAGTGATCGTCCTCCCAGGCCCCAAATGTGGAATCACCTCATTAAAAGCACGTCTATCTTTCTATGTCTGCTATGCATGGCCATAAGTCTTGAAACATATATCTGAAATTTGCCATGGTTATATGTAAATAGCCTTGACTACGTTTGCCACTGCCAAAATTGGGGACTGCCCCTTATCTAAAAGTGGCCCACAAATAAACCCAGGCAACGCCAGGTGCCTCCAGCTAATCAACAAGAAATCAAAAGACGAACATGATGGAAAACTCACTATAACGTTTAGTCCCTTGTGGAAGTTCATGATGCGTTGTTAACAATTCACCCTACAGGCCTAAGACACAGGGAGCATGGTAAGGAGTACAGTTATATGTAAAGTTGATGAGGCGCATACCGATGTTATGGATGTGTAGCTCACTGGGGGGACTCTGATAAACATAAAGTATTAGTGAGCTTTATGAACACTGTGGCGGGAGTACACAGCCCAGAGTTTCCTTCATTATAATCAATTCTCTTTTTATTATTTGTGGTTGTTCTTGGCGGCAGAATGACTGTTATTTTGGTGTCTGCTGTAATAATACCAGAATGTGGTGAGTGTTCATATTGTACGACCGTGAACTTCACCGTTATAAAAACAATGATGTGTCAATCTCTTGACAGACGGACGGATCTTTCTTTTTGCTGAAGTCGGCAAAGAAAGTATCGCCCTCCCTAGCACCACTGTAGCCTGACCTTTTTGGTGGTGAATTCTGTTAAAGTAAAACGTAAATCAGATAACTCCGAGAAATTAAACTTATCTAAGTATGCAGATGTTAAAAAAGGAAGAGAAGGAGCAGCAGCAGCAGCAAAGACACGATGAAATAAGGGACCTCACAGCGAATATTGAAGGAGATATGCCACGACGTCACTTTGGAACCGACACTCCTGCCATTGTACAGCGAGCATTTCCTTCACAGGACTACCAACACAACCTTCGAAGCCCGTGTGGATGTCAGTGCTTGAGGATTCTGGACGAGGGGATAGCGAACCTTTTTTAATATAAGGATATTCGATCACCTGGCCGCATGTCACTGTAACCTGTATCTTGAGGCTGCACACAAGAGGAACGAGAACGAAAAGAACAAAGAATATGGAAAGAGATCCCAGAGCGTGGACCAAAATAGATTTACTCCTCTGGTGTTCACAACATTGGGTGAGATGGGAACTGGTGCAAGATGCTTCTACACAAGACTGGCTGAAGTGTTATCAGAACAGAAGCAGCAACCCAAAAGAAACCTCTTGGACTGGTTGAGGTGTCGCCTATCCTTCTTCTCGCTCAGGTCGGCTCTGCTGTGTCTCAGGGGAACAAGATCTTCAGTCCCTAAACCAACAACAGTCGGAGACAGACTATGTCACAGAATGCCACGGATCTGTGGCTTAACAAATTCAGCTATAGGATAGATACTATTGTACTAGGATAGTTAGGTAATAAAATGTGTGGCGAAGATGAGGTTGTAAGGGGAGTTTGGAAGTCATATAATAAAAAGTAGTAGTGGTATAAGTATTAAGTATGAGTAGTAAGTAGTAGCAGCAGCAGTAGTATAAGTAGTAATAGTAGTAGTAGTAGTTAATAATTACCTTTTCTTCAGGATATTTAATTTTAAGGCAATAAAATGGCGGCGAAGGTGTGGCTATTGGGATAAGCTGGGGGCTACTACGTTTTGAGTAGTAGAAGTATAAAGAAGTATTATTATTATTATTAGTAGTAGTAGGAGTAGTAGTAAGTAGTACAATGGATAGAGAAGGTTCGGCAATAAGGGGAGGATGGAGACAACATTAAAAAAAACAGTATAGTAGTAAAAGGAGTAAAAAAAAAAATAGTGGTAGAAAAAAGTAGTGGTTAAAAAGTAGTAGTAGCAGTAGCAACCATCAAAAGGTTTGAATCGCCTGGGAAAGATTGTGATGCCGTAAAAAATAATGAAAAAAGATTAAGTTTTGTTTTAGTTGTGGGCTTCAATGGGTGGGTTTAATTAATTGGATAAGATTAGAGGCCCGAGGGAGTGTCGTGGCGATTTGGTGATGGGTTAAATCCATTGGCTATAGAGGCATGAAGTTGTTAATCTGCGTGAAAGGTAATTATATGTGTGTGTGTGTGTGTGAGAGAGAGAGAGAGAGAGAGAGAGAGAGAGAGAGAGAGAGAGAGAGAGAGAGACTACCTCACTCCCCTAACACCAACACCTTTCCCACCACACCCAGATCCTTGTAAGAAAATAAATATATATGACTCAACACACAAAAAAACAAAATAACAACAATAACGACAGGGAGGAATAAGAAGGGTGAAGGATAGCAGGTGTGTGTGTGTGTGTGTGTGTGTGTGTGTGTGTGTGTGTGTGTGTGAGTGTGTGTGTGTGTGTGTGTGTGTGGAGTAATGAGGGTGCGAGTGTAGAGATTCCAGGTGTGTAGAAATCCTATTTGGTGTGTGAAGGTCTGACATCCACATAAATCCACACTTAGTATGACACCCACACGTGTATTACCGTCTACTTTAATCCATCTTGATTGAGTTATTATCCTACTAACGCGATCACCGTTGATTATAATTATTCTTTCCCGAGAACTCATTATAAATTTATGTTAAGGCCTGCATGTAATTCAGTTCTCGTTGAAATATTTTAGACATTATTACTGTTCACTTGGTGGAACTCTTCGCATAATTGTAAACAAAAAACCACGAAAAAAGTGATACAAAATGAATTAACTCAACACCTAATTTAACTTTTAATAACACAGCACACCATACACACCCTCGCAATAACTTAAACTTGTGTGGAAATAAACAGTCATACACTTACCTTACACCAACTAATTGCTTTAATAATTGATGTCCTCAGAGTTCCGTTTTGTTAAATAAGATTATTAAATGATCCAGAATCTCTTTAGTACAAATTTCCACGGTCTTAACCTCGACTGAACAAGAGAGAAGAGAAGAGCCGTCTTAAATAATAAGTATATACGAATAATTATTATCGAGTGAGAGCCTTGGTCCTCTTGGCCACTGTCAGCTTATTACCATATGTAGATGTACTCTCCCTAACTTACCCTTGGCACACAGTCCTACTTGAAACTAACTCGGTATTCAGACTAGTTACACGCTCATTCTCCTCACAGCCACACCATCATGACACGCCAGAACACTCATCCATGTTACCAAAAAGAGTTCGAATTTCGAGACGACAATAAAGTAATTCGTAGTACTTAATCACACCAAAAAACCCTAACTCATGTAATCTAATAGTTCAGCATATAACCCAGACAACCATGGAGCCACAGGGGTTCGAGAATCCTGATCTGCTGTAGAAGGTCGAGAGGGTTTTGCTTAATCTCCACTGCCTCCCTGGAGTACATGCTAGGTGGACAACTCCCCCTCCCCACATATGGGTGTGTGTGTGTGTGTGTAATAACATACTATGACGTGGGCAGTATATGCATATTAAACGCAAGTCCACTGGGGTATTAAATGAATTTTAACGTTTGGTTAATGTGTGGAAATTTACATCTGAACATAACAATGTTTTAACAAATACCATAAAATATGAATCAAAATCATATAAATAAAACATATGATATATTTGCCTTGTGAGTGAAATGAACATAACTCATCATATCTTACGAGTACTCAAAGCTTTCTACATAAATCTATAAGTCATCACCATCACCATCACTACCCTACACTATGTGCAGGGTATTGTGTCCAGTCATACTTCCATTTGCTACTAAAGTAATGTACTGTAGACTCATTGGTTTGGGCTTCTCGTTCATGGCCCTTCCTTCTTTCTTCCATTACTTTACTAACCTTTCCCATCTTTCATATCCATATCTGACAGTACATTGACCAGCTTTCGTAACCTGACCACAACAGATGATCAGACGGGGCGTTTCAAATACCATTGGACCGAAGACTTGGCCAGACCAGTGTTTTAGTGCGCAAGGAACCTTGTACTATATACGGGTGAGTTCAGGTGTTTTTAGGTACCAGCAGCTGAGGGAAGTAAGAGACAGACTTAGAGCAGCTGCAGGAACCTAAGAGACACAGACTTAGAGCAGCTGCATGATAACAAGATACACACACAGAGTTGTTTGTGTTCTGCACCTCTCTGTGTATTACACTTCATAGTGTAACAGTAAAGGGTTTATGCACCATATATTTATCCCCTGAGAATTTTGGACTGGTTATCTAGATTTCTAGACGACTAAGTGCAAGAATTAAAGATTGTCCCCATATGTCTCGAAACAAATATTTTGTTTCCTTGTGGACGGAGGAAGAAAACAAAACATTATATCATGTTTACTCCTCTCAAGTCATAGATATACACTGGTTCTACCATGTCTTTTATGTCTCACACAAACGCTGGTGTTTGTGGAGCCAGAGGTAATCCTGGATGTATCGCGAGACAAGATAAAATGCCGAGGAATCTCTTATTGTTCAGAACGCAGAAAACAGGTTGCGTCTTCTTTCTAAGTCTTTAAAACACACTCACTGCCAGATTGAAGTCTGATAATTTCTTTAGAATCATGTCAGGTAATGAATCGGCTTACCGCAACATACCATTACTGAAATATTCTAAAGCACAATATCAAATAAACTTACAAGTGCTGAGATAGAGAATGTGTGTGTGTGTGTGTGTGTGTGTGTGTGTGTGTGTGTGTCCGCTGTCAGCCATGAGTAACACCAAGAATTTTATTCCGTAGGAGGAAGGTTCACTCCAATGGGTGAACTCCTTCACCTCCTACTGTGGCGCCGTCAAACGATTGCTAATTATAAACAAAATAGTTGGCAAGCAAGGTTTAACACTAGACAAGACTTACGACTATTCCTGAAAAATTTTGACAAGGCTAAACCCACTGTTGACCTTTTACAGGGTTTAAGAGAGAGTTTATTATCCGATATTTTCCAGATATACTGTATCTAGTTGGTGTCATAACATATAGTCTAACTCGTCAAACAAGAACAGACAGACTCACGACCTGGTAATATTTAACAACCGACCTGCCCCCAGCTCTACTGTCTGCCCTAACTGTGTAATAGACCGAGGGAGGTGGCACATGAGTGTGGCCTCTCTGAGGGTCATTATGATTGAAAAGTGACTTAAGGCTACACAGAGGGAGGAAGAGAAAAGGAGGAAGAGGGAGAATAGAGGGAGGGTGGGGATAGAGAGAGAGAGGGAGGGAGGGAGAAAATGAAAGTATCAAGATGTATTTAGACTTATAATGACTTAACCCTTAATCTGTGAGAGTAACAATGATCATGTGTGTCAGCGTTTGTGTTGGTGAGCGCGTATACCTGCCAACATCTATTCACCTTGTTGTATAGTACATCCTCCACGGAACATAAGCCAAACCTTCTCACTTAGTAGCCTTATATATTTCTTGAAGTGGATCTGCAGCATCCAACAACATAAAGTAAACAAACTAGACACGATGAGTATGCGCAGGCGCCGTGCAGCCAGTCAACTCTCACACACAGGGACCGCTATGGTGTTGTGGAGTAACAGCACACTGCCGGCTAGAGGAAATACTGACTTAACTGTACCGAAAACAAGAACAAACTTGAGTGAGTGAGTTCTAGTGAGACAGCATTATGTTATGAATTTCGTGTTGACCTCCGAGTTAAGTGAGTAGTGAGGTGTTTGGTCATTAAAAAATTCGAAGGACAATTTTTGTTACCTCGACACGGGCAGTGAAAGTACAGTACGATCACCGAAATTAAGTCAAATTTTCCCTTAACCACTCGACAATGCAGCTGCCAAGTTTCATTTCATATAGTCCATCAGATCTTGTATATCTTATTCCCGAACAAACGCCTACACACTGCACATTGACAAAGCGATTAAGATACCGCCCCCAGGCCAGGGATAACAGACTCAAGCGCACCACCGCACGTTTAATATGCTTCATTGCTCAGTCTTTGTGATAGTGACTGATTGACCATGCCGATCCTTCCGCCGGCCATTGACTTCAAATATTGATGCAGCTGTCAAGCAGTTGCTCACAGAGTCCGGGAACACACACACACACACGCACACACACACACACACACACACACACACACACACACACACGCACACACACACACACACACACACACACACACACACACACACACACACACACACACACAGCGAGTTCTGTATTCTAAAAATGCATGTGAATGTATGATTAATTCTTATCATTTTCACAAAATTTTTATATTTATTTATTCATTATTTCTTGCATAATGTGATGCACGATAAAATAGTTACCATTAGCGGAAACAAATTTATCTTTGTTTTACACGTCTGGGGAAAACAGCACAGCACATTAGGCAGCCTTCGTGATACGGTAATATAGTTTTTTAATCATTTTAACGAAGTTCCTCCGTAGAGTTCTGTCTATTACTGTCGTCGCCAAGTAAGCGGATGAACACGCAGTCTCTCTTAACACTGCTGCAAGGTTTACACAATCAATATTATTCTTATGCTGGCCAGGTACCATTTAAATACTATCAGTACAATGAAAGACAATTATAATACTACTGCTATACTAATTTGCACTAAAAAAAATGGACTCTGCACTCACTAGTAATACATTAGAAAATTCTTAAAGTATTTAAAGCTCATTGATGAACAATAGTGGGCAGTATAACAAAAAGGCCCGGTCATTGTGAGGGCCGCGTCCGGACCCTCAGCCCGCAGACTCCAGGCTGACTGCAGCTCCGGCGTCGGTGTATTCATCACCTCTGACGATGTTTGCTGAGCTAACAGATCGGTAACAATAGCTGCGAATGGTGAGAGCAGCAACAGAGACGCGAGACAAAGATGTTGATGACCAGAAGGAAACTCTAGGACAAAGAGGTTGGTGACCAATGGAATTACAGGAGGAGGTGATTGACGAGCGGAGGAGGGACAAAGTCGACCGCGGACAAAGACATGACGAAAGGACAAATAGCGTGAGAAAAAAAGAGAAGCATAAGACAACAGTATGGTAAAATAATAGAACGGAATTATTACCACCAGTGTTCATGATGGTAAACAAAGAAACTATACATGGTGCTCTGAGGTATGCAAGAGCTGACGGTATTTATGATAATGATGTATGAAGATGTTGCTAGACATGCATACACCCTGACAAGATTGATGTTATCGATGAATAATGATATTGCAATACACACAAATTAACGATGTTGATGTTACTGATGGTGTAACGACGTTCTATGGCACATTATCTCGACGATGTTCATGCTGATAATGTTACGAGGCATCAGTGCATTAGGCTATTGAGTTTTAGTCTCATAAATCGCGTCTGTTCTCTGTTCTAACGGCAAGACTCAGCCCGAGTGTGTTGTGGGTTCCAGTCGCTGCCTGTGTACACAACATAACATTTCTCCAGTTACATCCAATATTTATCGGACAAAGGGCACAGGGAAGTGATATACCATCCACATAAAAAAACTCGACAAAATACAATAAAACACGAGAGTAGACGCTTACACATACACTGTTTGTGGTACTCGGTGAGCAGCGGGATTATGAAATGGATGCAATTTATCGTTCACTCCAATCACTCGAACTTAACTGAAAGAGAATTACTACTAGGAATTTAACCTATCTACTTATTACGACAATAACAAGAATATAATAAGAATGAAGGAGAAAAGTGAGGAAGAACATTACCATGACAATAGGAAAGGAAGAGGAAAAGAGAGGAGGAGGAGGAGGAGGAGGAGGAGGAGGAGGAGGAGGAGGAGGAGGAGGAGGAGGCACTGAATACAGAACACCCTCAGGATAACATGAGAAGAAGAGACACTTGAACAACACTAAGATAATAGGCACGGAGGAGGCACCTAGCGCAAACATCACCAAGTTAAGCGACAGATGAAGATACACTTAACACATTACCAAGACAATGAGACAAGGACGAGGAGGAGGCACTTTAATGTACATCACCAAGATAACTGGCAGGGGGTAAGGGAACACCTCACACAGGGTAATGGGGAGGAGGAGGAGTGTACAAAGGCCATAAACAGGAGAGAGAGAGAGAGAGAGAGAGAGAGAGAGAGAGAGAGAGAGAGAGAGAGAGAGAGAGAGAGTTGACACAGTGGTGGGCAAAGCAAGAGAGGGAGAGAGTGGAATGCCCGAGTCGTGACGGCAGAAGTGTTGGCCCCCCCGCCTCTCCAACACTCGGCCAAGTGACCACACACAAAAAGACTTGTCATCAATAAAGAGGAAAGTCATCTCCATCAAGGCACTGTAATTACCTGGACTCTGCTCCGGAATTTGATGGGAATACTGTATAAACTTGTATAGCACGTAAAGGTAAAGGAGTAATGGGGGAGGGAGGCATTTGTGAGGTCCAGAGGCGGTGCTTGAACGAACTGATGTCACTGAAGAAGCACAAAATAATACTAGTAAAACACATCAAATATTATGATATTTTTAAAATATATGAACCCATAAATATTTTTTTCGATGTAATATTGTGTACAGATATCTAAAAAAAAAGATCTTTGGCTGAAGAAAATATCCGTGAAATATCTTGCAATAAACGATGAAAGCAAGAAAAGGAAGATATTGATAATTATCTTAGTGCTCAAGACACCGTATACTGTACCTACATACATACATACTGTATATACATACACGTGCACGTAAACACACACACTCTTTTCTTTCTCGCTCTCCTTAACCAAATTCTTTTACTTTTCTTCTTGGTTGTCTTAAAATATTCTTTTTGTGGGGACAGAAGTTGGTGGGTGATTCTCACTGCTTCTTACTGGCCTTCACAGTCTTATCCTTTTGTACCCGCTGAGTCTCATTTGTCTTTTTGTTTTATTGGAAGCTTTGGTTCTTTAGCCTCTTGGTCATGATTGAGGACACTGGTACCTTCTTTTGGACAGAGGCGGCCTGGTGTGCTCCTCCGCCCCTTGCCTGTGTTGTGCCCCAATATGTTGACGTCCAAGTGGGGAAAGGTTCTGGTGATCGGTGTGTTGTGTTGAAGCTCAAGCAAAGGGAGTACTTGCTGGACGTGATGCTCCATTTCCAGCAGGAAGAGAGGGAGTTCAGGCTGGTGTTACACCACCAACAAATTCCCGTCAGGTTTTCCGCTCAAATATCAGCTTGTCAGCGGGGCAGGTGCCGGGTACATGGATCTGAAAAAAATTACTTGCCCAGCCCCTAGCCCGGACATCATTAGGTACAAATCTATTGTAACTAATTTGTGCATTTCTTTAAAATATATACAGTTGCTTGAATTTAAAAAATAATTACTTAAGTAAGGTGGCAGAGACGATATTTAACTTGCCTCATGTGTCTCACTGTGTACACATTTCGTATCAGCGGTGGACACAAACACAAAATAATCAGTTCAATTTATCTGAAGTTTCTGTGAAAGAATTTATAATTGAGAGTAAAATATTCGGAGAACAGGCGCCGTAAACTGGTAGCTTTCTCTTTCACTGTTCTCGGTGATGCAACAGCAACTGAACAAATATTTACGTGACACTGTGTAAACATGTAATCACAAAAAAAAAACATTCATAACACGCGTACCAGTAACAATACACCGTGACCGATCTTTTATTTAGCCCAAAGCAGTCAAGGGTCATCGTACACAAGGGAAGATGTAAACAAACCACGCTGATCAAAGAACGTACGTCCCTCAGCCCATTGTTTTTATCTGTTTATAAATAAATTTTTGTGTTTTTGCGGATTTTTTAATTCTTATTATTGTTTTGTCTGAAAATAAGAAATATATTTTCGTGTATCAGGTGTGAATGACCTCGGTGTTGTGGCAGAGAACCAACCAATCTTCTATACACAAAACAGAGTAATAACATTGCCTCTCTTCGGTGGGGACGTTCACTATTTGTCTTCTTTATCTCGAAATACCAATCGGATTACCTGAAGATGAGACACCTTGGCTTAATTCACCTGATAAAATTAAACACCTTAATGCTACCTGGAAGGGGGGGATAGGATAGGTTAGGTTAAGCTAGAGTAAGTTAGATTAAGCTAGAGTAGGGCAGGTAATATAAAGCTGAAGTTGATTAGTTTAGGTTAGGGTGTATAATCATATGGTTAAATAAGCTTGGGGTGTCTAGTACTCGGGT
Organism: Homarus americanus; assembly: GCF_018991925.1. NCBI lineage: Eukaryota > Metazoa > Arthropoda > Malacostraca > Decapoda > Nephropidae > Homarus > Homarus americanus. The sequence goes on from NW_024723484.1 coordinate 218,632, forward strand.
GATCGTTTCTATCTACTATACTCGTATATCCATTCAGCTGAAGAAAACACGCAAATATATTCCTTTATTCACATGCCCCCCAAAAAAAAAAAAAAAATTCTGCAATCCTTGGTCTGATGGCTTTTGCAACGATCACTAATTGAGGCCATCTTCATTTGGTAAGGTTGGTACTTCTGATTGAGTGATGCATTGCATAACCAATATGATATATTCCAAATATCAAGTACTGTATAGTTATTACAGAGAAATTAACAGGAATACAGTACATATAAAACCCGTGTTGTTCAGAATTCTTGGCCCGGTGTGTCATATTGTAAAACATCGTAAAGCTGTCAGATTTTTGTTGCTGTTGACTGTACAACCTTTAATTACCTGAGAGTTTAGCAAAGTTTACTCAGTATTTGACCAAATTATATATCTTTAAGAGTTACATGGGAGAAATGAATCCTTTATGAAAGCATAATTATGTCTGAAGAGAGAGAGAGAGAGAGAGAGAGAGAGAGAGAGAGAGAGAGAGAGTATCTCTTGCTATGCGGCCGCCGCTCTTCTACCTATACCTGTCTGTTCAGGGAGTTTCTAATCTGGGCCGGAATGCCTGTAGTTCTTGTATGTGCCCAATCAACTTTACGGTCTACCTATGGAAATTAACCCCACAAATAACAAATAAAAAGACGACATAGAAACACACAAACGAAAAACCCTGGAATAAAATCCGCGGGTTGATTATGTTGGATTTGCGGTTTGGGATGGCAAATAGGGATGCAATCAAGCCTAGCGCCGTGTTGACACAGCTAGATTTTTCCTGACAGCCCAGACGCAAATACTGGTACTAGTAGACAGAGGCACAGCAGACACAGCCAGTGGACGTCCACAGCAGACACAACCAGTATTAGCAGACAACCAGAAGTAGACATATCAAATAGAAGACAGAATCAGTAGTTGACAGCCAGAGCTAATAGTAGACAGAATCAGTAGTAGACAGCCAACAGCAGACAGAGCCACGATCAGACAACAGCTACAGCAGACACAGCAACAGACATTGAACAGCAGATACAGGCCAGCAACAGATACTTAAGCGAACCAACTCCCAGTTACGCAGAAGTAGAATACAGTATCACAGAGAAGCAGGAAGAACGTATCTCAGATTCGGGCAAAGGTAAAAGTGCCAGCCAGGAAAAAGTCTACAAAAAGTGGAGAGAGTGAAGTCCTTTAAACATCAACAGCAGGAAGTAGAAATAGAAGCAGAAGTAGAAGTAGAAGTAAACGACTCAATGGTACATAACGCCTGCCAGAGAACAATTTGTATGTCAACATGAAACTCTCAAAAAGTAAAGCGTTTTAACTCCCACACAGCAACAACATCATCAGTCAAGAGTACAATATAGTAATATGACTCAGGTATAGTTATAGTGTCAGGATAAAAAAACAACACATCTGACACAATTACCACACACAAGAGACGTATTATTATTATCATAACTTTTTCAATATTCTTTTTACAACAGATGGAGCCTACAGTTGGTGTACATTTTATCAGGTAGAGGCATTAAGAACAAAAACCAATGCAGGTGAAGAATATAACAAATACTTGTACCGAACATATCAACATCATGTATTATTACAAGAGAGCCAACTGCAGATGAACCAACAACACGTGAAGTTACCAACAACACAGCACGCTCAGACGTAAAGATAATATACAACATAAGAACAGCAGTAAGCGCTACATTCATCATACTGTAGTTACCTGCACGCACATACACAGCCAGCTGCAGAGGTGTTACGTGAAGAAATAGATTATCCCACTTAAGGAAAATGAGGTCTCAACATGCAAAGGTTAAAACAGTATATTATGAATAATTTCATCACCAACATGATCGGCAGCAGACGGGGGACACCCAAGAGAGCGACTGTGTGTCCCTGAGGGTGACCCAACGCACGTGTTAACCGGGAAGGAGGAGCTGAAGGCCAGGTAGCGAACTCTGTCAAGAAATTTCCCCAATATGGCAATCTGACGAAATTTTGCTTCCCGAGTTGAGATAATTTTAGATTATTGATTGATAGAAGCATTTACTGACACCATGTTACCCCTTAATTTTTCGCTTAGTTTTGTTTCCACATAATTGGACATCAGACATATTTACTGAATTAAGTGGTAGCTAAATTTTTATGTACTTAAATTATTTTTAGTTGACCAAAGTGACGTGAGCCAAAGGGGTCAACGAGTCTATTTATTCAAGCTTTAGTCTCATTTATGAATATATTACTTGGTAAACTTGACAAGAAATGTTGATCAGTATATTTGTTTCTCGTCTTTTACTCTGTTGTTATCAGCTCCCGGCTATTGTCTTCTTTTAAAGATCATGCTTTAGAAGGCCATCCCTCATGTCTTCACCATAAAGCGAGAAGGATAACGATCTCAAACTAGTGTCGAAGTTGGGCTTCCTAGACCTGGCGGATACAACACATTGTACAGTTTATCCAGCCTTTTTACGATACAAAAGGAGGTAGTGTGGCCTGCACCGTACTCGACAACTTTCACTACTACAATCATAACGTTAGGTACCCATTCACAGTTGGGTGAATTGGAGGTGCACCGGACGCAACCCTTAGAAGAGAAAACGAGTATTGTGGCCACTCATTCCCTAAAATAGTGTTACATACCTATAACGCTTTGTAAATGAACTGTTTATCATTCCTGGCATTATACAGTAACTGACAATGCCTTGATTTACAGCTATAGTCTACCATGTATAAGCAACACGTTATCTCTCTACGCCGCTCATATATACAAGGTATCCTAAGAGTCACTCCCCTAAACCATACATTATTCATCATACTAGATTTATATACTGCATCTAACATTAAATATAAACATCCCCACAAAAACTCTCCACATCCATAAAAATATAAACAATATGTTTCTAACAAAATATAGATATATATAAAGATTCAGCAATTTCCAGTTATTTAAGTATTGACCCGAGAGGCTGCCCCATAATGTACACAAATAGCAGTGAGCGTGACGTCACTTCCTCAATAACCGCGCCCATTTCCCACCACCCAGAGCACTTTGTTTGAACAGGGTAGTATGGGTCAGGATAGCTTGCATTATCTTAAGCTATTTTAGTTTAGCTTCATCACGTTAAGGCAGTACAGTATTAGTTAACCGGGGGTAAATACAATCCTATGGCTGAGAGTAAATATACCAATTCAAAATAATGAAATTTTTAAGCCTCTCACCAGCAAAATCGCATTAGAGTATTGGGAAATGAAATTTATAGTCTCAGGTCGGCAAAACCACAGAGTTGCCACGGGCTTCAGGAACTATTATGGGACGGTATGTAATATTGATTGACACGAGTGTAATGTTTTCTTCTCTTATCGCAGTTTATTATTCCACAATACTAGAATAATAAACGCTGCGTCTTTTTTTTTCAAATTACATAAGTTAATGTTGCTCATGGGGTGGGGGAAATGTCAAGCCTAGGGAATATTTGAGGGAAAAAAGTAAAAAATCCCTGAGTTTGGGTCTTTATTCATGCTGGGCAGCTTGCTGGAACTAACCAGAGTAACGTTCTCATATCTGACGGTTTGCAACCACAGTCCTCCACTCTAAAAGTTCTCGGGCTGCTTCTACCAACACTCCAAAGTTATGTGTGTATCTCTCTGGGGACACCAGTTTTTTTCATTTACACAAACACAAAGTAATAACAAAAGGGCGGGGTTGGTGAACATAGCCATTGGTGTAAATTTAGTAACTAAGTCAAAAAGGTGGAACTAACATACAAAATATCTACGAATCATTTAGGAATTTCACAATGGTTGGAATGAGGCTGTTTTTTGTAGCGATCTGTGCGAGGTGGTGATAGTTTTAGGAACTCGTTGACGAGGAACCCCAGGTGGCAGAAGGTGGCGTTGGGGAAACTGGAATTGGGGAAGGTGGAGTTCGGGAAGGTAGATTAGCAGCTTTATCCCAAACTGACTGTTGAAGCCTCTCTCAAATTTTTTGTCGTGAATCCGCCAAGGATGAAAACCAACCAGAGGAAGTGTAGGAGAGTCTGAGAGGTCTGAAGGTTAAGTGTTCTTGAGTCCTGACGCAGGAAGTTTGAGGGTCTTGTGGTGACGAAGGATGTGGAGGCGACAGGTGGAAAATTTCATGACAATACAGCTTAGTTTGTCGTCTATAATAATGCCGAGGAGTTTCTTGATTTCACATCCTGGAAAGTCGTCGGAGGATTATGGTCGGAGGAGAATGTAACGTGAATAAACAAGATCTTCATATGGATGATTGTGATTTGATGGCGACGGCGGGTTAATTGTGGAGGACCCTATAATCAGGAGCCGAGTTGTCAACAGTGATAATGGCGAAGCCGTCAACATACTTACAACGAGTAGGAGTGTCCTTCAGGGCACAGTTGATGAGGATGAGGATGCAAAGAAGAACCCTCCTTATGCCCTGGGGGATGCTGCAAGTATGTGGTCAAGTCATGTGTGTGGACCCAGAGTGTGTGGACCATAGATCTTATGGACCTGTCATGTGTGTGTATGTATGAACCAGTAGTATGGGTAGACCAGGCGTGTTTACAAACTAGATGCATGTGTACAGATAAGGCATGTTTATGTGGACCAAATGTGTGTAGATCAGGCATTTATATGGACCTAGAATGAGTACACTCTCTTGCTGGGTCCATACAAATGCCCGTGTAGACCAGACGTGTGTGTGTGTGAGCACCAAATTAGACAAGAGCGGGCAGGAGTTACACCGTCAACACGAACAACAAAAGGCAGCAGCTTCTTGGTTACGCTGCGTGCCGTTGGTAGGGACCCACAAGTCTCGCCCAACTCGCTGCTGCTAGCTCGTGTGTTTACGTTCGGCGGCCCATTGTTGCCAGTCAAGGCCCGGTTTATTAATCGTTAGGGGCGGGCAGCATCGGTTCTCACAGATCTTCGCGACCACCAACGATGTCAATTACACTGGACACGGTATACACGATGCCTCAAGGGGTAGTATTAAACCCACGTCATCCACATTACCGTCTGCTGCTGTGTTGTTTATCCTGCCGGTGGGTCTTTGTTGGTAACTGACGGGGCACTGGCCGGAATACCTCAAGGCGGAGGGATGATGTTTATTGGTGTTTTTCCCCCAACTATATCTCTTCTGCCACCTGAGGCTTGAAATCTTAGTGCTGTTAATGGCATGGATTAATGGCTCATAGATTCATAACTATACACACACACACACACACACACACACACACACACACATAATACATTACTGGTATGTGTAATATATTCGTTTTTCTATACATACATCCTACTCTTAATCTTCTCCATAAGCAATGTCATGTAATTTTTGGTTGTTTTGCCTTAACCACCTCCCAATTAAATTCGTTCCACATCTATAATACCCAGACGAGAATATGAATGGCTCACCAGGTGACTGATAATAAATACACGAGTCCAAAATTACGGGTTCACAGTTGTAACTAAGTGTTCAGCAAGATGAAACCTTTGTTGGTAAAAAAAAATGAGAATTGAGACGGGTAGAACAGGGAGGTAGTCAAGGTAGTACATATAGAAGTAGTACACACAGGTAGTACAGAAAAGTAGCACAGAAGTAGTACAGTACGTAGAAGTAGTAGAATGAAGTTATTCAGAAGACAATCTTAATGACAAACTTTATTCTATATTAATTTAGTGACAAGTTAGTAAAGAGGCAGTGTGTTTGCATAGTACGATAGCCTCCCAAGGTTTGGTCTTCAGGCAGCTCAAAAAAGCTTAAATTTTACCTCTTGTGCTATATAGTATCCCAGAGTATGTACAACATTAAGTGGCCAAATGTATACATATACAAAGGAGAGTGTCAGTAGCTTACAATAGCAAAGTGTTTACACATTAATGTTAGTATGTGCAAGGATGACAGCGGCCTTTTGTGTCCATATCACTATATATCTTTGTAACTTTTCTTGGTGCCTAAAGTAGAACCTGGATATAAGAGGTGTGACAACAACTCTCAACACACTATTCCTTTACAGCTGGACAGGTAACCTCTAACACATGACACCTGCCATAAACATACAACCGAGGTCGACTAACGTACTTCGCCGAATGAGTGATGGTCTTATTAACATGCTTCCATGCCTTATCTCGTTTCTTGTGTCGGGTGGCCGGAATCAAGAGAGCACACACACACACACACACACACACATTCTCTCTCTCTCGCACACATACACATTCACTCTCTCTCGCACACACACACACACACACATTCACTCTCTCTCGCAAACACACACACTCTGTTATAACACGTGTTCTACTATTCTACTTCACCTGCACCACCGATCAGCAACAAGGCCGTTATCACCCCACCAGCAACACGGTCGTTATCACCCCACCAACAACACAGCCGTTATCACCCCACCAGCACCAGCAACACGGCCGTTATCACCCCACCAGCACCAGCAACACGGCCGTTATCACCCCACCAGCAACACTGCCGTTATCACCTCACCAGCAACACGGCCGTATCACCCCACCAGCAACACGTGTTATCACCCCACCAGCAACACAGCCGTTATCCGGCCGTTATCACCTCACCAGCAACACGGCCGTTATACCCCACCAGCAACACGGCCGTTATCACCTAACCAACAACACGGCCGTTATCACCCCACTAGCAACACGGCCGTTATCACCCACCAGCAACACTGCCGTTATCACCCCCAACAACAGGTTATCACCCCACCAGCAACACGGCCGTTATCACCCCACCAGCAACACGGCCGTTATCACCCCCACAGCAACCACAACAGCCGTTATCACCCCACCAGCAACACGGCCGTTATCACACCAACAACACGGCCGTTATCACCCCACCAGCAACGGCCGTTATCACCCACCAACAACACGGCCGTTATCACCCCACCAGCAACACGGTCATTATCACCCCACCAGCAAGCAACACGGCCGTTATCACCCCACTAGCAACACTGTCATTATCACCCCACCAGCAACACGGCCGTTATCACCCCACTAGCAACACGACCTTTCTTACCGTTATCACCCCACTAGCAACACGACCTTTCTTACCAATCCCAGGACACCACACGCTCTCTGGTCAAACAATCACCTTGTTACTTCCTGAATGTCTGTCTGTCTGTCCTTCACAACCACCCTTCAGTCTCCTTTTTTTTTTGGTTGTCCCCGTTCCCCCCTACCATCCAATACCTCCAACCCACACAAACCCATCCATAACGTCATCCAACCCACACAAACCCATGATAACCCCCATCATAACCCTATAGATAATGGGCCCTCTCTACTCATTACTTCTCTGGGACACTTTCAAGACATCTCGGTGTGGAGAATGTTAAAACTTCCCAAGGCAAGGCATAAGTTCAGTAAGGTTCAGTAAGTTTGTGATACTCAAAGATACAGCATAAATTTCTCAAGATTCGGTACATGTCAACGGGGCAAGTGAACTTCTATTGCCTCAGCATTATTGTAGACGACTTGTTTACCTCAGGGCACTCACTATCCACAGATTAAGAGACCGACATACTGTTTAGGAACCAAGTCAATAGCGCACACCTAGTGGAGATAGAGAGAGAAAAAAAAAAAAAAGCCATTCATGCGCAGACTGTTAACTGTACCCCAACGTTCATTAGGTGTACACTGTATAATTCCTCCTCCAGACAAGCACACTATGTTTTGGACAATACGACAACGCTCTATTTTGATTGGATCTTATTTCCATTGATCTTTTTAAATATCAAGGTGGTTTAACGTCAAGATATCCTCTCTATTAAAACAACTGTCTGGGCATTAATGTCACTCACTCACAACAATGGGCAGAGAGACATCAATAAAATCTGCGGTTACAAACTCATTCCGATTAGTGTACTGTGTCTTTGTCTTTAACCTGTGTCATCCCTTGTGTTTAGATGGGAGTTAAATTATAATATTCTACATATCTCGAATGCCACAACATTAACCTTCGTATATAGGCACCGATCAAGAATGAAAAAAAATCTAAAATGCTACAGTTTTTTATATTATATTTGACCCTGAGTAACTATCTAAAATATATTTTCTTTTACACAACTGTTAGAAATAGCTCACTAGAAACCTAACATACTTAACTCCCATATACCTACATAAACTAATAATAAAATTACACCTGAATGTCTCCGTATACCTGTCCGCAAGATTTCCTGTGACAACACATAACAGTGTGTAAATTACTGATACAAACTCAACTGACTGTGTATATACTGCAGTAGATCACACCTTTTGACTGTGTATAATAATTCCTGAAGCAAATTCCACTAACCACGTGTAAATTATTAAACCACACAGCACTAAATTGTGTGGACATTAGACGCTGATGTTTGTAAACTTGAATAAAGCAGATGTGACAAAACCTTGAAATTTGCAAATATAAGACCAGATTACAAGGTTCTGATAGCAGGTATGGCAAGTGAAGGTGTGGTAAGTAGGGTTGACAAATGATGAAGGTGTGGTAAGTGATACCTGGATGTTTTGGTACCTGCGTACCTGGTCATAAAGAAACACCACAAAATGTCTCTAGAAAACTCATTTGCTTTCCAAACTCCGGCGGAAATGTCAAACACAAGTAGTGGAGTTGACACAGACAGATACTGAAGACAGAGCAACAAACTCGTAAAATAAGCTAAAAGTACCATGATAAACAAACACGTTAATAAATCTTTTACATCGTTGGTCATCATTCACGAAGAAACCCTCTCGCACAGCACAGCACAGCACAGCACCATATCATGTGCATTCTTAGAGCCTCCTATTCACATGTCATTGTGTTCCAGCAGAGCCACTCAAGCACCCCTCACCTAAATAGCACTGCCTAATTTTAAAGGTTGGACCACCTGAAGATTAGACAAACTGGCTTATTTCACGTGCAGGATAAACACTCTAACGCTAACCTAAACTAAATTTACACCCACAGGTAGCTACTGTTAGGGTGCTTAAACCTCACGTGAAATAATCTGGAGTGCCCAATCTTCAGGTGATCGTCAAGGTTTTTAATAATCAAGGTGGTCAAGAGAATCCTCGTAAACATACTTGCCATACCTTTAGTTTCCAGACTTGAACCAATTAAGACAATGGCACAGCAAAATTGTTGAAGAAGGAACAAAAGAGTGAGGAAAGAGAACGAAAGGAGATAAAAGAAAGTTTAGAGAAGAAAATGAAGTAGAGAAGGAAGAGAGTGAGGGTATAAAGTAAAAGGTGAGGAAAAGAACTCAAGGAGACTTAGGACACAGGGTAAAGATGTTGTTTATATGAAGAGCTGTTTCAACTACCGCCAGGGGACTCTCGAGCCTCCACCAATTAGTCTCTTGTCTCTGCAATGGACAACAATTCGCACAAGTTAAGAAATATGTATACCTATTACTGCTCTTAAGTGTTTCTGTGCTTCAACAACGACTGGAATTAAAAAGATTGTAACATGCACGCACACATACACGCACACATACATACGCACACACGCACGCACGCACGCACGCACACACACACACACACACACACACACACACACACACACACACACACACACACACACACACACACACACACACACACACATACACACACACATTTTCACTGAGTCATGACTGCCTCCTCTAAATACAGTACCACGTTTAGCGCGACGAGTGATAGTGTCTCAGCGCCCATCGGAGTCCATTAATGAATCAGAGAGTTGGATCACTAAGCCAATTCACAACAATCCCATCGCTTGGCCTGATGAATAGAGACCTTCCTAGACATATTATTATACCTTATCACATCAGCACCTTATATAGTGCGTAATAGTTGGTCGTAAATCAGCTCGGCGGCAACAGGAACACAGCTCTATCAATTAATTATCACTGCTTGAATAATGCCGCTCCACGACACGTACTGCCCGGGCACCCAATAATGACCAACCAATACATTATATAAATATACCCTTTCACATCATCTTGTTTTTGTGTGTGTCCATTCTCCACACTGCCTGAATATATCATTAATAAATAATCATAATAATTTGATTTCACTTTATGAGTCTGGATACTTGATGACCAGGAAGCTCTAAATTATTTATAAACTATAACTTTTGACTGGGCTGGCCTCCGGTTAAAATGAAAATTACTTTTAAAGTCTGGCAAAGTTAATAACAATAATAATGCGACAATTTCCATGTAATTATATCCGTTAAGGTAGAAACCTTCATATAATATAAAATATATCCCTATGAGTTTAGTCTATCATTTATTACCAATGCTGTAATTTCCTCGTGTTGCCCTTTTTCGGTCGTGTGTGAATGTACTATAGTCAAAAGCAATAATTGCTACCCCCGCCACCCAGTAGCTTGAGCCACGGCCAGTGAAAGCCTGGAAATCAGACCCCCCCCCCGTTTAAGCGTTGCTGGGTGGTTTTGGGACTATCGTGGCTGGGGATGTTGTATTGTGTCAATATCGGCCTTAACTGGCTGTGGCTAGGGCTACGACGGGAGAGAGGGAGGTAGCACTTATTGCTTCTGGCTACACAGGTTACACAGAAGAGTCGATTGCAACTTACAGTATATACAGATGATGATTATTTGCTCGCCAATTGTCCCATTTACATATGAAGCACAAGCTAATAGTTCAAGGTGTTATTTCCAGTACACGACTAGAAAATAGACTGATCACTGAAATTTCGTAATATTATCAAGAGTCCATGGAAAGTCGACAACATCCCTAGCCACTTGCTGCTTTGTGGGGTAATAAATTGTCTAACCCGGTGAAAAAAAATCTCTTGGCATGTCGTTTTCTCGCTTCTGAAAGGACGACAAAAAACGCAAGCACACACGAGTCGCTATATATTTGGGTGGTCTGCACTCTTAAAAGCAAAGATTTAGGAATGGTAATGTGGCAGTGAAATTGTTACCGTAATTATTATTGTCGATATTTTACAGCAGTGTAAACGTTCTAGTTCACCTCAAACTGGTCAGCTGCACCTTAACTTATACCCTGGTTATTGTTACCACTCGCTCCTCTCTGGCTATACAAATAAAAATATGTTGAAAGAGTATGTCGTTTTATCCAAGACATCAAAATTTTCTCTCTCGGTCATGTTAAGTGTGGTATTGTTCCTTAACCCGAAACCTAGCCTAAAGATAAACATTTTATTTACATTATCATCAATCACTGAACTTTATGAGCAAGAAAATCAACATGATTCTGAGGCAGTCGGTGCAGAATACTTATTACCACTACAGCATGCGACATCCAATCAAAATTCTTCCATTTCCTTACATGGTTTTATTAACTCCAGTAACCACATGTAATCATCAGCACTATATATGAATGAAAGATCAATCATTCTTGAGGTATATATATATATATATATATATATATATATATATATATATATATATATATATATATATATATATATATATATATATATATATATATATATTTTACCAATCTTAGGTTACCGAAAAAATGGATGATTTCTAGTTAATAAGTAGCAAGTTCTTAACTCTTGTTTAGAGATATGCAACAAAGTCGTAACGCTGTCAGAAAAATTGATGTAACTCTTTACCCCAGGAGACGTGTGTCGACTTAACAATGTTGACGGCGGTTGGCTTGTGCCGTGTTTCTTTTTTACCTGAAGTTATCACCACGAAGGTCATTTTCAACACCTTTCATGAGACATCAAGTCATTTTAGAGTCTTCACTTGCTATGAGCACATGATAAAAGCAAAAAACAAATAACGTTTATCTTTTATTTGCAAATTGCAATTTCTGTGGGTTTACTGATCATCATAAACACCCCGAAAGGCAGTTTCATGATCAGTTTGTTTTATATCAACTGCTGCTATGAGGAATTTAGCTGTGACACTGCGATCACTTGAGCTTTTTGTGTTTTTACCAGCAATGAGCGTCATGGCGTGTGATGGTCAGTGTTCTTACTCCTGTGATATGAGTTCTTATTAATGAGTTTATTTACAAATGTTATTTCATCTAGTTTTGAAATTGTAATTTGTAAGACAATTAACTGAATACTGGATAAAACCCTGGACAATTTTTTTCTCAGAATGTAATAAGTGTAATGGCCTTAATCCGACCTATAAATCTAGCTCCCAAGTAACCTTAAAACTTAGATAAACATAGACTCAAGGTGGTGGACTGTGCTCACAAACAAGGGCATTTAGTGACGCAGTCGGTCGTCAAACAACTTTTCCCAGTAAAAGAGAAACTCTGTTGAGAGACAATATATTTTTTTACAGAGGGCACATGACCGCAAGATCTCATTCTTTGAGATTTTTATTGTAATAAAGAGACTGACAGACAAACTGATCAACTCTCTCCTTTAGCAAATGTTCAACAAATAACTTATCCATGTATAGAATGAACAATTTATCGAAAAATACACCTTTACCTTGACCTATATAAATGACAAATGCAAATAACAACAACTAAACATCAATCACATCTGACCATCAAACTAATATCATACCTTATTAATTTCTCTCTTCATATATAACAGAGACAGCGGAGACTTACTTACTTACCGTGAACAAGTTTAAGGTTAAGGAGAGAAGGGAAATATCTCACTTAAGCGTTATTACTATGACCTTAAGTTTAAATGAAAAGCTTCAGCTTCGTACGTGTCAAAAAATTACAGTTCAGTTTTTTGTAACTAATTATCCATCAAAATGACTTGACAGATAATACCAGCGGCAGTTCTGGTGAGTCATATGCCTCTCACCTACTACTGTACAGTACTACTTTGCTGTCACTCTGAATCGAGTATGACGATTCTCCAGTTATGATACAATGATATGCGTTATTAAAGATGTCACCGAAGTTGGTGAGCTCTGAGGTGACTCGAGAGGCCGATATGGGACCGACAGGGCCGTCCACAGATGTTGCACACGTGGAGGGCTACATCTGGTACGGGAGTGGCGGCGGTAGCGTCTTTCCGGCGTTGGCGCTTGTCTTCTTCAGTATGCAGTTGGCCTGATTCGAAAGTATTGATACCTTCTCGTGTGGTGCTACTCCAAGCGTTACGGTGTGGAGTAATCGTCTGTCAGGTGAGAGGGTCGATTTGGCACTTTTTCAGGTTTGTCTTAAGACTATCTGCCCGCCCGCGATACGTTTACCATTCGTTAAGTGACTATAAAGCAGCTGCTTTGGCAGTCTACTGTCGTCCATGCGAGTAACATGACCAGTCTAATGTAGTTGTTCATGGATAATGGTAGCCTCGATGCTCCTACAGTTGGTGTCAGCGAGAATACTGGCATTTGTTCTCTTGTCTTCCCAGCGAACTCGAAGGATGGAACGTAGACTACGTTGGTGAAAGTTTTCAAGTGCCTTGAGGTGCCTCCTGTATGTGACCCATGTGGGGAGGACCACTGATCGATATACTTGCAACTTTTTAGATAATTTCAGCTCCCTACAGCTGAAAACACGGGTACGGAGTCTACCAAGGCCTGATATGCACATCTGATCCGAAGTTGAGTCTCTTTATCGATGTTCGCGGTGGTGGACAAGTGGGAGCCGAGATATTGAAAGTAAATAACATTAGAGGGTAGTACCGTTAAACTGGATGGATGGTGGAGGTGTGGTTGAACCAAGGGCAGGCTGAAAGAGAATATGAGTCTTACGTACATTCACCTCAAGGCCGAAGTGTGCATACGCGTCTGCGTAGGTGTTCAGGATCTCCTGTAGGTCGCTTTCAGTGTGAGCGCCGAAAGAGAAGTTGTCTGCTTACTGAAGTTCAGGGATGGGAGCGGCCGACACCTTTGTTCCTGCCTGGTGAAACGTCCCGTCATCCGGTACTGGATGTCCACCCCGCCGGCTAAATTGGCACTGGCACGAGTAAGGAAGGCCGTCAAGAAAATGGAAGAGGGAGTTGGTGACAGTACACATCCCTGTTATATCCCCGTCTGGATGGGGAAGAACTCAGACTGGGTGCCATTGTACAGGACACTGACGTGCATGCCATCGTGGAGTTGCCCCATAATGGCCCTGAATTTTGGTGGGCAGCCAAAACGGCTGTGTTGAAGTGTACCTGTGCCGAGTGTACCTATACTGAAGTGCACCTGCCCTGGAGACGGTGCACCTGTCATGTAAATAGTTGTTCAAAAACTCGCAGAAAGACCGACAGCAAGACATACGAGACAATGACAGACAGGTAGATAGACGGACACACAAACAGACAGATATACACACACACATGCAGTCAAACTGAAAGACAGACACAGACAGACCGATAAACAAACAGATTGATACAGACAGACAGACAGACACAGATTAAACACTCATAACATAATTCTCCACAAACAGAATAAAAAAAAATCCTTTACCAATCAATTAAATATCAACTCTTTGTAATAATAACAAAAACAACAAATAATAATCTCTCAAGAGTAGAAAAAAAATCCAATCTCAAGGAAATGACCAAAAAAAATATTACACCTTGAAAATATCTCGCTAAGCATCACCACCAGCGTCTCCTGTACATATTTAAAAGAGACAGACCGAGTGAGGTGTACATTTACCTGAATTAAAACTTTCCTCCACAGCTAATCACTATGCCAAGGTAAACACGCGATGGTTAGTACCTACAAGATCACCCAAATTAAGATTTTATGATCGGGTACTGGCAAATAAACAATGCTGACTGTATGAAGGAGTGCTAGGAAGAGACAGATTAGTGCCACAAATGATGGAATGGTGCCAGAAGAAAGTACAGTGACAGAAAAAAATGTGGTATAGTGCCAAGGGAAGGTGTACAGTTTGGTTAGGTTAGGTTTGGTTAGGTTAGGTTAAAAAGCTTCAGTATTGTAAATTCATAGCCGAATTATCCAAAGCTGTTTTACAATATTCACGGAGGTAACACTTAAGCAGGTGATAATTGTTAAAGTGGTGGAACGTTACCTTCAACGGGTATTATTGGGCAATTTATTACACTCTTATTGGGCAAGTTATCATGGACTGAATTATCTAAAAAAATAATAACAATGACACACTCAGGCTACACACTGCCTCTCACCACTCAGGCAACACACTGCCTATAACCACTCGGGCAACACACTGCCTCTCACCACACTCAGGCAACACACTGCCTCTCACCACTCGGGCAACACACTGCCTCTCACCACTCGGGCAACACACTGCCTCTCACCACTCAGGCAACACACTGTCTCTCACCACTCAGGCAACACACTACCTCTCACCACTCAGGCAACACACTGCCTCTCACCACACGTCACAAACCAAGACGCAATTATTGACAGCCTCTGGGAAATCTGTTTGGGAACGATAGTGTAAAATGCGTCTAATGTGAGGGAATATTTCTCCTTCCTCTCACTTGTATATAATTACTCGGTTCAAGAAGCGTAAAGAATGATGATTATTAATTTTTAGTAGACAGGTAATATAAATGTTTTGAGGACAACGTCGGAGGAAAACTACTTAGGTGACTTGCATTATCTTCAAGAAATGACCAACCACTATTTTAGAGATCAATTCGTAGACACAAGCCGAGGTAAAATTCACTAACTAGTTACTCAAGAGAAAAAGATGAATGGTGTCAGTAATTTATCGGGCAAAATAAATCGTATTTTGTAACCGCAAACTTAATTCGTTTACGATAATCGTTTGGCAGCAACGTGAGATAAGTAGTGTTTAGGTTAGGTTATATATTAAACCATTTTTTATTACACCAATGTTATGTCTGAAAATCTAAACACACACACACACACCACACACCACACACACACACACACACACACACACACACACACACACACACACACTCTCTCTCATACAACATCTTGCATCAGGCGCATTTCAATACACAATGCCGACTTATACCCACTGAATGGAATATACACAAAGGCAATCAAATCCTTTTATCTGATCCCCTCCCCCCTGTGGTGCCTTGTGGAGGAGACGGACCCACCTGAAGACGTCTACCGCATCTCTCGTGCCCATCTCTCAAGACACACGGATTAGTTTTGTGATCTGGTGGTGGTGCTAGTAGTGATAGTTGTGGTGGTGGTGCTAGTAGTGGTACTGACGGGGCTAGTAGAGGTTGTGGTCAGTTATTCTCGGTATGTTGTGATCCTGACAATGGTGTGCAGTGAGTTATGTGTTGGAGACTGTTGATGATGTGTTGGAGACTATTGATGATGTGTTGGAGACTATTGATGATGTGTTGGAGACGTGATGATGTGTTGGAGACTATTGATGATGTGTTGGAGACGTGATGATGTGTTGGAGACTATTGATGATGTGTTGGAGACTTGATAATGTGTTGGAGACTTGATGGTGTATTGGAGACTTGATAATGATGTGTTGGAGACTGTTGGTGATGTGTTGGAGACTACTGTTGATGTGTTGATGAAAGTACAAGAAAATTCGCCAATATAACAACAGTATAATACAGTAGTTACAGTGCCAGTGGCCAGTTTCTAGGTATATTAGTATTCAGAGCAGCAGTTTATCTAGTACTGTTATAATGATTCAATTCTATCCCACATTGCGTATCAGCTGAGGTGATATTACAGGGCAAATATTTTAAACACGAGGCTGTGGAATGTACACTTGTTGAGGTCTTACTACCAAGTACAGACAACCGGGAGAGTTCAATATCTTAGCAGGAAATTTCTTTTAGAGATGAACCTAACTCATGGGAGCAAAAAAAAAGTGACCAATTACCACAGGTGGGAAGAACGATAAAAGTCTTTACAACGGACGTAAAAGTTAACACACTGTAAGGTGGAATAAGAGGGTTAGGTGAAGTTCTTCAACCCCGTTCACTGGTCTCTCGACACTTTACGATTTTATTCTCCCAAGATTATTCAAACAGTGAGTTTTTTTGTGTATGATAACACTTAGTCTCGACCAGCTAACGCTACTGATCATCCTAACAAGAGTACATGAGAATAGCATTTTATTACAGTACCCCTGAGTTTACACATGATCCTTTCTCTCTGTTCCAGGCACTTATAAGTAACCAAAGAACACTATCCCCCTCCAAACCCTCTTCCTACATCCTTCAACACCCGAAAGATCTTCCAGCACAAACTCACCTTCCACCTAACCACTATATCATCTACCTGGATAATTCCCCTTAAATCAGACTTAATGCGCCAACTGAGCACCAATGAATCTTTCTAAGAGTGTCACTTAACCGTCGTAAATAGTAGTTGGGCTATTAACTGGTTCCTTAATGGGAAAGAGAGTAATCCCAAGGTCGCCGTTAATCACCATGACATTGGGGTTTTGCCTCGCGCTAATTACTAGACGCGAGGTGCTAAGTGCTGTCTACAACGACTGAGTGACGGTATTCTGTTTCTTATTATCTCCCCCTAGATGGATGGTCACCACTTTCAGTCAAGCTTTGAAGACGTGTTGACAGGTTAGGTATCCAACACGCACATTCTTCATTCTGTTTATGGTATGTTCTCCTACTGGAAGACACGAGCCAACTTTACGACGCCCTTCTGTACAAGGTATATTCTCATACTGCTGTCTTGTCTCGTGCTGAGCTACAGTCTCGTAGTGAGGTACTGTCTCTTAGTGAGGTACTGTCTCTTAGTGAGGTACTGTCTCGTAGTGAGGTACTGTCTCTTAGTGAGGTACTGTCTCTTAGTGAGGTACTGTCTCGTAGTGAGGTACTGCCAAGCACGTCAGCGCTATCTTGAAGGGGTACAAGATCCCCCCCTCAGCTGACTCCATCATCGTAGGTCCTAATACTGCACCCACCATAAGCACCGGTCACCACCACCACCACCCTTACATACAATCATAATGCTCAGTTACCTCCAAAACTTATGATAAATGCCTAGTTATTTCTGAATATTCCCTCCTTCCCAATGATTAGTGGCCATCAAGGTGCTCTAAGAAAAGGTTACCTACAGCCTCTCCAAGCTCTGCTCTTCACCCAGTATACGTTTCTCTTACACGGAGGTTTTTTATCATTAAGACGCTCCCTGGGGTAAGACCTTTCTAATAATGTATTTTTTTTACGGGGATTAGCCCACCCGGGCACAGGTCACTGACCCACATCGGGGTCTGGGGGGCAAAAATGTAATAATAATAACAATTAGTTCATAGTAATTAACATTTATAATAAAAAATAAAATAATAATAATAATAATAATAATAATAATAATAATAATAATAATAATAATAATAATAATAATAATAATAATAATAATAATAATAATAAGGAAAAACAAAATTTAAAAAAAAGATCAATAGTGAGAAACAATATATGTATGTTGTATTCTCAAAGTAAGAGAAACAATGGAGAACCCTGCAATTTTGTGTAAATGAGGCAGAAAGTCAGATCAGCAACCTGGAACGTGGTCACAATTTTCGTGATGCCATATGGCAGCAGGGTCTACCATTAGACAACACATTATACTTCCAATATTTTCCCAGGCGGCAGTACCTCCCTGTTTGATAGCTGCCTACAACCTATTTTGTTGTAATGTAAAGTATTTACGGTGTTTACCTACAGGATATACATTCATATATAGACATATATTGCACAGGCAGCATTGGGTTTCATGCGTTCCAGCCGTACCTATTTCACAGTACTCAGAATATTATTAAAATTTTTAGCTGTAACCCATTTTTTTTTGTTACCTTTCTGTTGTCAACATTTAATCGCTATTTTTTTTCACGTAACATATTGCTTAGCTGTTTCAAAGTACATATTGGTTAAGGTTATATTTTATAGTAAGTTGTTTTACAAGAATTATATATCATTCTTCTCTCCCTCCACACACACACAAATACTCTTCCCTTTCATTGGTTGTTAGTCAATCATTCGTACTGCTGTAAAAGAAGTATTTTGTTATGGTATTCTTGTCCACATACATCTACTCCCGACGGTGACCAGCGCATAATTTTCGCACTTTGTTTTCGCAAAAACAAAAATCGTTATTTCTCGTATTATTGTATTCTGTCGACCTGATTTGTAATGTTTACATAATAAACTTATCAATTCCTGTACACTGTATAAGAGAACCAACACATAACGTAATCAATCTGTACACCTGAACTATATAGACGCTTACCAAATTTAGAATTAGGTGTATTAAAAGAATACCAATTTAAAATATAAAAATATACATCACATCAGCATCAAAAATGTGTGTATGTGAATGTCTGAATTCAGGGTGGCAAAACTTCAGGCTGGTTGAGCTTAGGGGTTGAGACTTCAGGTGTGCTCTTAGTCTCGTTCGTGGTCTCGACTACACTCATTAATCTGCCGACATCTCTTACTACCATAGAGTGAGCAGACCAATTCTAAAATACAGTCTCTATTGTGTGTATCAACAGGCGCTTTAACGACACTACAGAAGAAGCAAAAAAAAAAAAAAAGATAATGACACTTGACCAACTAATGGTTCCTCGAGGCATTTCACCATATCATCACAACAATATATATCAACAGAGAGACAGATAATTCCGCCACAACACCTGCTACCCTGAGATAATGTATTCTCAGTTCCATAACCCCATAGCTATTAACATAAGCTAAAACTTTCGAATTGTTTGAGGGTGATGCAAACAAAAAACATTCAATTTGAGATCCTTTCATCGTGGATTCACCTTGATACCAGACATTGCTAGTCATTTGTGGTCAGCCGACGGACCCTAGTTCATACCTATACGGTGTTACTGTTAGGTATAAAGAGGCTGTACATCATAACATCACACATCTGCTGGCGGGTTTTGTTACGGGTGATTTTCCTTGCTGACTTTCACTACCAATGTTATGTGTCTTCCCAAAATATTAATGATATATTCTAATAGGCTTAAGGTGTACCAGGTATCCGATTATAGTGAACGGTGATACCAAGACTTGAGGTAGACGGTATTTGACTACATACCATGGATCAATATACCGAAAGTGAGTGTGTGTGATGTAAGGGCAACTCCTCTGTGGTGACCTGCACTTCTTTATGTGGTTCAGCATCTTGTCATGTACATTGAGCATTTTTTCGCTCTCAAAATTTCGCAATTTTGCCCTTCCTCACAAAACCTCCAGACTGATAAATATTCTTTCACTGACTTTACTTATTTCGTGTCACATCTTTTTTGTCATAATTTCGTAAAGAATGTCCTTAAAATCTCTCTTTATTTGTTGAAAAAATATTAAATAATGTTTCAAAGTATAAGAACGGGGAAAATAATACACATGGCAAAGCTCAATGAAACAGCTTTAAAATGTAATCAGACTATGTAACCATACGTGTCACGATGATTAAAGTAACATTGCTACCACACTTGGATGAAGATTAATAAGTCTTCCTCCTTACGTACTGAAGGCATAACAGAATACGTCGATACATGACAACAAAATTATCATGCATTCCCACTGAAGAGAAAACAACATAATCGATGGATCACTAACAATTACAATATAGTTTTAAGAAATTCTAACAGCCACAAAGTAAAAACCATGTCCATCTACCATACATCTCAGTAAATGACAGGAAAACATCGGTATATATATACTCTGCCATACCCCTAAGGCCTGTCTGACGCCCCATACTTATCGCTTGTTTTGTCAAATTAATGGAAGCGTTTGTAGAAAATTACTATGTTCACGGATGGTCGAGCACTGGTGTAGTAACTTTCTCAAGGAGTGTACAGGTGATGGGGATCTACCTTATGGCTTTACCTTCACCTCACCTAACTGGTTAATTGTTTTGTTTTCTAACATGCCGCCACTGCCCCCACAAGAAGCAAACAAAGCATTCCTTACAACATATAAACGATAACTCGGGAAACAGCTCAGAAACAGGTGACTCATATGTCAATACGAAATGAACATAGATGAAATTAACAAAAATGAAATGGAAAACACTCACTCAAGCAGTCAAGAGTACCGTCCTTTATATCTGAGGGTTGGCGACCACAGTCCTCCGCTCTAAACGTTCTTGGGTTGTTTTTACCAATCCTAGAGAAAACCAACACAGAAACATAAGTAAAATTGAACAACAGGATACAGTTGCGGTCTGAACAGTTACAGAATATAGGCTTATACGTTATACATCATATCCAGGGTGTCTCAGGAAAACGTAAATACACTGATTTACACATTTTTCTGTAGATCACGTGAATATTTGTATTACAACAACATAGTCCTGTCCTAACCTAACCTAACCCAGCTTAACCTAACTAACCTAACTAACCTTCACAACTCACCAAATGAAGGCAATGTTGCTGTTATAATACAAACATTCACTTTGTTTCCACGAAAATCTGTAAAGAAGTGTATGTGAATGTTTTTTTTTCTAAGACACTCTGGAAGTTCCTGTGGTTTAAGGACAACATACGTTTTTAGCACACACGAGGGAGAGATATTTCCTTATCTTATCGACACTTATCATTGATATCCACCTCCAATGTTACCCCGCCGAGCACCAGTTGTAAGGCAGACATCAATGAACGTTAAAGCAAATAACGAACTCGAGTGAATCCCAGTGATACCCTATATGGATCCCAGTGAACCCGAGTGAATCCCAATTAAGTCTATCGAACTCAATGATACACCTGTGATCATCCCGGTAACAAAGTTAACGATGAGAACCTTTGTCAGTCAATGTAAAGTACCGAAAATCAACTTCAGCTCCAACATATATCTTAAGGAATGAAGAAAAAACTGGTTGTCAAAGAACCTCGCCGCTTGTTCGAGTTTACTGCTTATAGAAAAAAAAGCAAAATCTGCGTTTAACACAAATTTGAATTCCTTGCTCATTTATTTGATTTCTGATCGCGTGTTAAAACAATGTTAAAACAAATCGTCTTCAATTTCGTTTTCAAAATAACAAGTGTTTTTCTATCAATTTTATTACGAAGGTAAGACATTAGGCAAATGTCGACTGATTCTATGTTGCATTTAAGTAAGCGAATTCAATTGCCCATCAGTACAAGACTCTATATAAAGAGCAATATAGCCTCCAGGTCATGTCTTGTTTAATCGGATCAGAGATTTACAGCTTCAAATCGCCTCTCGTGAAGCTGATGCAGGCGCCATTTGTTTACCGTCTAAGAGAATGGAATTTGTGATGGCCTCCCAAGTCAACCGCATTAAGAGGTAACAGCAGGGTATTGTATATGTGTTTCTGGTTGCTCCCGGCTGACACAATACCCGCTGGTAACCTTATTTATCGTGTAGGATTGAGTACATATCCTCTGAACTAATGTTACTCAACAAAAAATCAGAAATTTTGAATGTCTACATATAACACACCTTCAAATTTGTTTTTACGGGATTTTCATTTGAATTTTTTTCATTTTCAATTTACGGTATGCCTTGAGCAACTTACCTGACTAGTTCACGTTCATCTCAGTAATAATCAAATAATTGTACGCCATGACTACATCCTTATCTCATATAATATCTGACAATTTCCTGATATACCGAACTTTAATCTCTCTCTCTTTCAGCACCAAGTAACATATTAAGTGTACAAGAGAGGGGCCATTGTATCAAGTTACGCATTTTAAGAACGAATTCATTTCAATTATGCCATGTAAAACAGAGATGTAGCAGGGTTGTAAACAAGTCAACTACACCGTAAATCTCGCGAGCCAGTTTCTAATGGTAGGTAATGATCCAGGGCCTCCGGTAGTAGTTAGTGACCGGGGAAGAAACTTGGACAGGAGGCCAACCACCTAGTTCATAAATGACTGGCGCCCTGTGTTAATGAGATGTACAGTAAGATGAGAACAGCGTCAATGACAGGAGGTGAGAAGGTTGAAGTACAGATGATGATAGACTGCCTTTGTTTTTCGCTCTCTTTTGTTACAGGTATCTCCAGTTTTTGTCTCATCTTCAGGTTATTTGTTGCCGTAATGAGAGAGAGAGAGAGAGAGAGAGAGAGAGAGAGAGAGAGAGAGAGAGAGAGACTACCCATCACCCTTTTTTTCATTGCCTTGAGAGCCTCCTGATGAGTGATTGTGTTTATTATACCCGACTCGACATTTTTCCCTGGCATTGTATTCATTCTTGATAAATGTTGCTCGTGTGTAGGAAAATGCTCTCATATTGTTGATGACTCTGTTAATTATGGCAAAGGTAATTAGTGTTGTTGATAAAAGTCATTGCTGGGGGGGGGGGTAGGAATTCTGTCCAGATAATTATTGTATTCCCGTGGCAGCCTCTGTTGAACTAAGGTGTTTGTGGTGCTTGTACGTTGGTGTTTGTTACCGTCATTGGCCAGTTCCCTCTTAAGTAGTAATATCTTTAGAGCGGTAATACTTCTGGCTAGTTTAGTTCTACCACTTGGAAACTGGGAGAGAAAACGAAAGGAAGTTCTTGTCGTCCTCGGATATGAAAACAGCACCCGTCCGTCTGTCCATGTGGGTGAACATACTTCCGTCTGGGTATCTTATGAATGAATTAATATTGAATAAGAGGCAGATTTCAATGAAAGTTGGTATGCAGGGCAGTCGTGGAGAGAGGGAAGAGGAAAAGAAGAAGGAAGGAAGAGGAGGAAGGGAGGAGGAAAAGGAGAAGGGAGGAAGAGGAGGGGGTAGGAGGAAAATGAGAAAGAGAAGACCATACAGTCGACTTCTTATTCCCTTTCTCTTGGTAAGCTCACTGTTGGACGGGAACACTTGTTTTAACTGCTATATAAAATTAGGACCACGACCCGTTGAGCAATAATTGGACGTTGTCAACAAGATTCCTTTTTTTTTTGGTCTTTATGCAATATTGAACAGTCAGTTATCTTATACTCCCAAACAGTGATTTTGAACTGTTTACACACACAGAACCACAGTTGAACGGTTTATAGTGACGTCCTAATTAAAAAGTCAAAATTTTAAGGAAAAAGATTGTTTTTAATTTGCATAACAGTTGAACAGGTAATATATATAATGAAACACAAGTTGAACGATCAATAATTGTGGCAGTACATATGGAAAGATATGCATACATTCATATTAATGTTGAATCATTTATGCTTAACATCCCAGTTGAACAAGCATTAATTGTAGTGAAATTCTGGTTAAACGATCAAAATTCTCTTATAGCAACATATGTGTAGACCGTTACAATGGTGCCAGTGAAGCAACATCTCTTATCAAAGCATTCGTTTTCCAAACACGATGTGAAGATCTTATAAGTCTTCAGTAACTGTGGCCATTAAACCAGTTTATTACAAAGGTACAGCAATATAACATGATATCCAAATACAGTTTCTGCAAGAGCGGCTGGAACAACCCGGATAAGCCAGCTTCAGTTATTAACCCCGTGTTTCCTGCTGAGAGATGCTTGAGGACGCGGGGCCACTCACAGAGATATGCTAGGCAGTGGTGGGCAACCTGTGGTCCATCAGGCTTCTGCGTACAGCCCACGAGATATACTGTTTGCATTCATTTTATATAAATATTACGATAATCTACAGATTATTTGATTTGATTTGATTTAATTTAATCCCTTTATACATTTAGATTCACACAAAGTAGGTCTATCCATTTTATGATATGGCAACACTTCATGATTAACTCGGTGTTCTACTGCCAGTAGCTGTGTTTACCTATGATGTATTGTAAGTACGGTAAGCCTATATAGACATAGTACACCGCCCCTATCTACTAATTTCGTCTTCAGGTGTCGTACAGTATGGGAGGCGGTGTATTGAACGAACCATTGTGTTTTTTGTTCTTATTATTTGAAGTTAATGACAAATTCTATTAATAGATAATCTTTTCTATAACTCATTATTAAAAGTTCGACTTGTATGAAATATAAATTTCGTGGGATCATGGTTACTGCACTTGACAAATTTCAATCTTGTGGCCCACTGAGATGAAATATGACCACTCATCCGTTCCACCGAGGTGATGAAGGGCCTACTCATGCGACCCTCCTCACTAGCCTAGGTTGCCCACCACTGTGCTACAGTGTTCTTGTGGTTAGAGAAAGCTCGGGTCTCCTCCACCGTCAAACAAATGAGATCATTCACTTAACTACCGCCTCCTTAGGTAACTTAGTATTCTTGTCGCTTGTGGCGGTGGAGTCGTCCTGGGGGGTGGGGGGCCTGAGGTTTAGCAATTGCCTCATGAGTATTTGATTTTTGACTCAACTTACACTACCATCTAAGTCAGTCGTTATGACAGCTGATGTTCATATGATTGATTGTACTGTATGTGTGAAACTGTTTGTGTCAAGCGCCTTCATCACATCCCTATTTACCTCCTCCCACAATTCTTCATTTTATAACAATTTCTAGCGTCCTCACCTTATCTCCACAGTCATCCAACAACGGCGACGGATACAAACAAACGCCTCAGCTACAGAGGTAAGAGTGCATTAGAGGCCATCCTTACCTGTCCAGAGTTAATGCAAGGCGAGAACTTCTCTTTCCTCCTCACCCCGACCCTCCCTCCTACCTTGAGATACATGTTCAAAGCATTAGTTTTCACCAAAAGAATTATTTAAAGTGTATACTACCCGTTGCCCTTCGCTCCTACGATAAACTCTTTACGATATCAGGAGGCGACACTTACAATACGGTAGAACGACGGCAAAAAATTACACTCCATCGCCAGCCTTTTCCCCTGTGGCTTTTTTCATATGTCTACAGTTATCAGATAGTTTGGGAATATGATTGTCTGCACGCACGTCACTAGTTATCTTTTATGAGAACATACAGTATACCCCAGAGACCAGTGTTGTTATGGGTGTACTAAACAGGAGCTCCAAGAAATATACTTAAATTAAGCACTATAACATTACCATCAACATGCTCATTTGTCTTCATTCTCATACATATATGCCGAAAGACACACACACACACACACACACACACATGGGAACATACACATTTAAGCACGCAAATCCCATACAAGGGCACGACCTCCCCTCCCCTTCCCTTGTCTCAGGGATGACTTACGTGTTTACCCTCTTATTAAAGCATTAGTAAATCTCAAGGTAAGACGGCATAATGGTGGAAAGGCTGAGCTGACTTGCTTGCTAGAACAATTTTCTCGTTAGTCTAGCAGGCAATTAAGATGACCTTAAAATTTAAATAGTTGAATACATATGTATTTATGTATATGTAGCCAGTATATGTAGCACACACACACACACTAACAAATATTATATCCGAATGCTGCATTAATGAGGGAAACAAAAAGATGCACCATAGTAAACAAACATTATGAAACGACAATTTATATATATTAGTTGAGAACTTTTCCTGTACTGCCAAAGTTTAAGAGAGGAATTAAGCTAAACTAATACCTTCTTTCCTTTCAACTCTGACTATCCATTTATAATCTTTCTCTGTCTCAAAATATTACACCTAATACACATCATTTTTCGTCAAGTTATTATTTGGAGTTACTTTGGTATTTCCATTAACTCGTCACCTCTCGTATCGAGCAGTCAACACCACTCATTATAACCTTCCAATTTTCCTCACTTGGTTTTTCACATTTTTCGAGTCCATTATCTCACCCAATCTGAAGTTTCTCTTATTTCACGCACTGGTGTTTCATTTTGGTGATATTTAAAAGTTTCTTATGGTTGGAGATGAAAAGAAGAACATATTGAAAGCACAGCCGGTAAAAGTGAGAGCCAGAAATGATAGGAGTGAGGGTTAGGAATGATAGGAGTGAGACTTAGGAATGATAGGAGTGAGACTTATGAATGATAGGAATGAGACATAGGAATAAAAGGAATGAGTTAGGAATGATAGGAATGATAGGAAGACTAAAAATGATAGGAGACAGACCTAGGAATGATAGGAATGAGGGTTAAGACTCACCAAAATGAGAGCTATGGGTAAAAGGGATAAGGAAACCAAAAATTAAACTCAAGAGGCCTCCGGAAAAAAACATCACAAGAGTTAAGGGATGATGAACAGGCTCTGGAGGGTAAAGACGCCTACCGGGGTGAGGAGCTGTGGTCACGAACATCCCATAACCAAACTTATCATCACAATTACGTCTACCATCATCTGGGGTTTTGTTGAGTCGTGTGTGTGTGTGTGTGTGTGTCCCTCGCCATGATTATGACTGCCGTAGATATGTGGGAAATTATCAGTTGGGTAAATGCTACTCTCAATCCTCAGAAGCCTATCGTGTTGCCCACCTCGATGTCAGATCAGCAACGTAATTTAAGACAGAAACGAGTAATTTATACTTATATGGAGAGAGATGATTACAGCTTTATAATGACAAATGGTTGAGGCTGTTAGAATGAATTTGGCTTAATCCATACGAAGGATTCTTGGATGAATGAAGTGCTTTTCTATAATCATGATTCTGACGAGTAATTGTAGGTTAGTTTACAATCATTCTTTCGTCTGACTTTGAAAACAATATCATGGGGGAACATTTAGAGAAGTACAGTACAGTTAATAACTCTGCAGGTAGGAAATTCGATCTCAAAGGTAAGATAAAATTGGAAAAAATGGGAATCTGATGTTTATTTTTATAACATTTAAAAAAAATTTGACGCACTTATGACTACACAGTGATATCGATGCCATGAGTACAATCTGGTTACCATTTTGTCTGTAGTTCTTCCTGAAGTATGACCCACCCGTCGTACTTGTCGTTTCAAAACTCACTTCATTATGTGGGTTTTCTCTGAGTACTATGAAGTTCCCTTTATATTTTCATACCTGTATTACCTTATCATATAATTACTATAACACAGCACAAACACACCTTACTAAAAAGGCTCTTCCATTACCCAGGAGATGGAACACGTCTATCAAGCCAGAAGTTAAGTGAAGCAGACAACCACCATATGGGTCGAGGAGCAGGATGTACCGCCGTTGCCTCCACTTGATTCACAGGTAACGAGCACGTTCACTCGAGCGCCAGACATCTTTTAGCGATGCATTGAAATTATTAGTTCTTGAAAAAGCAATTTATGAGACCGTTTAAGGTGACCTTTATGTGAAGCGGAATTAAGGTGACCCACTCACCTGTTTTGATCGACTGATGCCTTACTCACAAGACCATAACTCAATCTTATCAGGTACTCTACACGCACTACTGCATCGAGGTGTTCCTACACGCCCCATAACATTCTTTCGGCAAATTCCTCCAGATTATCACATGAGAACATTCGTTCTGGCCAGAATGAGGCTTCATGGTGTGTCCGCGCTCCATTTGACCGCAAATTGACTTTTGTTCACCGCTAACATTATCGCAGAAAGACACCGCCATTTTCACGCCTGATCAATGCTCACGACTCTTGTCCACTTTGAGAGTTATGAGCAGCGCGCTACTTTCACGCAGCCCGACACTTACCAGGGCAATAATTGAGGGTTGTTAGTGAAGGGTGTTAGACAAGGGTGTTATTGACGGCTCCGCTGGAGGTGGTGACCTGCGGCAGCTGCTGAAATGACCCGCTACGCACCGGAGGTTCTCATCATCTGGGTCTATAACACCGTTAAAGTGAGGACCTCAGGGGTACCTCTCCTTCCTCCTGGGCATTAGTGACTGCCGAGCACCTAAGGTACGGCCAGGCACTCGAGCTACTGTCGGACACCCAAGGTACTGCGAACACTCAAGGTACTGCGAACACTCAAGATACTGCCGGACACTCAAGATACTGCCACACACCCTTAAGATAACGTTCTCAACGGCAGACACTGATGAACACCCCCCTACCCCTGCATTACCTGTACACGATACACCTACATGCCTTGGAATACTGGCACCATAAATAACTTTTGTACGTAATCTTAATGACTAGAGTAAGGTGACACAGGATGAGGATGATGGGCTTTCGTAAGAGTTACCCCCAAAATGCCTTTGTGGTGATTTGATACTTAATCCTCAAATATAATGTATACAAGACACTAAATTATGCTTGGGGAAAATATAAACAATACCTAATGTTCGTGTTTAAGGGGAATTACTCTCAGGTAGCCTTGGATATAAGATGTTTACAAAGAGGGTTTATTATATTTAAACAGGGAAGAAGGCAGAGGACATCGGACACACACTCCCTGCCTTACGAAGTGAAGAACTATGTATCCAAGAGAGTGGATAGATATATAACACTCACCTTATTTTTTCAACGGAAAGAAAATAAAGAATGTAAAAGCCAGGAATTAAATAAAAAATGTTAAAGTACTTTTATGTTAATCGAATAGAAACTATAGGAAAAACATAAATTATCACCTTCTGATAATATAATACCACTAGTAGAGTTTACTAAAACGTTGACCCTATACCTTCGTCAGGTGAGGGCGCCTCGAGGTGGTTGTGGTGAAAAGTGGAGTGACGAAGATATAGTTGGCGTCTAAGACAGGTAAAGAGTATGTCGTATGTCCAACAATTTGTCCGCTGTCATATGCGTGCCGCGAAGACCTCTGGGTGGGCAGGGAACAATGGGTGGGCAGGGAACAATGGGTGGGCGGGGAACACAGGCAGGGCGGGGAACACATGGTGGGTGGGGAACACAGGAAGGGCTGGGAACATAGGGAGGGTGGGGAACACAGGGAGGGCTGGGAACATAGGGAGGGTGGGGAACAGAGGGAGGGCTGGGAACACAGGGAGGGCTGGGAACACAGGGAGGGCGAGGAACACAGGGCGGGTGGGGAACACAGGGAGGATGGTGAACACAGGGTGGGCGGGGAACAAAGGGCGGGCGGCGGACCTGAAGATTTGAATACTATGCGTAAGAAAGGATCTGAATTCGAGGAAGAACAGAGCCAAGATAAGCCAATTCCAACGCCGGTGTTAAGAGTGATCAAACGAGTTAATTATCTGACTATAAACAACTCAAATTAAACGCTTGGTAACCCAGCCGTATGGATATGTGACCCATGATAACCCAGGCACGTGGATATGTGACCCATGATAACCCAGGCACGTGGAGATATGACCCATGGTAACATAGGCGTGTGATTATGTGATCCATGGTAACCCAGGCGTGTGGATATGTGACCCATGGTAGCCCAGGTGTGTGGATATGTGACCCATGGTAGCCCAGGCGTGTGGATATGTGACCCATGGTAGTCCAGGCGTGTGGATATGTGACACATGATAGTCCAGGCGTGTGGATATGTGACACATGATAGTCCAGGCGTGTGGATATGTGACCCAAGGTAGCCCAGGCGTGTAGATATATGACCAGGAGTAATCTACCACTCGACTCACACCACCGGAGGAACTGTTGATTTGATAAAGAGGAATTAAAAAACAGCTTGGGGCGGAGGGGATCCACGCTAGCAGAAGGTATGCAGAATCACTTAGCTTCGACCTCTTAAAAGCCTCTAAAGTAATTTTTTACCTCTTAAGATGGGATAAAGTAACGCATTTTCACTACGATTCCCTCACAATGCTATTCTAGTCGTCATTTTGGTTTCCTATGTTAAAATGAGGTGATTAATTGTGTTGGCAGGATGGAAAAAAAAAGTACGAATCTATTTAAGAATTCTCCCCAGCGCTGAAGGTTGGGGGCGCTTCCATGATCAACTCCACTTAACACGCACACACACACACACACACACACACACACACACACACACAGAGCTGAGATGATTACAGTCATTTATGTCAGAATGATCTACCCTGATAAACTTCCTCAGCTGTTATTTAAGAAGAAAATTAACTATCGCAACTACTGACGGCGAGGATCATGGTGTGCGTGTGTATTGAGAGCCGCTGTAGTAGGTAAAAGGGAGAGGGGAAGAGGCAGGTAAGCTAACAAATACGTCAAACACAAACATTAATTAATTATCGCTTAGGTCACCTGTAACCTCAAGATTCAAAACAACGTATACTGAGTCTCCTTCTCTATACCCTGACTTAAAATCTATTGATGCTGTAATAAGACTCAGAAGAAGAAAAAAAAACTCCTAATGTACTCGGCGGGAGGTTGTGATTGAGAGGGAGAGAGAGAGCAGCGGGTGTCGTGGACGGTGGAGTATGATGAAGGTACCTGTGGTATCTTAACTACCGCTGTTCTCATGTCAGAAAGAATGATTCATGAACTCCTACGGCCAACACCACGACTGTGTTTGTAGGGTCTCCACTTTGTAACATGACTGGACAATTTCTATTAATTTTAACAGTGCAGGAACACGACTCGAGAATGACTATGCTACTCAGGTAACCCCATGACTGGACGCAAGATATACCTTCCCGTATGATTTAGTCCAAAACATCATATGTATTTGTTTACACAGTACGTATCTTTAATAGCAAAGTCACAGAGCTGCCATACACAAGACATACCAACAAGCTTTGGAAGATTGGAGGGTGATTTATAGTGTTTAAATCAGGAAGAAATATCGTCAAGACCTAATCTAAGCTAGCCTACACTTGTTAGAACAATGTGAGGTAATAAACAATAACGAGAGATCTGGTGGCCGGGAGGAAGGCTGTATTGTGTCTGTGTGTGTGGGGGGGGGCTTGTTTGCACATGTTTATTAAGGATAACTTTTCATATGTTTGCTAAGTGAATTAAAAACTTTAGATCTTATTCGAGGTACACAATTAGGGATGAAAATTACGGATATTCTAATAATATCAAGGAATAAACACAACAGCCGCGACAAGACAGTGTGTACAAACATTAGCAGTGACATAAACATTAATGCCCTTGTCTTTCACTGACCAAGGGGTGATGTATCTCACTCAATAATAGGGACAAATTACGGGGTTAGGTAAAGGGTTTAAAGGTAGGAACATAGAGCTGAAAATATTGCATGACACACCGAGGCCACAACAGTCTAATACACCCAAGCAGTCACTCGATACATAAAAGGTTCTTCGGGGTTCTATAAAATTATTCTGGTCATTCAAGAAAAAATTGTCTTTTAGGAACAATTTAATCATTAACATTCATTAATTATTTTCGGTGATTGAAAATTGTGCCTATATAAGATATTTTTCTTGAATTCTCCAGGACGTATCCAAACGACAGGGCTTTAATTACTACACATTCCACAAATGAGATACAGCAGGTATCTCCAAGACTCACACTTACACATTTATATACATTTATAAATGGCCTTCTTACTAATCTAGGAAATAACATAATTGGCTTATGTCCCACCGCCAGCAAGGCCTTACCTGCAGAGCCAGATAACGAGTACCTGGTTGCATGAGATCCCTGAAGCCATCCCGGAACTAACACATTCATTAACATTTGCAACCTGACCTCAGCCTCAGCCTCGCAAAAATTCCGCAACAAACAGCTGAGTTCAGTCTCACTTGCCCTTGGAGTACATGATCTTACTGACAAACACCTGCAGCCAGAATCCAGCTCTTCCTGAATCACACAAGCTCATGTAGATAGTTGTAACCAGCTGTCGATTAGAAACAGTTATAACGGGGTCTGCCCTCTAACCCCCAGACACTTTAGTCCCTTGAGCCAGCTCCATATCTGCTAGGCATGATAGATGAAAGGTGTCATAGATGAATTACTCCCACAATTACCACCTTCCATGATACGGACTCCTTCAGCGCCTCTCCCCATCACGTGTGGCAAGGAGGTTCTTGTCTCGCCGCTGGAGCTTCTTGTTTATTTTTTATTTATTTTTTTTTTGTATCTAAAGCTGACAGTTACGCTAGGTAGAGCTTGACGTCGCCTGCGGTTCTGCGCGGAGATAGATGGAACGAGATTGAAAATAGAAAGAAATGAATAATCAATGAGGGAGACGAGACACTTACTTTGGGACTGTAAAAGGAACGGTGAAGAAGACAGTAACTCATGTTGTAGATAGACCCAAGACAATGAACAAGAGCAACAGTCAGACAACAAGCAGTAAATAAGATTAGCCACGGACGTCTTAAAGGATGGTCAACCGAAGTACCGTACTATCCAAAATGAAGGGAATATTCAAAGGAAAGAAACAAGAAGTGTATAAACGAGAATAAACAAGGAACACGTTATGCAAAAAGGGATGAATGGAGTAAGAACAGAGTAGTGAAAGATGATGACAGACATTGAAAAGATTGAAGTAAAGTGACACTACATGACACACCCAGAAAACGGACACATACACAAAACAAACACGCGAAACATCACAGCCACGCTAAACATCGTACATGATGTTGCGCAATAATTACTTACACACGACAAGTACACACACACACACACTCCAGTAGGTAACTGAACGCCCATAAACCATTTAAAAACCAACAAAAGTTGAAGGGAACTTGTCAATAAATATCGGGAAGGATTTATATTACAACTCACTGCGCTTGTGCAAATATAAAAACACAGGTAGCCTACACAATCCACGTTAAACTATAATAATGGAAAACCAAAGTCCTTCTCACTTAACAATATATCAAAGTCAGGAATAAATGAGACCATAATTAATATAGCAATAAAATACAGGATTAATCATGTTGTGTATTTAACTCAGTGTTGTGATCTACCAAGAGCAAGATCTAAAGGAGAGGTCTGCCCACACCTGACCCAAAATACAACCCAGCTCACGCAAGACGTCCACTAATTGTGCAGTGTTTGTGTGTAATCATTCATTCAAACGAGAGGGGACTACACACCCCCATACATTTCCTAAAGATGAAGAACCAAGATGGAAGTGAATTAACACTTGTAAGAGAAAAGACAACCTTAATAGTGCCGTCACTAGGAAGACACCCGCGCCCCCTCTAAGCCTTCATAAACCGAACATTTATGGCTCTACATTTTATAGTGTGTTATCTCAGTATCTCGTATAGAAAATAATACTAGTAGAGTGTCTAATCTTGCATTTAAATTTAGCTAAGGGCATCAATCAGTGCAGTGGGTGATACGGAATATATATGCTGGATTTCTAAGCTCAATGTGGAGCCAGTGGTGTTGCCTGCAGTTCTGAGGCTGATGGATGACCGTGAACGTCTATGTGTTTTATTTTTTGATGAAACAAGTATTGCACACTAATGGACCTATGGTAAAGCATCTGATATCCTCTATGCACCTAAAATACGAGTTCAATATGCAATAATACCAGGAGTGAGTGGCTCATGGAAGCAACTCATATATTACAATTTGGATACTGACATGACCAAGAATATTTTGTTTGACTTAATTGTAAAGGCAAAAGCAGCTGGATATCCAGTAGTTGTTGTAGATAATGATCTTAGTTCCACTTATGTGAGATTGTGAAATACCCTGCAGGGTGTGGGTATGGATAAGTCCTCTTTAATAAATAGGTCTTGGCCAAGTGATCGTCTCAGATCACCACACACACACACACACACACACCTAAATATAATATTTAATAACTGGTAAGGAATATTACCTCTCACTTCGCAATGGCGGCAACAAAATGGCTGCTCAGAGGCTGACCTTAATACAAATACAAATTGCCTCGGCGACCTTTCTATGCTGCTTTGACCCTGGCGATGACGTCACAGATTTCTCTCTCTGCTATTGGCTGGTGCCACGCGACACCTGTGTTCGCTGTACAAGGTTTCAGGTGTGTTCCCGTGCGTATTTGTAGGCAATTGTGTGTATATATATATATATATATATATATATATATATATATATATATATATATATATATATATATATATATATATATATATATATATATATGTGTGTGTGTGTGTGTGTGTGAGTGTGAGTGTGAGTGTGTGTGTGTGTGTAATTATGTATACAAATGTTTGTGTATGCAAGCGTGTTTGCTCTTGTGTGCGTAACACTGAGTGTCTACATTATTGAGCGACTTCCTGACGTTGAAGGAGCACACCAGTAGCAGCTGACTCTTGAAATAATTTACTAGAGGACTCACTTCCTCGATACCACACACACACACACACACAGGGACAACCCTACTCAACACTCTCAAGCAGTAACTTTAATATCCCTCACAATTTCATAATTTGACTATATCATTTAACAAAATGACTGAAAATGAACAAACAAAACAAAAAATAATTCAATAATAAAAAAACAGCATTCAAGTAGATGCAAACCCTGACCGCGAACCTTTACCGAGAAACAAAACCGTTTTCTTTATCACCAAAAAATCTCTATTGCACACTTACCCTGGCAAATACTTGTAGTCCAGTCTGTACCCAAAGTTTATCGTGTGGATCTGGCCATGTTGATCAAGTCCGCAAACCTGTTCTTATAACTTTGGAAACACAAGCAGACAAGACCGGAAACTAAACTATTTTATTTAATAAATAGTTTCTTATCAAATTATTCTTTTTGAAGATAAATGTAAGGGTCTGAGAGAGAGAGAGAGAGAGAGAGAGAGAGAGAGAGAGAGAGAACGTAGCGCTTATACACCGAGCTGTGTAGCGCCGGCTGTAGTCAACTATGATATTTGCAACACTAATTTGTGGTATACGCAAGTGGTGGTGGTGCCCCTTAAACATCTGCAAGGTGTTACTTACTCTAGGGGTCTCTACTACATAAGGATCTGCTACTGGCTCTATTGCGAATCGCTGCGTCACAACACTTGATTAGAGATAAAAATGTATCACCGACTTTTAAAAGATAATCTGCGTCGAAACTACTCAAAGATGTTGCGTCACAGCCTATAGTCCTATACTCTATTGCAAGATAATAGGCGTCACATCTTATATACAATGCTGCATCACTAGATCTACAGGAAAATTTGTTTCAGAGCTTCTATTGTTGTATGCTGCTTCGTCCTTGATACTGAAAGAATTTACGTCACAGGTCTCTCCTATGTGATTATACTGTGTCACACCCTTACTACATGACCACTCTATGTCACACCTCTGTTGTGGTGTTTAGTAAAACGATATAGTAGTGGACTCGTTTTGTGACATTTGGCATTATTCATCTCGTTTACCTGTGGCATTCTTCAACTCGTTTACTTGTAGCGTTCTTCAGCTGGTTTACCTGTGGCGTTCTTTTCGTTCACCTGTAGCGTTCTTCAGCTTGTTTACCTGTGGCGTTCTTCATCTCGTGCGGCCCTCACCCCCAACTGGTCAGCACAACAGCCGTGAGCGATCAGTGAGAAGTGAAATTTTTTGAGTTGCTGCCTGAAGACCTGATGGTGACTTTTTATTCTTTAATCGAAAACAAATGCATTTACTTAGCTGATGGCAAGATTCTTTCATGAGCCAATTTATTAATACTTTACAATGTGTGGATTTCCGTCGTGGACTCTATCATTATCTGACGGCTAAGTCATGTCTGGAATAAAAATTTTCTTGACTATGTTTCCTGCTTAGACTCTGATCAGAAGTTTAATTCAGTTGTGAAGAAAGTGCAAAGTTTATTTATTGCATTTAATTTAGGTTTACAATGACCTCACTTCTCCCAAGGATAAATATAAGTATTTCTGGTTTACTGCCGCCTCATCGATATTGTAGATCTACATAAAGAGCTCTCACTATTATAATTATTAATACTATTTTATGATAATGGCTGGGTTTATAAGAAGTTACATGGTAGTTAATTTTATAATTCTAACGTAATTTATAGCTGTATTGGAGTACACATTGATTTACTTCCCTTACTTGATTACAACGTCTGTTTAATAAAACAGACCAGAGAGAGAGAGAGAGAGAGAGAGAGAGAGAGAGAGAGAGAATGAAATATAGACAGCACCTGAGGGGAGTTGTGGGCCGGACTCTGTAACAATTACCACCGTTAAAGTTTGACAAGTCACAGATGTTGTATGCGTAATTATTTCCATAAGGGTACAGATGTAGTTTACGTATCTTGGCCTATTTTAACCTCTGTGTGTGCCCCCCTACCCCCTTCACCGGTCATCTCACATTTTCTTCACCACACTCTTCCCTTTCCTGTTGCATTGCTACTTGTCGGCACCACCGCTCATCTCAGGCTGCATAACAACAGTGTGGATGATCGCACTTCCCTACAGGCGGCGCTGACGGCAACTCACTGACAGCTCACCAATACAATCCTGGACGGTAGGATGCGCAGGGAATGACTTGGGCGGTCTATTAACCAGTTAACAGTAAGTGGGTGTTGTGGTGCAAAGGCGGTTGCCCACAGCTAACCCTGTAGCGGCCCAAGTCCTTTATAATCAAGTGCACGTGGCCTAGTGTTAATATAGTTGAATTTATTTTGTGCTTCAATAACTTTACAAAAGATAAAATCAGGAGGTGCTTGGAGGTCATCAACTGCATGGGTACAGAGCCTTTGGGGAGAAAAAAAGGTAATGCTAGAGGGGAGAACACTACACATGTTGATCAGGTTATCAGCGTACATTGAACATATAGACGAACATTACATCACCTCAGACGAACATTTGGAACATTAAAAGCAAACGTTAATTATGTAAGGTCAGTAATTACTATCGCGTTAGGAGAGTTCTACGAGAAGAAACAAAATCGAGTAATTTACTATTTTTTTTATACACAAAACATTAACACAGAAGGGCATAGCCAAACGTCCCTTAAACCATTCAAGAAAAACTAAAAACGCCATTACTCATAAACAAATACATTGAGTCTCCTCCAGTTTGACGTTTGACCTCTGTTACGCAAAAAAAAAAAAAAATAACTAAAAAATAAAATCATTAAATGCAAGCTCCAATGTGACAATATAATGAGTGGGTTTAAACACCATCCAGGACGGGTCGTGTTGGGCTAGCTGTTACATGACTGTATATTATTTTGGTTATACATCTCCTCTCAATATGAGGGAGCTATGAGCTATGGATTTGAAAGAGTAAAGATAATAAGACGTAATTCTTAGTTATCGTTTGATCCCCGAAAATAGATGATGGAAAGGAGGAACAAAGAAGGAAGAAAAAGAAGAAAGGCAAAAGGAAAAAAAACTTATAGACAAACAAAAGACGAAAGAAAATAAAGAAAGGAAGGAAATAGAAGAAGGAAAACTAAGAAAGAAGAAAAACTAGGAAAGAAGAAAAAGAAACAAGGAAAAAGAGGAAGAGGAAGAACAAGAATAGGAAAAACAAGAAAAGAAAGAACAAGAAAAAAATGATTATATTGACCCACGATACAAAAAACATTTAAGTTTAAGGCGATCAGATCCACAGAGAGAGAGAGAGAGAGAGAGAGAGAGAGAGAGATAACGTGCGACTCTGGCTATTGGAAAGACAGGAGGAGGAGGAGGACGAAAAAAAGACATTAATAGCAATGTTTCTCACCAGGGCCGGCGGGAAGGGCTGGGTGAGTGGGTTGAAAGGAAGGAGAGGGAGGAGGGGAGGGGGAGGAGGAGGGAGGAGGGAGGAGGGGAAGGGGAAGGGCCCCAGGAGACTCCTTACGAAACCTTGCCGGACTCGACTTGTATATCCGATACTTTCCACCCATAATAATAATAATAATAATAATAATAATAATAATAATAATAATAATAATAATAATAATAATAATAATAATAATAATAATAATAATAATAATAATAATAATAATAAACCATAACGCAGACCCTTAACATGTACAGTTCACTTTACGTTTGTTGTTTATGAAGAGGAAAGTGCTGCTGGCAATTTGTCCGGTCTTAACTTTATATCTTGCCACTGGGTTATACAGCTTATTAACTCAGAGGTGTAGCTCTAGTTATTGGCGACAGTTATTACACCTGAAAACAAATTCACTCTTAAGTGGCCGCCTTCGTGTCAGCCATCCTCTAACTAACATAAAAAGTAACCATTATAAATATTAGCAGTGATATGGCTAATTAAGCAATGTGAATAATTATTGGAGATATTTAACTGACAGCAGGAAGTAAACTTTTATTAAAACAAATCAGCGATATATTCCACGAAGGACAGGTGTATAATTTGGTCACACCGCAGGTCACCCTACACCACACCGCCGCCTCCCAGTGCAACTAATGGGGTGGAACACAACTCTTCCCAGTCTAGTAATTAGAGTCGAGTTCAATGTGATATGTTTAAGCATATTTCAGTTCAAGGGTAATATTAGGAGACACCTATTAGCCTCGTGTTGATCGTAAATCGGCTGGGGGTGAATATGTTACAGGTATAGGGTGTGGGAGCAGACCTGTGTATCAATTTATTATTTCAAACATTATTTTTTTTTGTCAGTTAATATAATTTATTGACTTCATTGAGCCCCCATCAGCCATCCTACAGAAGAGCCACAGTTGAGGGTTGTGGATGATGAGTCAGTCAGTGTGGATAGGAGCAGCAAGGTGTAGGTTATTAAAATATGGAAAGCCTGTGGGTCGAGGTGGGTACATTAGGAATTTGAGGCGGCCTTGTTAATGCCTTTTTCAACATGCCTGAACCAATCATCTCCACACAGGACTTCTACCAATGGGTATGTTCGTGGTCCTTTGGGTATGTTGATCTGGCCGCTTGGGGAAGGGACAGGCAGATCAGAATGACAGGAACGCAATTTAATAAGCTTTGCCGATTCCAACTTCTTCTAAGCATATAGTGCGAGATTACGGCTTCTGTGAATATTACTTGTGGGAGCTCATCATACCCTCATTATTTATGGCTGTTGAAGGATGGATCACACAGCAGGAAAGTACTTCGTCAGTTTCGGTAAAGAAAGGAAAGAAAGGAGGAAGGAGGTACATGGCATCCAGGTGATCTATTCCTTTTACCATCTTCATGTTTCTAATTCTCTTTCTCCATGATAGCCAAGAGAGGAATACGTGAGTTGATTAGTGGAATGATAATTGTAATGAACCACAACAGGAAAATTTTTGAGACCTGTAATACCATTGTCACAGTAAGGCGGCGTAAGTAACAAAGACAAATATTACGTTTTTTTTTTCTTCCAACAAGTGAAGACTGAAACTAAATCAAATTTCAGCCGAAAGTTTCAATGCTGCACGAACTGGAGAGAGAGAGAGAGAGAGAGAGAGAGAGAGAGAGAGAGAG
The DNA here is from genome assembly GCF_018991925.1 of Homarus americanus. NCBI lineage: Eukaryota > Metazoa > Arthropoda > Malacostraca > Decapoda > Nephropidae > Homarus > Homarus americanus. Next base: position 258,455 of record NW_024723484.1, read on the forward strand.
AGAGAGTATTTCCTGTCACACTTATTACTTACGTGTCTGCGAGGGAGAGATGGTAACTAACTGGTTGTGGCCTCATGAATACCTGGGGCTTATAACAACGAGCACCTGCCCAGACAGACGTGTGATGGTAATACCTCCAACCCCAAGATTATGAGCCAGCTATTTAGACACTCCCTCCATCCCCTCGTGCACCCAAAAACTACCATCGCGCTTGTTTTGGGGGGATCAAGAATTTATGTTGTGTGGATTGATCAGATAGACCAACAAATACATATGAGAAGGAGATAACAACATCTTAACATTATTAATACACTGACACAACCAGTTGCTCGTATATTTTTATAGGCGTCAATTTTCCTCCTGGAATATAATGGCCCCCGCCTCCCGCCAGTTGTGGATAGGATGCAACTTACAAGTCGTTACAGAGAACCAGAAGATTGCTCCAGAGTGCCTGAATTACACGTGTTAACAGCAATGACGATATTTCAAGCGATTACTAATTCCTCAGGCACTGGTGAAGGCATGTCAATTACTCCCGTGAGTATGTTTTCACTACAACTTGTCCGTATACGACGTAATCCAGATACCAGAGAAGACAATTACGTGATAGTTCTTCGGTATCTATATTGTGGCTTGATATAGAAATGAAGGACTTCGATTATCACGTATGTTTATGTGGTATTGCGGTTGCCAAATACATAACGTTGGGAAGATTTCTGAACATAGGAGTGTCTCTTCTTTTTACCTTTATATACTGTACTAGTGGCGGTCATCTAGGTACAGTATACATTGTTATCTATTTAACTGCCCGTGTTTGCCAATTCGATCTGTTTAGTGTACTTTATTCGGTGTACGTAACCACACAACTATTTTCTAACGGTAATAAAATCCCTCAAAACCAAGATATTATTTAATTTGGTCTTCATGTCGTCTCTCCTGTACTCGCCGGCCCCATCTTACATCTCCAGATAATGACTCGTCTGGTTCCTGTTAATACGAGGTTATATTACCCGTGTCATGTTACCTTGTCATTCTTCATCCTATTGCCATCAACTAAATAGATCACATATTAAAACCTTCTACCACCGGGTTAATTTCTGTACTGCCCACAGGCAGTACAGAAATTAGTGTTGGAACACTCATCACACTGCTCATGACAAAACAGTGGCTCAGAACTCCCCCCTCACCAAACCCTCCCATGAACTTTTCCTGGTCTAGATACCAGGAAAATATTCTCAACAATATTAAAAGCCACTAACCCAAGCCTTGAAACCTGTTGTTGTTGTGTCACTCTACTTATCGCAGTTTCTCCTCTCCACCTTCTGCTTTTAATTACGATTTACAGTACGTAATTAAAATGTCATTTGAGATTTATGGAGAACTGATTCAAAAGTGGATTCTGTGATTTCTAACTTTTTCGCTTTTTTACATCTCAACATTGATAAATCCAGTTGTGTGTGGGTATTATACATTGTCACAGTCTCTCTTATGTTGTAACATAAATATAAGCAGGATAGGGAAATAAAGCATTTACATAAAAATAAACTAAACAATAATGGTTTCACGCGTGCTGATAGCTTCCGCAAAGTTTACATTAATATCAGTCTTATATCATAATCCAACAATATGCTCTCTCTCTACTTTACAAATATGCTTCACAAGTAGATTACAATATCTTATGACTACCAGAAAACACTGGATTACCCTTACAACCTGTGGGTTTTTCACGATACAAAATACCATGCCCTTCACCAATAATACCCAGAGAGAGAGAGAGCTGCTTCTCCTTGTTCCAATACGATTTCACTAACATATCCACATTTTGTTTACATTCTTCATTTAAACCACTGCAATACTCTCACATTGAAAACTGTTTCACAAAATCATATATTAATGTTATTTAATCATATCAGTTACTAAAACATATCACAAATCAGAATAACAAAACATATATCACGATCTTAAGAAGACTTTAACCTTTACAGTGATTATAGGGTGTCAAGAGAAAACGAGACATTTAATGGGATGACTGAGGAAAACATAAGTACATAACATCTACTGCACCTTCTTCATGTTCAACCAAAACACACACACACGGTGGACGAGTACCATTACCATAACACGTATATAACTGTCATACCTTTACCATGACACGTATAAAACACTGCTCCACCATTATCATGACACGTATATCACTGTCATACCTTTACCATGACACATATAAAACACTGCTCCACCATTATCATGACACGTATATCACTGTCATACCATTTCCATATTAATGGCCTAAAGAGCCATTGTATCAATACTAGCGGATATTGCCGTTGTGTTAGGTCAGTATTAGTGGATTATATAGCCGTTGTGTCAGTATTAGTGGACTCAGTGTCCTCACCTCGTTCTACAACACTCACAACTAGGAGTAACAACCTACAACTTCAATGGTTTCATCACAAGTTAGAGGATTTACTACAACTCATAACACTGGAGGTATTACTTGATGTATCGCCCCCCCCCCCTTTCAGTTTACTCTACCTTAAATTAACCACTTAACCTAACCTAACTAAATTAATCTACTGTAAACTAACCTAAACTAACCCCCTCTCCCCACCGGCCAGGTAACGTTAGGATAGTTAACTTTAAAGTAAATTACGCCAGGGTGCGGAGCGAATCTTCAATCTACCCATAAAAAATAATACTCAAAATATAACTGACTGCAATTACGGATATCAGGGCGTACTGTCAGGTCAAATATTAAACTACCCCTTCCTAAACTACCCTTCCTACTAAAACATTTAATAAAACTCCTTCATAATTATTGATCATACTTAAAACATTCAACAACGTTCATTCATATCCTCACCCTGCACTAATACACTACGAATGCTAGTCCATGCAGGCTGCATCATAATGTCTATCAGTACTTATTGCTTCTAAATAAATAATATAAGTATTACTCCATAGCCCAGATAACTTGGTAAAAAATAAAATCGTCTCAAGGTAAATAGGCCAATTCTAGCAAAATTATAAAAGCGGAAAGATTGACACATTAACCGCTCCGAATTCTGGCTAAGTTTTTTCCCTTTTCCCCTGACCCCGTTCCTTGTCCCTAATTCTTCTTCTTCTTCTTCTTCCCCTCCTCCTCCTCTCTCTCTCCTCCTCTTCCCTAATGATTTTTAACATATTTTATTTTTCATTCTAACGTCTCATCCACCATCATCACTATTTATCGACTGTACTACCTCTCTACTACCTTCTCTTCTGACAGGTTCTCACGCGTTACCTCTATCCCAGCCCCTGAGTCACATGAACAGTGGAAGAGGGTCAGTGCTTGGGGTGAGAGGGTGAATGCTGGTAATGGTGGGTGTGGGTCAGTATGGTGTATCATAAGGTATTGGTGCATTAAGAACTGGGATCTGGGAAAGTCTGTGTAAAGAACTTAAGTAGTCTGTGGATAGAAAATGAAGCAACCTGTGTTTTTTGGGGGGACATAAAGCAGTAAGGATTGAGGTTTAGGGAAGCTCTGGGTTACTTTGCATATATAGTACGATCTTGAGCCACGACAGATCTTAAAAGGCGTTTATGGCGAATGAGACGGCATGAAAGCAAGAGGATATAAGGATATAGCTTATAGAAGGGAAATTATAGGGTGTCTAACAAGATGAAAGTGGACGGAGATTGGAAACAGTATAGCTACGACAGCTTCACCGCGAGCTTAGTGAACAGGAAGGAATATTTTTAGATCAAGTCACGTGAAATTAAAGGTTGAGTCTAGGAAGAATGAAGGAGTGGGGGGACCAGGAGAGGGGGCGGTGGAAGAATGTGAGAATGGGTGATAGGGAGAGCGTAAATGGGGTGGAAAGGGTATCATCAGAATGGAATGGGGGGGGTAGGGGGCTTTCCAGAATCCTGGGAAAGCGAGTGTGGGAACCATTATCAGGTATGTTTCGAAGTGGCCTGAATATTGCGGTCACGAGGAATTACCCTGAGGAACTGAATTAGCATGAAGGGTGAGCTTGACTGCAGAGAGAACAGATTGTGTGAAGTGTAGTCGCAGTTGAGGTGCGATATTGAAGGTCAAGCTGTGTTTAGGTAGCCTGAGAGTGGAGGTGAGCAACGTGACGGTGAACCAAAGACGCAGACCCACACAGCGGCAGCATCAGTAATGTGGCCACGGTCCTCCCACTAAGCGCCCCGCCAGCTGATCCCCAGGGCGTCTGGGTCCCTTCATTTCACACTTGTTAGGGAGCATTTCACATTAGCCGCCACTCAAGCTATTCACCTGCACGCGAGACACTTGCAAAAGACATTTATCGCCCTGTCAGGTGCTTCTGTGTAGTGATCATGGTGATTTTTCGCTTCCAATATGCATAATCAGTCCCCACCCCTTAGTTCATTTCTCATCAACTTTGAACCACACGCCCCCATCAACCGCGAGATTTTTCCTCTGAAAGTGACGAGACAGAATTGATTTTCAAGAAATGAGTAGTTTATTAAACGCCGCTCTGACATTACGTCCCTGTCAACACACCAAGGTGGCTGGCAGGGGTGTTGATTTATTTTTTATTAACGTTTGATACAATGCCCATGTTTCCTCTTTCTTTGTTTTTTGTAGTAATTTCACACTTTATCTCCCTGACTTAATTTTCCGTTCTTATAACACACACACGAGCAGGAGATCTGACCTTCTATATAACCTTGTTCCAATACGCTCAAAAGCTCACGGTCCCTGGGGGCAAAGGGAGAAATAAAAATCCTAAATTGCTTAAGTTCCGGGCCGAGTGAAATGACCCAAGGGCGACCAGCTTTTTGGGTACATCAATCGAGAGAGAAAGTGCCAAGTACGTTCTACTCTCCCCCTAGTTCCCCGAGGTGCTACAAGACACGCGTAACCTTTGCTCTGTAATCTTAAACTGTAAAGATTCATTATAATTCCCTCTTACGGCTTGGAACAGAGACGTTTTGCTCCCACACCATCTGGTTTCCCCTCATCGCTTCACACACCCCAGCATCACCCACAGCAGATGACTATATCTCCAAATCTCACCCATCAGCAGCATATTTCCAAAACTCATTCATGTAAACATCTGCTAAACTAACACACCTTCTTCCCTTATTGCACCCCACATTGCTCCTCATCTAACGCACTAATGTATAAGCAGCAATACTCTCAACGATGACAAGTTTATACTGCCCCCCATCCCAGCTATGCGAGACAAATTCCTCTATAACTTACGTAATTATTCTAAAAGGAGGATTGTCTGATTGTTACCTTGAATTGTTATTAAATCCTACTTAACACTGACACACACACACACGTACCAGCATCGGTTATGGGAATGTGGTTTTATATGTAAGAAAATATATCGTATTTTAGATTTAAATATATTAATAAACAACATTAATTACGTCTCTTATATTAACTTTACTTATAAATTAAATTTAACCAATTCCTTTTTACTGTAAAACCACCCATGAAATAAAAGATTTTAGTTCAAATATATATATATATATATATATATATATATATATATATATATACTGTATATATATATATATATATATATATATATATATATATATATATATATATATATATTTTTTAATTGTGAAAAGTGAGACAGACGAAATATACAATCATTTTCTCAAATCGGTTTCAATGCGTTCTCGGATTTATTCTACGAGATATTAATAAACTTTGGATGCCGTTACATTTCACGTGAAGCAGGTTTTTTCAAAGCTTTAACGCCAATAAGCTTACATTACATTATATTAATATATGTCTATTAAATTTAGGCTGTGTCTCAAGGGAAAGTAGTAATGAACGACTTTATTATTTCAATCTACATAATACTATATACGAGGTTAAAATTTATTACAATAAGTTCCACAGATAAAAAGTTATCCTCTCCGTCTCCTTGAAATATTAGAACGATACTTTACACCAGTCCCTTGAGTTAAACTTTTACGACATTTCTTGATTCAATTTTTACGACGACGCCTCACACTACTGAGAAAGATCTAAGAGAGAAGACAAAAACCTGTTAATCTTATCAAGGGAGGAACACTTTGACTGGCACAATGTCAACCTGAGCTATGTAATTTGCCTCGTATCGTTAACATTTGATCTCAACACTCGCCTTAGGATTCCATAGGAGGAGTTAACCCTTCTAACAAGTTTTTTCATCTCAATTATGAAGACAATGAGTGGCGTGGCGAATCTGTCATACACGCACTTGTTGTAGAGGAGTAGTGGGTGTCTGGATGGAGAAACCAAGTGAGGAAGTTGGATATGTGGAGTGGAAATAACTGCTGTTGTTACTGTTTCATATATAATGTGCCTTTAAATTGTGCCCAGATAAACCAAGTTAGTATACAGTTATTTAGCGAAATGACGTTAAGATAAATGTTAATTGGTCTATTTAACATATAAGAAATAAACGATGATAAGTAAAGAGGTTCGTTAAAATAGCAACGTTAACAAAACACAGAGTAAACATAATTTAATGAGCACTTCATATTTATAACGCGACTCCTTTGTCATAATGCTATCAGCGTCGAGTTAATAATTCAGTCTATGAACTTCTTGAGGACTTTGTAGGCCATAACTCGTTCGTTGATGCTCCTCAGTACATAAAATAACAATATAAAGAGGCAGGTATAGACACGTAGCGTTCTCCTAACATCTCTGAAGTGATTTAGGGTACATCATGTTTGTCCAGTTGGCAGTACATTTATTCTGTATTCCCGTCATGAAGTAATTTGGCTCGAGAAATTTGCATTTATGTTACTTTTGGGGACTGTGTAAGGATCCGACCGAGAACTCTTTACAGGCAACAGTTTTAGGTGATAAGAACAAGGGAGATATATAATAATGTTAAAGAGCTTCTCACGAGCGGCAGATAATATACAGTATTAGCTGGTGGGGCTTAAATTATGTATCAATTATGGAACAATACAAAGTACAGCAAACGGCGAAGATTATTGTTTGTTTAAAGGTCCAGATATATTTGTTTTATAATTATTGGGGAATATTCTCTCAAATTTTGGAAGAATTCATAAAAAAAAAAATTGTGAAAAGCGATGTAGGTTATATCACGCACTGGGTACAATTGAGTGCAATAAATAACAACTTAACTCACGTTCTAACGCCAATTTTATATATATATAACCTTAATTCATTATATCGATACACCTGAATCAATAACGTGCTAGAAATCAATAAAGTAAATATTAACAAAATCCTTTAAATCATACTGAAAATTAAATTTTATACCACTAGTTATTACAAATCCACAGGTAAGCGTTTTGTGTCACCTAAATAACAATAATTTATGTTTATATTATCATCAAGAAGTGTTTTAATAATTTGTGACCCAATATCTATCCTGGTTATATTTTTAGCCTGTAGAGCAATAAAGCGAAAACAATTACGAATAACATTTATAATTTATAAATGATAGAAAATCAACACAATATTCTTCTTACACTGTATGTTAACGTTTAACTTTGTGAATACTGTATATATTCCTCTCCTCTGGGTCAGGATTAACTCAATGAAGTTGTCATTCTCGTAGACAGCTGTAAAAGAACTAATTTGCTCATTTGGAAAAAACACCGAGACTTCCTTTGTGCTAAAAATGAACTAAAAGCCGCGAATTTCTCAGCATTGTGAGGGTGGTGGCCGCGAATCTTGCGGTGTTGGTGGGGCTCACGCGTCGCTCCTCCCGCGGTGTGGCGACAATGGTGGAGCCACGCACGCTTACCTCCGCTAATGCTGCCGTCGCCGTGAAGACAAACAGAAAATCTTTTTCTTAGTTTTGAGGATGATTTTGAGTTACATTTTTAGTGACAACGGAAGTGAAAACATACAAAGTGGCGAGGAATCGTGGCTTTACTTTCTATTCGTTTTTAAATAAAAAAATATATATGTAAGGTGAATATAGTTTAGATAGCTGCACTTTTACAAATTAATAATAATATATGACCATACTGAATAAAAAAAATGGAAACAGACGATAGATTATATTTAATTCTCTTGATACGGGAAGGAAGGTATTTCACCTTAGATTGTACTGAATTTAGCAAACAAGCATTATTTCGTCTCCATCTCCCCTTCCCGTGCGATACTGTACCTCTCTGTTCCTCTACCGTACTTCAGGGAGACTCAAACTTATCCTACACTACCAGACCAAAATCAATGGCGACAAGTAACGGCTTCTCTCTTGGACACTAATAATTCTCGTCCCTCATTTCTTTAAGAGTACAAGCAGGACTTTCGATGATAAAAAAAAATAACCCTATCAAATACCCTACCAACCCCGCCCATAAAATAATAGATAATAAATAGTGCCAGCCTTCTTATCTAGGCCTATCCATGGAAACTTTTAATTGCATAAACTGAAGACAGACTGCTTTATTTTGTCGCATGTTGAAAGGGGTGAGATTCTAGGAGCAGAGGCTATGGAATGAGTTTACAAGAAAGGTTCTTAGAGGGGGCAGTAGGGTGGGGGGAGGGTAGGGTAGTGGGTAGGGTGGGGGGATGGGGGGCTTAGAGACACTATGTGGGGGTCATGAGGGAAGTCATAAGGGGATTGACAAGAAGGTTCAAATGAGAGAGGTGGACAAGAAGTGAGAGGGGTAAGATTACCCAAAGGCATCTGTTCATCTCAGTGTGGATCAGCCACTGTGGTCATGAATATTAGAATCGTCACTGCCAGTCTCTCAGGGGCATTATGTTTTTGCTCTGCTCTTTTTCTCTGTGGGGACATTGGCTGCCTGGGAAAAAGAGAAAAATGCTGTCACTTCTCTCTAGTTAAAGTTTTTGATGCCATGTCAACTTAAACTTCAAGTGGAGGAACTTATTTTCTATGGTTTCCGTTTTACATTTAGTGTGTGTGTGTGTGTGTGTGTGTGTGTTTCTTTTACTGATTTGGTAAGTTTCTCACCTATAGTATTTCACGGCGATTTTCCACATTAATAAACAAGACAGAAAAACTGCAGGATGTTGTATGCATAGAAGTCACCTGGGAAATGCATACAGAGTTTCTTACAGAAATTATAAACAAAAAACAAAAAAACGAACTAACAAATCTGTCAACCAGAAAATTTTAATATTGTTTGGTTAACTTTGGTTGGTTTGTGTCATCTACTTTTGTAAATCACTAAATTCTAAATGGCTGTTCGGCATTCAGTGTAGAAAGTGATATTAAAAGCAAAACAGCTTCTTCTAACGTCCAACACTATTCCTACTATAACACATAACTTCGTAACTATGATAAGAATTAATATATAAACATTTTCAATAGTAAGCTGTTGAAATTAAGGTAAAAAAATCCTGAACTAACAACCGCCTCCGACAGAATTTCATAAAATAATCCTTAGAGCCATTTCCCCAAATAACTGTTTTTTTCTAAATGGACAAAGATCAGACAATGCGATACCCTGTCATCGTTGTGGAATATAATACATTAGACTTTGTTAGATGCATCATACGTACTTTAGTGTGCCTGAGACCTGACATCGTTGATAATGGATGATGCTAATTTCTCAACTGTTAGGTAACAGTACTGGTTATATCATCACTCATTCCCTGATGTCTACTATTTTCTAATTTCATCTGTATTGAATTATATACCTGTGTTCTACCACATCTAATTAAATTATTAACCTAACTTTTTATATTGATTGACATAATACTGCAATTACTTTGGTTTCTAACCCTTAATATTCACACATTTTGGCCGAGTAAACATGACATTATATTGAAAGCTTAAATTACCAAGAATATCGTATGGATATTTTATTACAGTATTACCATAAGTTTTGGTTAACAAGGAATAATCTATATTTACTGTATCAAATATTTCGTTTTAATCCTTCATCTTCAAGAGGATTTAGATAAATTAGGACTTTTTATACACAAAAAACATAAATTACCAGAGAGAGAGAGAGAGAGAGAGATTTAAAAGGCCTTAATTTACCTTTGTTTGTCTGCCAGTCTCTTTCGTTGTTTCTTCCTCGGAATGTCAGTAGATCACTTTACGTCACAGCCCACATACTGCAACAGAAATAAGTACTGTTCAATGATTATAATTTCTCTGGGATTTTTTTCACACACTCTTTGATAATTATAAGAATACAATAATTAGGACAAATAATACAGGATTTATCTGACACCAATGCAGTTCATTCATAAACACTTGAGTTATTGCGGGTATTCATATGAAGGAATTTTTACACTATTGCTCTCATGATATTTTACTGACGAGTGTGTTACAATACGACCATATAAACTGAATAATTCCAAGCACGCACGCACGCACGCACGCAGTCCTTATTTTACGTGTAAAGAAAAAATTGCCTTCCGGTCTCATGGTGTATAGCGATACAATGTTAAAATCTGTGATTTGTTTTTTCTTTCCACGATGAAATAACGAACATGGTGGAAAACGAAGTAAGAGAAGACAAGGACAATGGGGGAAGAAAAAATGAAAAAAAAATCCTAATATCGGTGTTGAGGGTTGACAGACAGCGATGGACAAAAAGGAACAAAGCGTTTCTTGCCTCCACACAACAATGTAAGGCTACCTGCCGGGGGGCGTCGCCAGCCCTCCCCTCTCTCTCCCTCACTCCTTAAACCACTCTGAGTCTCTCTGCTGTTTAGAAATAGTTTAAGATCTCTGAAACACACCATAATTTTATTCTCATTTTCAAAATAATTTCAAACTCTTCCTCTTAATGGTGTTTTGTAAGTTACTATTTCATAAATATAAATTCGTTAAGAAAGAAGTAAATCTAGGCACCAGTTTGCTCTTTGTGACAAAACATTTGAAGAATGGCCGAGGACAGCTGAGAGACGCACAAGAGGGATCAAACCCCTTTGTGCTCAACTTGATCCTCTGGTGACGTGACGTGAAGAGTATTCGATTCGCCATATTGGACGCTGTCAAGTCTCTCAGAGACTTTTCATACGTAACGTTAGCTCACCAAAGGTGGTGACGTATGATTTGGCTCCTGGCCGTCCGGGACTACTTGCCCGTCGTCACGTCGCCTTGGTAGTATGGCAGATCACAGGAGGCGGAAGGTCGAGCATCGCTTACATGACTGACAATAAACAGGAAGTAGTGGCGGAATAACTCTCTTACGATGCCCGAAGTAATGATCAAGAATTAATGATTGGTGTAGCGCTATCACCTAATACTACAATTGATGATGTTACCGGAGCTAAGAATGAATATTACACCAATAGTTAAAACAATTGTACAAGTAATCTTCGAAATAATTCGATACACTGAACTGGCCTATTTATAAGTTTACCTTTAATCAACGACAGAGGAAAATAATCGTAAGGGACACAGAAGAAAAAATACATCAGTACAAGTAAGTCGGTTGGATATACACAGGAACAATTACAGAATCTGATCTCATAAGCATTCCTTGAAAAAGTTTATCATTAATTCACTCTTACTACTTCTACCTCGCGTTCTCCCTGCTATATAGAGGTACATGTATCTCTTAAATCAAATCAACTGCACATGGATTGGTTATTGTATATATTGTCCTAACCCAGATTACTATATTAAAAGACCGTATTTGTTGAAGCTTTGTAGTACATAACAACATCACCTACATCCTGTTATCGAGTTTGGTTCATAATATTAAATGTTTGAGGGAATATCAAGTGGAATTAGAGTGTATACAATTTATTTGAATACATTTCACATCTATGATTAAAATGTTTTTCCACGTGTTGGATCATATGTTAATTCTTAATTCATTTTAGATAACACTGTAATTTTATTCCACATCAAGTTACAGCAAGGCATTCATTATAATAGTGTTTTGTCGTGGAGTCTCGTCAGCTGAATACTGTTTAACATGGTCCTAACAAGAAACAGAACAAGTGTCTGCGACGTATATTGTAAGTCTTAAAATACAGTTCACGTACGGTACTTGTTTTTTCTTGTAATTGCCTCCAATGCCAAGGTTATTTTGTTCCTTGTAATACTCTAATAATTTCATCAAATACAGGCAATTACTTATGCTTAGTGTTCTCTGGGAAACAGTACCACGTGGTAAACATTTAGACAAGTACACTGACATGAACTAAACATGAGATGAAAACAACCCATTTCACTTACTATTCACTTTATATTTACTACTTAATTGTTTTCTATGTGATGACTTTTCGTTTTCATAATCACGTAAAGGCGCGAACATAACACTTAACACTAACCACGGCTCGAAAGAATACTGATTTAATTAATCCATTTTTAGTAAAGATAAAAATTAAAATTGTGAACACACGTGACTTACACAAATTGTACATGCCTCGACATAATTAAATATTTCAAATGCATAAACTAAGTTACAAAATCTTCCACTTCATTGCATAGGTCGTAAATGGAGGGATGTTCACATGAAATAATATGAAAAGCCAAGCAACTACTAAACATTAATGTATTCACTATATCCCTTAGCAGACTTCCCTACAGCCCACAATACAATACTGTACTGTACTGGTGTTAATTTAATTCTTATGATTCAACCCGCTGAACAAGTGAAAAGAAAACATTTATTGCAACAACTTAGAACTGAAATTTGGGTTCTCATAATGTCCTGCTAGATTTTGCTTTGTTGATTGCTGAAGGTTTGCTTTGAAACTGTATATATATAAAATAACTTTAATGATGTAACTGCCATAATATGTTCCCGAGCTTCAGGTCATAAAGTCATTATATACACACACAACAATGATAATTTTTACATAGTCAATAACATTCATATTTTTTTGTTTTTTGGTTTGCATTTCTGAGCCTCAGCAACTAAGGTCTTTAACCACATAAACCAAGTCAGTTTATACGGTATACTAGATGTACGAGTATATCGACAAACGGACAAAAACATGACTACATGTACTATATTCTTGTGTAACTTTCTTTATTGTAACAACTAACGTTTTCAAGTAACTGTGATACATTTACTATGTTACATATATTAAATAATAATATAGTGAAAATGGGCTTTAGTTGTTACTGATGTTACAACATATTTTTATATAACAATATCCAAAGTGTTTTATGATCTGGCAAGTAAGAAATATATAAAAATCTAAACCTAAGTTTGCAGAATTTTTAGAAAACCGGGAAAAGTTGTTAAGGTTGAAAGAACGTTTGATTAACGCACTTGACGGTCAAATAAAAGGTTTTCCTCGCAGAAACTTTAAAAAGTTTTGAGAATGAAATCCTAAATTTGCTAGATTGTTAAGAAACTTGCTGTAATTTAATGCTATGAACAGTCTTGAAAGTCGGGTACGGTGTAAACACATATGTAGTTAACTAGTAACGGCAGTCTATGTACTAAAGCCAGTAAGAACGGAAGTTGCAGCACCGGTGGACAAAAATATTAATGAAGTAATACGGAATTAAATCAAATACAACAGACACTAACTATATGCAACAATTACGTGTGAATATTTATTTCATATAATTAAATATTCAAGCGTTCACGTTACTAACACAATGATATTTTACCGTAGTTAATATTAAATGAAGATGAAGGAGAGAACTGATATAAAAAACTGGGTATTATTATACTGTGTGTGTGTGTGTATAGGTAATATTAATCAACAATGACTAAATAAATGATTAGGTCAAATTTAGCGTCACTTGTGCAAATACATGAATCACACCACCTTTGGTGCTTGAGAAATTACAATAAAAGACAGATTTGTTCACATGTGAAGAATAAAGCATTTGTCATTCGTGAACCTGAAATGATTACAGCCGCACTACCAACACCCCTCACACGGCTGAGCACAAACTGTAGACTATCCAGAAGGTCGTGTAGGTCGAGACTTTGTACCACCCTTTATGACCGAGATTGTCACAGGAACCGCTTGGTTCTTTCCCGAGACTAAGTGTTGGTGAGAAGAATATTGCACTAACGAGATAACCATGACTACCAAGGTGGGTAATAATAACACCACAAGGGGTTAAAATGCAATATTTTTCAATCAACTAAGCAATATTTCAGAAATTCCTGACAATACACATCAACCATTCTGATTATATCTATCTGTTAATAGTTTACTGATACACATTTCCGTGTTGAACAATCAGATTAAAATATTTTTTTTTCATTATCAGTTGAATAAGAAGCGAGAAATCACGGTACTTCAGAACTGTGGCCGTAGGTCTGCCTCCAACAGAATATTCTCAGTGATAAGTTTACCTCTACAACCACAAAAACATTTTTTTTCATCTCCCTCCCCCCTTTATCAGTAAGTTTCATCTTACAGTCTTTATCATGTCTTTCTATTCTCGCCCTCTTCTACGTCCCGCTTTCTCACATTATCTGTGCTGGCCCAGTCACCCATGTAATGTTTTATCTTTATTTGATCTTACAATGTTGAATAGCGAGGGAGTTTGAGAGGCGAGACTGTATATGTTAGGGACGCAACCTGAGTTTTTCGCGTGTACTCCAGCACCACATTCTCTTGTTACTTCTCCCTCTTTCTTTACTCTTTCCTTTTCTGCCTGCCTTCTTGTTTCGCCATTCTACTTCCTACTCTCCCCACAGGAAAATGCATAGTAGCATCAAGCAGGTAAATGAGAGCAATGATCCCTCCCACGGAGAGGTCACTCCAGTGAGAAGGTCTTTAGATCATGCCGGCCTTTTAATCTAGACGCATTGTGTAGTGCCTATTCTTCTCCTTCTCTCACCCCCTTAACCATCCTCGCCCTATTCTGTCTACTTCTATTTTCATCAAGGCTTCCCATCATATCCTTTTTCATCACCTGGGTATGACCAGCAGAAGATAAATATTTCCCTCGATTTAGTATTTCCCAAGTCTTTTTCTCAAGTCTTAAATCACACATGGATGTTCACGCCTTGACTTTAAATGTTAGAAAAAGATTCTATAAATAAATCTGTCTTCTGCTGAGCTCAAATAAATACGAAAGCATATTATCAATGGATGTTAATTGTTTACTATATTACCCACATCCGTGTCCTGAGCGAAGCAATATGCTACACCTTCCACCTCGTCGTCGTCACCACCATCACACCGCCGCCGCCTCCCCTAACGGCGACTTTAGACATTGTGTTTACTTCTTTCTCGCCCTCTACCAGGTTTCATTGTGTTTTTCTCCCTCTCTCCTTTATCCCTTCTTCCTCTATCTATCAGATCTCATCAGGGGTGGCAGTACGCACGAGGAAACCACAATAATGGTAGGAAGAATTGGAAGAGAAAAGGAGTGAGGGATGGAAACCTTCGCTTCCCGAGGCACGTCAGGTTATACAATCAGACATTTTGGTGTGTGTGTGCAAGAGAGAGAGAGAGAGAGAGAGAGAGAGAGAGAGAGAGAGAGAGAGGGGGGGGGGGCTCTTTTGCCAAATATATTATTATTATACAAGAAAAGAAACTGAAATGGCAGTGACCAACACACATTACAAGAAAAACAAATCAACACTACAGCAAAAGTAATTTTCTAAGGCACCCCCAAGCGATAAGAAAAAACAAACAAGAAAAACAACCAGATGAAGGATGATACGCGGATATTGGGAGGTGATTAGGGGTAAAGAGACTCTAGACCAAATGATGTAAGAGTAAATTAGATTTTTTTTAATTAATCCATTATTATGTTTTAAGTTAGATTATTAATACATATAAAACACCAAACGTTAGACATCATACACTTCAGAAACCGGTTTAGGATAATTATTTTTTTCCCACAAGCACAATGATTATGCTTTATATTTACAACCTGCCAGTGACCCTTATTTACTGAAGAGAGTAACATAGTAAGCGATAATATATAATTGCTGGTTGTTTTAATTCAAGTTTTTCCACCACCAACTTACTCTTCGAGATAGACAATGATTCTGTTCCCCGTCTAACTAGTTAAATCTGATTCATGGAATGGTTTGTCGAAGAGTTTTGTTCCCGACAGTCACAAGGTAATGATAGTGAAGATGATTCCGCTGTGTGATTACACGTCAAGATTGGAGCTTTAAGGTAGCGGTGCTTGTTCATGAACGCTTGTTGCTGCTCTCGTGTTGCTTCGCGAAATCAATTATGTTTTCGGCATGGATTCGAGTCATCAGCTTACACAATCAAAGTAACATCTATAGTATACCTTCATAGTACAATACAGTATTTTACACATACTGAAATCATTAGACAACACAACTGATGGCATTAGAGAAAGGATTAGTAGTAGTAAACATGGGAAGGAAACTAACTCCTGAATTAAAAAAATAATGTCCATTAACAAGAAAATTTAAGGCATTAGAATGTTCTTAGGTATTAAGAGTTACTCACCAATGTGTTACCGAGTCATCAAGAATTATTTATCAGGTCAATATTAAAATTTTCAAGAGACTTCAGTGTACATTACCTCAACATACACGATACACTAACTAACTCTAAGTCACACCCTTAACAACTACTTCTGTCTGATAACTACACAACAAAGTAGTACGGTGTTGTATGAGCATTAAATATACTAAAGTATTTTCTGTAACGGTTTATTGAAAAATATAAGTTTATCAATGTGGATCAAACATTTTTTGGACAGTTAAGTATCACATTAATGCTTAATTTTTCATAACAATTAACATCTTGATAAAGTGACAAATGATAGTCGTTATAATTATATTTGGCTAACAAAGCAAACATCATCGTCCTTGTTTGTAGAACTACTAATGATCTCCTTCCACCCTACGATTGTGGCGTGTCGTAAATAAAGGTATTTCAATATGTGTTAAATACAGAACTGGGCAGGTGTAATGAAGATTACTTTGGCTAAGTATTCTTATTATTAAAATCTATTTCGGAAAAAAATTCAACTCCGGACGTTATAAGTCGTGATGCTGACTGTAATTTTACCCTGCCATCAGCGAGCTGCCAGAGGCTGCAGTTTTGGCACGCGATGTTATCTCTGGTACCAATACTGAATGACGGACACATGCAACTACAAATATATATTTTATCACGTCGAGTGTGTATAATGTAGTATTAAGTGTAATTAGGAGTAATAAGCGAACTAGTAATTCACTAACGTAAGCTGATATATCTGAGGTAATCTATACTTTTGATCAAATGATAAGACAGTTTCACATATTTTCTCTTCTAAAAATCGAACCATCAAAGATTTTTTTTTTCATTTACACATATTTTTCCAAATATTTTGCAGATGTGAATTTCGTTTAATATCTGAAGAAAAAAATCAGACGCATACAGTAATATATAATAAGTCAGGAAATATAAGTCCCTAATATGAGTAAACTAAATATTTTGCGCTCATTACACTGAATATGAATAAAAAAGACACCGCAAATACTAAGCTTAAGTCTCAACCCGCCATACGCTAGATAAAGATCATGTTACCTAATAATAATAATTAGTATATAACATAACCTTTAACTAGTATGTTTCCGTAACTGTCAATCATACCACAATTATCGGTTTGGTATTTTTCACAACTGCGGGAATAACAAACTTTAGAAATAAAATCTATATTAAAATCAGAAGAGTAATCAAAATAGTGACATTCATATTTGTTGTTGTGTCAAATTTGTATCGAGGTATATTATCTCTCATACGAGGTGGTGGTGAATCCTAAGACACTATGGTATAATATGGTATAAACACATTTGTATTTATTAGTGAAGATGAGCGCCATTATTACTATATTATTATTATTATTATTATTATTATTATTATTATTATTATTATTATTATTACTGAATATTATTAGTTTCGTTATTATTAACTTCACAGGTAAAATTCCTCTACTCAGGATTACAATTTACAGGTCGTAGATCCATAGCCGGTGACACAAGGAAACATTTATAACATTCTAATACATGACGAAAAATAACGTCCCAACTAACTGAACATTACATAGGTATGGTCTTGCTAGGGTTGGTTAAATCAACACGGTGAACACTTAGTTTCTACTCTCATACTTTGTCGCCGGCTATAGAGTCATTCTCAAGTCGTAAATGTATCCTAAAACACAGACTACAGTTCACAATCATCTACGGCTGACTAAATTTTTTGCCTAAATAAACTTAAATCGTTGCACATCCTAACCTGTGCCATTTATGAGCATAATCGATATTATTTTATATTAAAAATATATTCTCAGAAATACAGGGTGATGAAGAAAGTTACAGCGCACATTTTTTTTCTTTTTAATTTCAATACTTTTCAATTACAATATATAAAGTAGAAATTATAGTACTTGTTAAAGATTACTGCCATTAACATGATAGCATGACTGTAAACTGAGTAACATGATTAACACTCGTCTCAGCTCTTCCCTCAGTGATGTTATTCAGAAACAAATGGATAACTTCCCTCAGTGCACTACAACTTTAGGTATTATTGATATTAGAAGAATTGGAACCACTGCTTGCCGAGTCGTATAAAAACTAGTTAACTATTTCTGGGTCACGTCTTAAGAGTGACAATGTAACATCAAATACAAAAACAAATTCTCTAAACCCCCACGGAGTTGTGTAATGTTCTCAATTCCAAAGTTCCATTATTTAAAGAAGTAAGAGTTGCATGCACACTGATGTAGGTTTACGTTCAATACAGTTCTCTCGTAGATGCGTCTTTACCTCAGCCAATATATGACTTTTATCTCACGTTCCTTACTTGTTCTTTACTGTGGTATGTAACTGATATCATTTATATATTTCAGCAGGTATTTAAGGTAACAACAACATTTACAACAGCAACAACATTCACGACAGCAACAACATTCACTACAGGAACATTCACGACAGCAACAACATTTACAAAGCAATAATTTTGGGGAAAGGCTCTTCTTGACCACACTAAAAATAATTCCCGACAATTTTAAAATTTTTGTAATTACGGCATTCTAATCCCATAAATGATATATATTTTTATTTATTTATACATTCTATACAATGATTCTACGTAATTCTACCAAGACACTTGAGGCTTAAAAAATAAATTGCAATTGTTGTTCGTGTTGTTTATTATTCGGTTCACTCTCCATCTCCTCCCACTCCTCCGAACCTCATTCATTCCATTTTGTTACGACGCATTTAAGAAACCTCGTAAAACTCTATCGGTAAATTACACTGAAATAGGACACAACAGGGGGTAACAACACTCATAACACCATATTACACGGCCAGAGAGATGTTCCAAACTTTATACCATCGTCTAATTTCCATCCTCAGTTGTACGGCACAGTTAGGTGATGCGTGTTCAGTGTCTTCAGATAATCATATACGTAAACGGGATTTATTTAATATTCATGTGAAATTAGCCGCCACACATTGGACTTGAGTATAACATCATGGTTTGTATAAAGGGCCAAGGTTCTAGTTATTATTGCTGTTATTAACGGTATTACCTCTATGTTATGGTCTGTAATTATACTCCTTGTGTGTGGTTCACGGTTTAATGTTGCTATTGAAGTTAGTGTAATTGTTAATCAGTACCAATGAGAATTTAAGGAAGTTTTTGTCGAAAGTGAGTTTATTGTTGCACTAATGATTTTAACAGTGTCGGTGCTAGTTAGTTTCAGCAAAGATATATTCATTACTGTTGACGTTAACAACTCTACTGTCGCTCCATAAGGTAGAAGTGATTAATTATCGGTACCTCGTAACTCTCATCTGCTCGGTATATATTCACAGCCACAAGTTCATTAATAATTCACAAATATATTTAGGTTAGTTTTCAAGTTTGTTTGTCTTATATATAACTGATTGTTATTTGTTCAAGTGACATAATTATTATAGAACATAGATCATTCTGTCAACGCCTTCTTATGTAATTATATCCTTAGCAATAATGACGACAATATCTCACACCGGGAATGCATCGTTGTCGAGCATGTCTCTGTGTGCTTCATCTATAAACAGCAATTCACTCGTATATCAATATCATGAATCCAATCAACACACACACACACACACACACACACACACACACACACACACACACACACACACACACACAGGTGTTTGTGCGTGTAGTTAAAACAAACGGGATCTACCGGCTAAGACTCAATTAGCAAAAGCAGTTGTTGAATAAGATTTTTTGTAGCCACATCTTAACACAAACTCTGTGTATAATAAATATATAAAACACTGGTGAAAGTAACAAACCAATATATTGTCTGCACACTCTAATTATCCATCACTCCTAAATAAGTCCCCCCCCCCCAATTCTATCTAGACATATGTAGAACCTGATAATACATAATTACTTGGTCTTCATATCAAAACTGGATAATTCAACCTCACACTATGGTTACCTGTTTAGCAAGGTGAGTTCAACACACACGTATGCACTCTATCACTCACCTCACCCTGTTATTAGTGCGTCTACCTGGATGTAATAATCACACTATTAACCCCCAAACATATATTATTCCTATTAATATTGTTATTATAATTATCTATGGTACAATTTCGTTATAACTAGATTTCCTATTCATCTACCTGTTGTCTGGATATTTACCGATGTCATTAACACTCTATTTTTAGTGTCAAACATTTAGATTTACTTTTAGTTGATGTTCTTGATCATTCAAATCGCCGAACAGTGACTGTATACGTGGAGAGATATAAGTAATCATGCTGTCAATAACTTATGATTGAATATTATCTCAGAGACAGAACATAATTATTACACCATTATCAGTTGTTCCTGTAACATTACTGAACTACTTTAGTACTACTTCGAGCAAAATATAGCAGCACACAAAAATTATATTTAATAGTGATATAAAAGAAATCGTCTTATGTAGCATGGAACACTCAATCATGTTAGGAGTAGGTATCTTTAATTTAAGCGTAGTTAACCTTGTATATGTCTTACCTGTTAGAAAAAGACTAAGTAGAATGGAAAATGAATGTACATTAGAGAGACAAAGTCATTATAGAGCAAACAAGTGAAGAGAAGACCTAAAACTGCTCTCCTGTTATCGGCAAGAGTGGAACAGCTGAAGGGCAAATTTGGATATATTTAGCTTCAATGTTTGAGTGAGACATGTAAAAATGTTGATTAACACACAGATACCCGCATGAAGTTATGTGATATATAAATCATAATATACAATAAACTCTTCTCTGATAAATAAGACGCTAAACAAGATGCCCAATACGACATAAAACCTTTTTACATCATGATGTGGTGGACTCGCGATTAGCCAAATGCAACGACTGGACTGCAATTAACCAGCAAACCTTTAATCAAATGCATTGTGACTGCATGATACCTTACCTTACCTTACCCGTATTATTCAACAAACTAACAACAGGTCAGCCCACCCTACAAATTGATAAAAGATTGGAAGAACAAACAGAGAATTGTGTTTCCAAGGCATAAAAGTGGCACAGACAAGAAGAAAACAAAGTTGTGCGACTAAAACATACTTAAGCATGAAAGGCTATTATAATCTGGTTTATCTAACTGAATACTCAAATCATATATCATTAAATTCTTTTATTGTCTTTATACCTTAAATCAAAATAAACAACCCAGGTCACAAGTTTTATTTTCTATGACACAAAGCTAAGGAGTTCCTGCTGACGCTGTCTAAAGGCATCAAGTTAGTTTGGTGAAGTTTCGAATTTGAAATTCAGACAGACAGACAATGAGGCAATATCGTCGTGACAACCATCTTCATTACGTAGTGAGGACTGACTTACACACACCCTGACACAGCTCATACACGCCTCCAAAACCTCCAACTATCAAGAGCCTCTAGCAATAACAGGATATCTCCATCGATATCCTCAACACAAAACAATTAACACTTCAAGAGACAGGTGTATATAAAACAGCCATATCCTCCGCACCTACAATAGTTAGAGCCACAGGGCTAAGGTCCCAGGCCTCAAAAAAGTGGTCAACCCTTTTATCGGTCCTATTGTTGGCTACCTCCTGGGTGATATAGCCAAATTCGTCAACATGTGCCTGGCGGGCTATGTTCCTCAATCAACTAAACGTTAATTTTTCGGTGTGATTTCTCTTGTGGTGTTTTGAATAAAGATGATGGTGGAATCAGAGTAGCCAGGGCTGTCGTTAGAAGAGTCAGGCGAGAAGTTTCTACCATGCTGAAACCAAAACCAATTTGGCTCGGAATCCCTCCCCAAAAAAAAAAAATATAATGATAATAATAAATGGAAAAAAAATAAAATAAATAAATAAATAAATAAATTACTCATATTAGTTAAAAAAAATGTCCCAAACATAGTAAGAATAAATGTCTCGGTGGCGACTCAATAAAATATACGACAGGAGAAATAGCAGACAGGGGTGTGGAACTATACCTAATTTAGCTGCAGCAAACCAAAGTGGTGTATGTGACTACAGAGAAGCCATAAAGTCCAAAAAAGTACAGAGAGAGAGAGAGAGTCAAACCTAAGACTACTTTAATTCCAATAGAATATTTTAGAAACTTATGGTCACTGGAACAAAAGATTAATTACTTTTATTATCGCGTTGGGATTGCAGGCAGACCAAAACGACAAGGGATCATGGCGCAAAAAACGTCTCGTTCAGTATCTTACCAATGTGGTATAGCAAGGAAATGATAATTGTCTATAAGAGGAAGGACTCTCTCTCTCTCTCTCTCTCTCTCTCTCTCTCTCTCTTAGGTGGCATGGCAAGCAAAAAGGTTTTATTATGAAGTATTCAATCCATGTTTCCTGAAGGGTCGTACAACTGTGTTTACGGGACTTCACAGTTATTGAACAAAGACACGTTTGTTGATGGTCCGGTCCTTCAGCTGCACTGAAAGTATTGATGTTCTAATAAAACTAGTTACTTACTTCCCGACAAAGATCCAGTTTGTGTTCACTGGAGCTGTCTGTTAGAAAAGCAAAGCAGAACACCTCGAGATAAAAACACTAATAAGGGGGAACACGTACGGAAAACTGTACGCGCGCGTGCGTGTGTGTGTGTGTGTGTGTGTGTGTGTGTGTGTGTGTGTGTGTGTGTGTGTGAGAGAGAGAGAGAGAGAGAGAGAGAGAGAGAGAGAGACATGAGAACTAACTGCCCAAGCATATTAATGTACTCTTATCCTAAAGGCATCAGAGACAAGAACAAGACAAAACACAAGAGGCTTTACAGGTTAGTAAGGTAATGAGACCTCACCTGATCTATAAGGTGTAGATGAACAAACACCTTAGGTAAGATAATTAAAGGTTAACTTGTCAATTCAGTCCTAATCTTTCTACTTTTTTTTTTATTTTATGGTGAAAGGATCGAACTGGCAAGCACGAACCAGCAATACAAAAAAGACTCATACACAACATACGACTACATTAATGATGAGTTTGTTCTCGTTACTAAATTATTTCTTGTTTATTCAATGCCCAACACCTTTAAGTCAATTACAAGGTCCACACGTCTCCCTTAACCAAATGAGGAAGTTTCTAACTGCACACTTGTTCAGTAAATAAAAGAGTGTAGAGCACAAATGTTTCTCTGTGGTCTGGTGGTCATAATAATTTCATACCGGTATAAAGTCTCAAACAATAATAATCTCAAAAATATTCACGTGTTGACGGGAAAATAAGGCAATGCCGAGTCAGATAAGAACTCAAAAGTAAGAATCTGAGAATCAAAATCGCCCATTATAAGTTAATATTCTTTCATCATGTAACCTTTTATCTTACCCGGGGTTATCTCATGGCCTGCTGAGTCTCACTACCAGTCCACAATATAATCTGATCCTGCTCTGTGCTCCGCCTTGTTACTTGAATAAATTTTCCTCTTATGATGCAAATAAAGTAAATGTTTCGAATGTTTATACTTCCTTTATCATTGTTGCTACTTATACTTACTTGAATCAAGTGCTCCTTTATGTAACTTGTTTACATACTGTGCAGATCATTTACAGGAGACTTAAAAAGGGATACTCATCATAAGTCTTGAAGCTCAACGGACTTTATGCCAAATGGGGATAAACTTTTGTTTTTCGTATTTAAATTTAATGAAAATTAACTTATATGGCAAAATTTACTAATTTAAGAATTTGTTTATTATCATGACATAACTACACTGCCTTAACAGGGGAGAGAGAGAGAGAGAGAGAGAGAGAGAGAGAGAGAGAGAGAGAGAGAGAGATGCGGAATGCACAAAACTTGGCAGATTTGATCAGCATGTGGCAAGAAGTTCCACACAATACATTTCTGGTGCAAATTACGGCAAAATTTATAAAATCTTGAAGTCGTAAGTGTTGGTGCAATGATATAACATGAGTATGCTTTGGGGGGATTTAAACAAACACAACCAGGCGACATTAACTCACAGTATCTGCGTCACTATTTCAATATATACCCTGCCATGGTCTGTGTTTTGATCATCGACACAGCATCACTCTAAAACACATCACCTTCATTTTCTTTTAACTTTATATAAAACTTATCCCTCTATAGTATTCATCTCCATTTAACGTGACACACACATGTACGTTTATACTATGTGTGTGTGCGTGTGTGTGTTTATTTAAGAAAATTTGGACACTGTTTAATGTCTAGTATCTGCGTATCTAACGAAATTCTATCAGTAAAGATATACTGTACTTTTTAAAGTCTGTTGAGTGGAGAAACTTACAGAACACTGCTTAAAGACCCGACCGTCGAAGCACAAAATACATCTCTCTCGCACACACACACACACAAAACTTGGTCGAACAAATGCTTACTGGCAACTCAGTGTTGAGCAGCGTGTAATCAATACAAATTACAGTGAAGACTCTTTCATAACGCCTTAATGGCTCCCAGCTACCTGCATTAATGTGCCGAGTTTAGAAATACACTTTTAATAGACGTGAGGTCTGACCACCAAAGTAAAAAATACCCCGAACCCTTTGATGGTCTACCCGCGGTAATTTTAGGGTAGTTGAAGTGCCACTCAGGACCCCCTCCTGGCCTTCTGATCGAGGACTGGAGGGGAGGTGCCTGTAGCTGCTTAGGACAACGAACATAAGCTAGGTGAAGGGAACCTACCCAGAAAACCTGAGGGGATCCTGGCCTGGTGGGAGGAATCTAGCTTGCAGAGGGTATCTGATGCGCCAAAGAGGACCTACCTGGCTGACTGATGGAAGGCACCGGACAGGTGCACCGACACTAGAATTTCGCCACTAAACTTGATTTTTCTGGCCGTTAAAAATGTAAAAAAAGAAAGAAATTACAGGTTTCCGACCGAGACTTCCTTTCTCTTTTTACGCCAGATATCAATTTCGTGGCTATTGAGTCTAATTACCGGGGAGAAGGACTTGTGATGTTGGGTGATAATGACGTGTCAAGGCAGTGTGATATCCAACCTGTGGCCACGTCACTTCTCTATGGTAATCACCTGACTTACAATTGCCTATCAACGAACAGTCTCCATGCTAATTACTTGACACCTTTTCCACGGACGCTGCGTTGTAATTAGTGCTGTCATTCACGGCTTCTTAATCAATTTATTTCTAGCTGCCTCGTTGTTTTCTTGACCTTCGTCCAAGTTATCTAAACTCCACACACATACAAGAAACCTCTAAAAACGTCCAGAATAACTTACAAACACCACCAATTCTTTGCCTTGTAACCTGAAAGGATAATCAAAGAGACCTCTAGCTACTCCCATTCAGAAGAAATCATCGGAAGTAGATTTTCTCCTGACCGCGGACTCGCCCACAAAAACTCACCTCCAACCGCTCCTGAACTAAACGCTTCAATGGCAAAAAAATTCGGGGCGTCGCTCCCCGAGGCCGTCTTTTACAAAAGTGACACTCGGACTGATCACCAGAAAATGACTACGTATCCCCCGAGGGTTCCTCTGTAAGGTTAGTTCTCGGTAGGCAGTGCATGATATATGGCGTCATTTGTATCGATGCTGTTGTACGGCTCACGGAAAGTATTAAGAGGATCAAAACCCACATCAGTTAGGCATGAGGTTGTATGAGGACTTGGGACACAATGGTTCCCGCATTACTCAGACGGTTTAAGCTTTATCTCAAGGAGTTATTTATCTATATAAGAAAATAATTACAAAAGATGTCTAAGAGTATTATGAACATTTAATTAAACTACGAAGACATAGATTTCTAGAAGAGTAAACAAAGACATCGACGATAAGATTAGGAAATGATAAGTCTGTGTAGGATTTTAAAACCAGAATATGAGACACAAAATTGTTATTCTGCAGTAAATATTTCACAGCTCAAGAAAAAATATCACAATGAGGTTATTGATAAAAGTTTTAACATTAAAGTCCATAAACCAAGACAACTGTAAAGGAAGCACAGATAAGCAATTAGTTCCAATAAAATAAACTTCTTTGAATCACACATTGATATTTTTCTTTTCCTTGTCTTTAGTTTTCAAGAAGTGAGTTCCATCAGAGCTTCCTCCATTATATTTCATATTATTTAAGGTTCAGTTAACAATATGTCAGCGTTACGTAAAATATATACAAGGTAGAGATATGCTTTCAAGTATAGAATAATAATGACAGAGTATTATACGTTCTAAAACCTTATATTATATTGAAAAGTCTATTTCCATGATCCTATAGGGCAAACTAAGCAACATTGCCATTTGTATTCTTGAAATTGTAAAAATAATTAGGGATATTTATAAAGCAATTCGTTATAACAAGACCCAAAATAATTCACTTTCACTGCGTTATTCATCTATTAATCTACCCAATAACAGTGTAATTGATGAACTTTTAAAACTATAATAAGGAATTTGTTTTAGTTATATAATGAAGTCTTATTTATACCTCCTCACTAGAGACTCTACCCACGATCCTGATACAATGGTTCTTCTCGAGCCATAAATTTCGGTACAAAATCTTATAAGGGATGAAGTAATTTATCTCTTAAGTTTTGTGAAGCTTATTTCATTATCAGCCATGGCGGTTTTTTCATCTGGTCGTTTTAAAATAATGTGTAAAGGTGATATGGAAAGAAGATCAATATATGTGAACAAGAAGAAGAAAAAGAAGAAGAAACAATCTATTAATGTCCGGTCAATACCACTTAAAATACAAAATAAGATCAAAATTACAATTCTTATCAATTATATTAACGATAATATCACACTAATAATACTTGGCATCTTAGCGCTATTCATCCTCAAGGATTAAGAAAAATTTAATTTACGTTGTATCTCTTGTACTGCACGATCTCATGTTTCCTGAAACCTCAAGTGGGAAAGTAACGACAAGCATAAATCAATGATAATCTTGGGCGTCCGCACACTGTACAGTATATACTCGTAGTGAGGTTCAACGCATTCGACTTTTGATGTTGCAATATATACTAGCCATTTGCAGTACACATACACACACACACACACGTATAAATAAATGGGTGTGTGTGTGTGTGTGTGTGTGTGTGTGTGTGTGTGTGTGTGTGTGTGTGTGTGTCTTTCTGTACATTTGATGTGTATGTGTATTCATGTATCTAGTTTTATTATCTGGTTCAGTCTGTTCTTAAATTCTTAAATGTGTCAATGTACTTCCATTTTTAATAAATCTTATATTAAAATAAATTCTAGTTATTTACTCCATAGAAATATTCACATACTTTTCTCTGTTCACTTAAGAATTAATGGAATGTACACTTCTCACATGATAATTCACAAGTCCTTATGAAACTGTTCAATATTAATATTTTCCTGCTTTTACAGGATATGCTCTCACTCGCAACCTGAGGGGGTCTAAGACATCTAACGTATCATTATCTCGCTTACTTGAAAAAAAAAATATGACAGAAGTTTATTGTGTTGTTACTGGAGTTTTCAGATCAAGTTGTATCGAGTCCAACACTTGCCTTAGGTATACTTTTCTTATTTGTTTTTGTTTTTACCCTTCCGATGGTCTAAAGGCGGAACACACGATGCTGACCTATATTATTCAAGGCAGGCTTGCGAGGTACACCGGAGGTAATACGAATAGACATGCAAAATTCAACCTTGCATTAAATGTTGTATGTCTGTATATATATTCACTGCATATAAAATGCACTTGTCACAAATAATTAGCTTCACAATCCTTCAGGGTTCACATCACTTGTTTTGCTTTTTATTTCCAGTTCTCGGAAAATCCCCCTCAGGCCCAGCAGCCAGCCACCTCAGCGACTACATCTACACCTGATGTATGAACTTTTTGATCGGTTCACTATTATTATTATATCATATTTGAAATATTTCATTAATAGATGATACTCGTCGACATGAAGCCCGATATCACTTTTTTTTTCTTATAAGTAAACTGGCTGTATCACGTCTCTTTCCCGGACGATCGCTGAGGTGAATAAGTTTAGATCAATAAATTCTTTATCTATATTTTTCCTAATTTGGATTTATTTTATTTTTTGGGGGGTCTAGCGTAGATACTGTTCTCCTTCCAGTCATTCTCCTCTCCTCGCCTTCTACCTCCCCTCTCTCCACCACTCTCCACGCACCACCACTCTCCTCCTCTCACCACCACTCTCCACTCACCACCACTCTCCTCCTCTCACCACCACTCTCCTCCTCTCACCACCACTCTCCTCCTCTCACCACCACTCTCCTCCTCTCACTACCACTCTCCTCTCACCAAACTATTTTGTTTTTAATGCAGGAGAAGAATAATGAGATAAACAAGAAAGAAAAAATACCGGTATAAAAGGAAAATATTTCAGCATGATACAAGAGGTTTATTTCATATTTCTCGACTGTCTGAATATTAACCTGTTCAGTGTTCACGTAAGAAATTGAGAAGAGGCGAACAGATGGATACTCCCCATGATATATATATGTATATGTGTGTGTTATCATCATTAGCCAGTCTCGCATGCGGCAACAACGATGAATCATCCTCACAACACTAATTGCCCCTTTTGAGTTAGTAAAGTTGAGCTTTTGGATAACGATAAAGAAATAAATTACCACTGACAGCATGAAAGACTCAAATGTTCATAAAAAAAAAAAAGTGGTGGTCATGGGGGCTAGTGATCAAGAAGCTCAGTCATGACAAATTGTTTTGAGTCTGCAATGTTTTGGCCCGAGGCGTAACTTAAGGCCAAGAGTACCTGTCTCGTAAAAAAAAAAAAAAAAAAGATTCCAATCGTGCAAAATGTTCATCACAGATTCAGCACCTTTGGTAACATAATGGTTGTAGTTATTTATCACTGGCTGTTATAATTAGAAAAAGGGGTTGTTTTTTGTTGTTTTTTATATGATATTTTAATGAAACAGTTAAGGTGATGATCATAGAGCAGACAGACTTTGATATAAGTAACTTTCTTTTAATATACTCTGAAAGAAATCAATTTAGATGTGTTTCCTTACGCATAATACTGACGAAAAACTGTGAATGAATTAAATTTGTGAATTGCTAATAAACTACTATTGCATAATAAAATTTTATAAGCGATATTTGCCTGGAAAGATCTTGTAATTAGCTAATAAAACAGTATTGGTGAACAATGACAACTCTCTCTCACTTTCCACTACCTTCAGCTCATTTCTCTATACATCCTTTAGCTAACAGTTGAACGTCACTGTCGTTATAAATGGGAAGAGGTATATTTCATCTAGCACAGTAAATCAATTTGCTATATACTCCATGGCTATTAGTCAAGATCACACCAGCAAAATTATGGTTGGGCTCGACAGTTGCAGATTTTTTTTTCTTGTTAACTGTTTATCAAGTAGAGTCTGGCAGGCGGTAATCAGGCGGCACCCGGTAGTTACTTTCATACACATCATTTTAGGCCATGATGCAACACATTTCATCTCATTATAACTTTTACTTCTGTCTAAAGCAGTCAAACGATCTGCTTTGTGGAGTGATCGCCGGCATTAATACTGTTTCATTAACTAGTCTAGACAGGGCTGAAAAATGGACAATATTATAGACAAGGTCGGTGTTCAAGTTAACTCTTCTGCTATATTGAAAGACATTTTTAGAATTCATAATACGATGGTAACCTCAGGAAACAGGTAAATAAGGGACATATTAAAAGGAAGAAACAGGTAAGTCTGACAAATAAATATCACAATACAATACTAAATTAATATCATCCCCCTGAGAGAACAACGTTGTCTTGGAAGATGTTCAGCAGACAATCACTGTCTCGGTGCTATGTATATGAGTACAGCCAAAGGAAGAGAAGTCATGGAAAAAATTCCATCCACGTGCTTCCATATACAGAGACATGGATCGTAGCCTAGATAATAACATAAGATTGCAGATACACCCAAAATGTAAGGAGGAAAGGATATTAAATACATATTGTAAGAAAGGCTCAAAGACAGTATAATAAGAAAGAAGTATACTTGACGAATAAATGATCAACAAACAAGATTGTATATACTGGAAGTTATTTAAAAGATTATTTCAATAGTGAATTGTACAAAGAAATAAATAATTTAAACAACAAACAAGCTTAACATCGGGGATTTACCTTATATATTTAACAAAGATTAATAACTGGATAAAATATAATTATATGAGAGAGTAGTCAGGCGTGTGGTGGGCGCCAGGGAGTCTAGTGGTGATGTTGTATGTACACTGACGTATGGTGAGCTTCATTAACTAATTCGCTGTATGTTTAAGATAATCATGTTGACTAAGACATTGATATTAATTACCAGTGTAATAGAGTTAACATTTCCTAGGTAGGACAAATAAATAAACTGTGTGGATATCATGTCTGAAATTTAACGAATACAATGTCCGTGGATATCAATATGTCTGAAATTTTACGAATACAATGTCTGCGGATATCATAATGTCTGAAATTTAACGAATATAATGTCTGTGGATTTAAATGTCTGAAATTTAACGAAAACAATGTTATGATATTAGCGAGATAAAGATAACTAATGTCTCCGTCAGATTTATCTGTTTGCTGGCATGTCTCCAACAATTATCAGCAACAACGAGAGACAGACACAGGTAAAAAAAAATAATAATAATTACCCACAAAAACACCAGTAAGAGATATACACCTGGGAGTGGTAGCTGCAAAAACTAGTCACCTTCGATAACACAAAACGCACACAATACACGCACAGGGGACTTCACACACACACAACTCAACACAACTCGATATTCGCACAACCAAAGCTATCTACACTCAACACAGACGGAACCAAGACTAACCACAACCTGACATTGAAGCAACCAAGGCTAAACACACCTAACACAGACACGGCCTAGTGATTAACCAGACAAAATAGAGACGTGTCAGCCATAAACCACAACATCTCAGCCGAAACCAAGACTCACCACACACACACACAGTCACTCACCTGCGGCGTCCCCCAAGGCACCAAGATGGGGACCACTCTGCTTCCTTATGCTCATCAATGATGCCCTAAGAGAAACCCCTGCTCGCTGGAAATATGTCGACGACTCCACCATTGGGATCAGCGTCAACAATTCTGCTCCCGACTATATCGCCCTTCAGGATTTATTGAACAGTCTTCAAAACTGGGCCACCAACAACCATGTCACCATCAACCATACCAAGACCATGGTTATGCACATCAACCTCTCCTCTGACATTGTCCCACCTCCTTCCATTACTTTAGGTCCGAACACACTCCAGGTTGTAGATTCCACGAAGCTCCTCGGCGTCACCATAGACAACAAACCAAATTGGAAACCACACGTCAGTGAAGTTGTCAAATCCTCCAGTTTCCGTCTCCGCCTCCTCCGCCGACTCAAGTCCCTCGGAGTTCCTGCACCCGAGCTCCTCAGTGTTTACACAACATTCACACTTCCCAAGCTCACCTATGCCTCCCCTACCTAGTCTTCCTCCCTAAATGCCACACAACGTAAACACCTAGAAAAAGTGCAAAAGATGGCATGCAAGATTATTCTCTCCCCTTCCTACTCCACATATCAAGAAGCGCTCAACACACTGACCCTTTCGACTCTCACTGACCATCACCACGACCTCATCTGCAAATTTGGTAAGAAGCTTCTACACCATCCTCGACACCGGCTCCTACTACCACCTGAGATCCCTAGCCCGAGAATTGCTGTTCGACACCACAACCGCATCTAGTCCATACGTGCACGAACTGATCGCTATAAGAACAGCCCAGTCCCAACCATTGTAAAAATTATCAATAACTTGTAATAAACCAGTGTATTCACTCCCAGTAAATACTACTTCTTGCACTGTCACTATGTTGAAATGCACTGTAGTTTGAGCTTTTCCCCATCTAGTTATTATATATCTTATTTGTATCACTTTTGTTACTTGTATATTATTTGTAATTCGAAACCCATTCCCCAAATATGTAACTGTATATTATCAGCCTTCTGGCTGCCAAGCTCTTTCAATAAACCGTTAATTATTATTATTATTATTATTATTATTATTATTATTATTATTATTATTACACACGCACAAACATAAAACTAGCAAATAAGCACACACATTGGCAGGTAGTAGGTAGTAGGCAGCTACCAAACAGGGAGGTACTGCTTCCTGGGAAGATATTGGAAGCATAATGTGTTGTCTAATGGTAGACGCTGCTGCCATATGGCATCACAAAAATTGTGACCAAGTCCCAGGTTTCTGATCTGACTTTCTGCCTCATTTACTCACAATTGCAGGGTCTCAATTGTTTTTCTCACTTTGACAACACAACATAAATATATTATTTCTCACTATTGATCTTTATCATAATTATAATTTTATTTAATTTTTAATTTTGTTTTTTTTATAAAATTTATTATGATTTTTTACAATTATTATTATTATTATTATTATTATTATTATTATTATTATTATTATTATTATTATTATTATTATTATATTTTCGCCCCCCAGGCCCCGATGTGGGTCAGTGACCTGTGCCCGGGTGGGCTAATCCCTGTAAAAAAAAAACACATAAGCAAAAAAATACGCACAACAAACAAATACTAGACTAACTAGACCAATTACATACGACAAGGATTCATGCAAACAAGATTAGCCATGCAATAAAGAATGATGCAAACAATATCAACCACATTCAAATGTACAGGCAAACAAGAGTATCTAACCGAGACACACACACACAAAGTCCCAATACCTTCACCGTAAAACACTGTACTCTTATCGACTGCAAGAGGTACAGGTTACAGATACAGCGCTTATAAATAATTACTACATGAAAAAATTACTCTCTCTATTTCTCTCCCTTCACTCCTTATAAATCAGAGGGCCTCAAGAAGCTGAGCACACCTTAAACGAGTACTAACAGTTATCGAGGTTAAGAGTGTTTCACTAAAGGTAAAAGTGTACTGCTAACACCACTGTACCTTGACTCCACTACACCCGTTTGTAAGCACAAGATAAATTATACTTGTTATAGTGTTTAAGAAATCATCTGGGCCTTTGGGGTGGGAAACATGAGTGACTTTGGATATTTATAATTACTACTATCAGCCACAGTTGTTATCGTTTAATTACCGGTACTTTTTTCACCAATAATACTCGCTGGCCAGAAAGTTGTTTGGCCACATGAAAATTCTTAACCAGGTAATTGCTATATAATTTTTCTCCTTGATTTCTCTTATAATTTGTTTACATGAGCTTTGCATCCAGAGCCTAAAGCACATTAAATCAATGGAGCTGACTGGCTGGTTGAATGAGGTGCGTTGAGTTAATATAAAGCTCTTCAATATTTGTTTTATTTACAGTCTGCAATTGCAAATAAAACTAAAAATTATTGTTGATCCAGAATGCTATCTGAAGCCTGGAAATAATAATTAGCAGGTGCAACACATTGATAACGTAGATTATTAAAGTGAAAAACGAAAAAGATAAGAATAATCAGTTACGCCTAACTAGATCACCACCCGTGCATATTCACCCGTGTGAGTCTACCATCGAGCTTCCTTTGACATGGCTCAGTTACAAGCTTGCGGTGACCAGAGAATGGTAATTGTTCCCTCGAGTAACACTGAAGACCACAAGTGTTAATTACCAACAATTTTATGCTGTTGATTTTTTTATTTTACGCTTTGCTATTATAAAAGCAACACTTTATGGTGATTATGTATACATATCACCATCATTATCATGTTCACCAACAGCAACACAATATCCTGTACTCTGTCTTGTCTTGCCAGGGGAACGTGATATGAACAGCAATCTCGTCTGCAATGCCTAATGGCTGCGAGACTATTTCTGTTGAAGCTCGCTAAGTGGAGACGAACTCGCGTGTGTGAGGCTTTAAGACCTGTAAAACACGTTGGCTTGGGTTTTTTCTTAACATCATAACAATGAATGTGAGGACGGGTGTACTAACTACTATAGGGACACACCATCACACTCTTGTTATCAGTTCCCCTTCTATATGTTTCCTTAGTGCTCTCTTTCACCAGGAACAATATAATAATACGTTTATACCTTTCCTTTCTATTATACGTTAAAGATTATCAAAAGCAACGCCGATTTATAGTTTTTGTCTGGCGAACAACTAGTGACTCATCCCACAAGTGCAAGGAAGGTATTGTGGCATTTTCCTCACTGACAGATCATTAATACCAACTACATTTATTATTTTAATGAAAAGAGCTGACAGTAGCTGTCGGGTGCAGTTACCATAAAACATCAACAATGGGAATATTTTTGCTTCTCTCGTATCTACATAAATTAATGAAACAATTATAAAATAGTCATTCGTACACGTTGAAGATAATTAATTAGAGTAGCCTTCTTCATTTAATTAATTCTCAATAACTTCTTGAATTTCAAAGCTATACACTTACTTCAGAACATCACTATAAAGTGTAGTGTCAGCACATGGAACGATTACGGAACGAGGTTAGAATGTTAACACTATTCTTATCAGCAGTAGTACGGCGGTCTCTTGGATAAATTACTAGTCTAAAGTCCTAAAGATTATTGGCTCGAACTCTGGACGCTCTGAATGAATACCCGATACCTAACTTCCTTGTGTACCAAAAAAAATGGCTGTATCCGCGAGGTCAATAAAGGACTAACTTTTACCTATTAGCCGCTTATAATAATTTGAACACTGGCTAAGAGGTGAACTCAACAGACAATAGGAATAGATTTCTTCTTGCGCTGATAAAATAATCAAAGTTAGATGTAACGTAGAGCTCAAAAATGTTTATTCTAATTTAACCAAAGTTTTACGGAAGCTTTCAAAGTGTTATTTATCACCGTCACTGCTCAGGTTGACACAACAATCCAAACACACAGATCACTTTCTTCGACCGTTGTCTCTCTTTTATTAAATTGACCTAGACGAGCTTCCCTGAGGCAGGTTATTAAGATTACACCTGTTCTTTTACTCTCATAATAAATTTCTCACACTATACTAAATCACACTCACCCGTGTTAAATGTCAGTAATAGCTAAGGGGCACTACTAGCAATATGCCCAAGGTATATCTTAAATATTTTTTATTCGTTATATTTATTGATTTTGCCATCCACGGAGACACAAGCCGACCGTAACTCTTGGAGGGAGTAGGGAGTCATGCATAGTAGTGACCCAACACCTACATACCTAACCATAACTAATAAAATCTTCTCCTGCAGCACGTACCAGTACTGAAGACTATTATGATGCCTCCTATTAAAAAAAATCAAATGTGACTTTAGTGCTGGTAAACATGATTGGATTGGTCAGGCGAAGCATTAATGTGCCATAAAACAGGGCCGCAACAACGTCAACAAGTACAGTACCAGGAAAATATATACGAAAACCAGACTGAGGAGCCGTTCAATCTGGTCAGCACCGTCAGTAAGACATTAACATGGATAATACATCTACAAGGAGACCAGTGTAAACTTAACACTTTGTATAGTGTAGCAAAGTACGTCAAGTTTGTCCTCGGCCACAGATGCGAGGTTACAACACAATGCACGCTGGCTGATGATACCATCTGTATTCCTCAAATAAAACCAACTCTGGCACCAGCAACAAGGTGGCAGACTACGTGGATCAAACAGTTTGTGTCTAATGATTCTTTGGAAATATCTGACCAAAGAGATACTCAGGCAGGGATCATTAGTTTTATTACCTACAGCATGAACCATTAAGTCACAGCAGAGAGCACCACGGCCGCCAGTTGAGGGACTCAAGGATCGTGTGAACGTTTATCATCATCACCGTCCACCTTAACGACTACCTGATATTATCAACTTCTCAAACTCGTGGTTGCAGACTCGTTGCCTCTGGATAATTTTAAGGCTGAGAGAACAACTCCAAGTTGCTCTCCTGTTGTCGCCATGTGAAGCTGTGTGCCAAATACGTTTATATATTTCTTATGTTACAAACTTTTTTATGCCGACTGTAATGAGGCATTATTAATTAAAATTGATTTTGGTCAGTTGTGTCAAATATCAAATGTATATTATATAAAATGTTAACACATTTTATATAACTACGCTCTGAGTACAATATATGTATCTGTTTGCCTCATCATTAGTGAGTTGACAAAGTTTGAAGCTTAAGTTATTAAAATTAGGATAATGATTTAACGTTTTTGCCCACTTAAACTATCTATTTCTAACTTGTGTGCAGAGAAAAAGTTGTTCCTCCAAGAACAGGAATTGTAAGTTGGGCATTTCGTTCTTTCACTTTTTTTTATTCAGTGTTTCTATTTTAATGTGCACCAAATAAACCTAACGACCTCAGAATACTTTTAAATTATCTTATATGAGGTTAGGTTGTGTTTGATTGGTACGTTTTGCCTGTGTGAAAAGAAGTCGCTATGAATTTACCAGAAAGAAAATCCCAGAAAAAAACACAATTAGTTTATAATTCCTGGACTGGGCATAGACTTTTGTCGAGGCAAGGAACCACAAGTCTTCAATACAAAGCGCCTCAAAAGCGGTAAAATATCAGACGGATTAACATAACAAAAGATCCCTGGAGGGGTGACATACACAGACAAGAAAACCCTTCTCGATTATACCCAATTTTTCTTCACCTATATCCTCTCTTGTGCATTATCATATCTGAGTTAACTTGTATAAATCACGTATGTAATCGACATGATATATATGTCAGGGATACGTGTAATGTATTCCTTTAAATAATATATCATGTTTAACTCCCAAAATAATTAAAGATAAAATATATATAACATTCTCATTGTTCGTAAATCTAGATATCAAAGAAACTGCTTTTTAGAGAGTGATTAGTTGAACTTCCCGAAAGAAATATTTAATCTACCTGTTTACCTGGCGGCCACCACAACAAGGGAAAGTTAAGTCGGAGGAAGGTCGATGGCTTGTGTTAGGTCTCCCCCACCCCCTACACACACACACACAAAAACTATACTTTAATTTGCTCATTATACATCTTACTTCCGTGTCTAGTTTAATGCCTCAACATACAGCAGAGGTTTACCTTCTGTGTTTTCTATTGTTAACTGCGTGTCAGAATTTGCTCGGGATTTATTTTGGAATGTTCCGCTTAGTCTAATGTGAGGGTATTGGTTAACCCCTTCCCCACCCACCCCACACCAACCATTTATTTGTTAAACCACTCGATGATCTTCACTGTTTAAAATTCCTTCTACAATGCACTATGCAATCCTTGATAACGTGCTTACATTAATTTCATAAACTATTTCTCCTTCATGAACATTATTTTTGATGTAAGGTTAAATAATGGTCGTACCAGGAGAGGTAACTTAGTACAGAGTGAGGCAACAACAGTATATGGTATAATACAGCACAGTAGATCACACATGAGAAGCCACAAGGTGTTGAGTTGATACCACCGTACTGTACCACTCCCACTAGTGTACTGTATAGCAAAGCCAAAATATTCTGAGGATCGATCAACACCTAAGAATTTATTGATATACACACACACATTTTATATATATATATATATATATATATATATATATATATATATATATATATATATATATATATATATATATATATGTACACACATCCAGTATTACTGAAAAGTAAGATACTTGTCTGTGCTTGCAAATATTTTTTCACGGATTTTCTTCACGAGTGAGCCAAGTTATGCAAGTGGTGGCTGTGAGTGCTGAAGCAGCGTTGAAGGGCATGAGTTTATGATAATGAAACTCGACATACTTACCTCCATGTTTCTTGTTATTATTTTGTGTTCCTCCACTTACGTTGGTACACCAATCAACTTCTCTCTCGATTAAATTAAACTACAATCAAATTTAGTGTTCATTTTCTAAACTAAATTTGATTTTATTATTTGTTGATATTACTCCGAAATATCTGTAAAATACTGTTTCAACTGATTACTTCTAAAACGATAAATAATACAAGATACCTGGCATGGAATATTGCCCACAAACTTAAAAATACAAGAACATTATAGGCTGTCAATCAACCCAGATGATGACAGTAATCCTCCTGCCTCTCCTCTCTCAGCAGGAGACTTGTATAATGATATCCTAGATGTCCTACACAGGATTCTCCAAATGATACAGCCAACAGCACATGGCGATTCTGGCCTTAAAAAAAATGGTCCTCAGAGAAGCGAGGTAGTTTTGCCAGCCAGCCGTGACTTAGCAGATCTTAAGAAATACGTGACGGTATGTGTGTCTGTCTTAATTGGTGCTTTCCTGAAATCTATGTATTCTGTCTCCCCCATTTTGTATATCTATGTATATATATATATAAGTGTAAGTAAACTCGTAATCATGATTCACACATGAAACTATTCTCTAGGAACTTCTTAAATAACACCTAAAATACATGAAAATGTGCAGTGCCTGTGGATGACATAACAACGTCACATACCATTACTATAGAAACCTCTGTTTGCTTTCTACCCTTAACACAAAATATTTCATTTTTTAGACATTAAACTATTAAGGTGTTAACAATAGCATTTAGCTTAACTATTCTTATCTCTATTTCAGTTTTAGTTCCAGTTTTTGTTGCCCTATTTCTGATGCGTTTCTCTTTCATACATTTGCATTTAAATTCGTCCAGTTACTCGGAAAACTTTACCGCATTTTGTCATTTATGTCGCCACAAAATTCTGGCATATCAACAGCCTCCCTACCATAAACCAAACCTGACTGATGCTGCCCAATAACTCTCGACTCACCTACGCCCAAAACTGTGTTCAGGGAGATGAAGCACATAAATCTAGAATAACATCGTTAAGAATAGATGAATACCGCATGTCAATTAGTGTTACGTAATATCTCCGCCTCAAGAAAACACAAGCTAGGGTGTAGACAATCCACTGAGCAACCAATCTACTACGGTTTCCATGCCCCATGCTAGGCTATCAATTTCGCCACTTTGGCAACACTGGTAAGGTCAACAGAGCCCTTAATAGGAGTACTATTAAACACCTAGGTTACTGTGATCAATGAAAATACAGTCATGATGGTCGAAAATGTAGGGATGCTGAAAGAGAGTGACGACCATGAGGAACTTAAAACTCATGACCATTTGCATTATAGAGATGAATCTTCACATCAACATTCAAGCAGCATCGGTTAACATTCCCATTATTTTAATCAACTCATTAATTAGTCCTAAGTGAAGCCACTCAACACTGACCAGTTAGGAGCTCACCGCGACTAAATATAATGAATTACAGTTATCATATATATTGCAAAAGAACAATAAGTTTCATGTATTTGTCTGTGTAACGAAAATGAAATAGCTCTCTATGTAAGAACAATCATATAGACAAATGAATAGCATTAGTATTAACCTAACCTAACTTCACCTAACGTAAAGTATGGTTATGTCATTACAGTAAACGACGACCCAAATAGAATACTCGCATGTTTTTTTCATATATGAATTAATTGCCATTGAGATATAGCAATAGAGAAAGAAGGTTATCCTATTCTGGCAAAACTTGAGCCATGTGTTGAGGCTCAATCGGATGAACCATTGTAACCAATAAATTTACTAAAAAATAATATAATTGGTTTCAAAAGGGTCTATCGTAAACTAAAGCACTATACCATTTTCATTTTTGTCCATATCATAAATTAAAATAAAATCTGACAGTAGTTAAACTTTACTTAAACAATAACATTAGTTTACTTCATCTTTATAATTATGAAAAGTGCGGAAACACTGTGGCGGTGTGCAGTAAGTGACGTGGCTTTCTGTATTTACCGAAACGCACATCAGGATTAAAGGTTTTCTTTTGCTTTTACAAACATTACCACTTTTATTTTCTCACAGGTTTACCTACGCATTTAAGAGCATGGATGGAGTCTACGCTCGGTGCTGGAGTGATGTAAAGCTGTTTACCTGAAGGTGGCTAATGCTTGTTTCACGTCTATTGTCCACTAATGACTGTGCCTTTGAAAGTCACTCAGTTGCGAGTTTGTAAGCCATTACGAATCACTTTAGTACAGTTGTGAAGAGATTTGTCTTGACAGTAAGTCTTAAAGCCTCAATCACTTTCAAATGTTGACTGCCGACAGCAAGTTGTCGGGAGAAAACTCAATACAATGAACACAGACGCGAAGTTCACTTACGGAGCTATAATGCTTTCAAACCTTTTGCAGCGAAATGGATAAAAACAAATGTAATAAGTTAAATAGACAATGTAACATATGGCAACCTTAATGACATCTCAAGAAAATACTGAATTAAGGTGTTAGGAAAGTACCCACCCACACTAAGATCAACCGTTCATGTCTCAAACTTGTCATAACTACGAGCTGTTTCAAAATATCGATCATCAAATGCAAATGTAACTAATATATTCAAGGAAATAACACTTCTTACATATTCCACATTAAAACTAGAATGGTTGAAGGTGACTAATGAGACACGATACCTCAAGCGACCATCATCAGACAAAGACACTAGTCAGTAGTCATACGCTTGACACTTTAAGAAGTTCACCATGACCCTTGATCTCTACATTAGTATACAGGCGAGGACACGAGGTTATACGACCCTGACAAGATTACCATCACATGAATTCAAATAAACAACCTTCTGTGTGTAAAGAAACTGCATGGGACCTTTAGTTGTCCAGGAGCTTTGTGAATCTCCTCTATATAGTATTACAACCGAGCCAAAATACCTTTGTTTTTTTTAATAGACTAAGACATATATACAAAAATTCCACGTATGACTTCACTATCGATTCATTCTTTTATTTTTTTTAATTACTTCACATAAATTTAACATAACAAAAGGAAACGATTCATTTGTTCTGAAACACCCTATTTTGACGATCATAACCACCTTGTTTGTAAACCAGACTGAAGAAACTACATTAAAAATATCAATAAATCAATACGCTGACATCTACACAGTGAAGTTTAAGTCACAACAATACAAAAATATATCCTGGAATTAATCAACAATACTCAAAACATTTAAGTTGATCACTATTATCATGTTCTTTCTTAGTCGTTACTATTGTATTAACCTAACTGACGTTATACTTGTCCGAATGACTTACAATAACACACTGAATGTTCTAAATTAGTTCTAAATATCATTAATCACTCTCAATGTATTTAACTTCAAATAAGATAATGGCTGGATCTTATATTTACCTGCCAAGTCCAAATATGGGGGAGGAAAAGACGGAGTGTGTGTGTGTGTGTGTGTGTGTGTGTGTGTGTGTGTGTGTGTGTGTTTGTGTGTGTGTGTAAAAGTATATCACCACCTGGGAGAGCCAAGTATATACTGTGTACACATGAACGAGGTTAAATCTCTACTGTAACTCAAGGGATGAAATCGGAGGTAATTTGGACGGTATATAAATGTAATATGAAGGTGTACAGCATACATATTATTAATAGTAGTTACCATAGTAATTATTATTATTATTATTGATATTACTATTATTATCGATATTATTATTATTATTATTATTATTATTATTATTATTATTACCAGCAGCAAGATAAAAAGTAAAATTAGAGAAATTGAGTTTTGTGGGTTGGCTACACTCATATCACCTAGAGGAGCTCGGTAACAGGTATGACTCGGCGTTTGGGGATATATTTCGTGTTCGACTTCCACAAACTCATAACACAGGGTCTAATTTAAAAAAAAAAAAACTCATTACTCGTAAATATTAATCCACTCTTCTTATCCAAATCTTTCCTTCTACTTCCACCAAATTAATTATCCAAAATATAAATGCATTGTTTTACTCATTTCTACTTGATAGTCTTTCGTAACAAAAAACCCAGCAGGGGAAAAAAAAAACACAGGATGGACGACACTACAAGCTACA
This sequence comes from Homarus americanus, assembly GCF_018991925.1. Lineage (NCBI taxonomy): Eukaryota > Metazoa > Arthropoda > Malacostraca > Decapoda > Nephropidae > Homarus > Homarus americanus. Next base: position 300,679 of record NW_024723484.1, read on the forward strand.
CACTCATAAAAATCAAAGGTTTCGCCAATCACTCACACCAATCCGAGCCATACTTGTCCTGATACAACCATCAGAGGACCCCCAGTCGCTACTTAAAACCCTTATACCCAGTGCCGGAGTCCATAACAGTAGATGTAGTCTAGAGATACACACAGATAAAAGGTTATCTCTACAGCGCATAACTAACACTCACTCGTAAATTACACTAGAGGGGGGTGGTGGTACTCGTGTGAAATAAAGATGTCATTTATTATTCCGTTTGTGTGTCTGGTTAGTTAGGTCCTGAAGGTCGATTCTAAAATATGCCTCATCATACAGAGCCTTAATAGTCGTCAGGATAAGTAAAGGGTATATTTTAGGTCTGAATTGGCATATGGTTAATTTGTTAATGAGAAGAACATAAATATAATGGTTTGTGATGGATGATGAACAAACTCTTTTCGTCTAAAGTTTTCCCCACAGATTTCATTATACAACAATACATATGATTCTGAAATATTATTCAGACATACATACATACATACATACATACATACATTCATACATACATACATTCATACATACATACCTTCATACATACATACATACCTTCATACATACATACATATACTCCTGTACTTAAGACTTATTCGAGCATCATGACTACAAATTCGTCTCTATTTCCATATACTGAAGTAAAGATTCGATCAACTACCATATATGCGACAGGATGAAGATAGAGTTGGTGCGGGAGATGGCGGGGTGCAAGAGGAAGGCAGGGGTGCGGGAGGATGGCGAGGGTGCGGGATGATGGCGAGGGTGCGGGAGGATAGTAGGGTGCGAGAGGCTGGCGGGGGTGTGAGAGGACAGCGGGGTTGCGGGAGAAAGACGGGGGTGCGGGAAGGATGGTGGGATACGGGAGGATGGCAGAGGAACGGGTGTGGATGGACAGCAGTTACTGCGGTCGAGGAAGCCAAACACCCAGAGTGGAGCTTCGTCAATGGAGCTTAACTGGGTTTGGAGCTTCGTCAGTAGAGTCTTAACACTGGAGCCTCCCTGTGTTAATAGAAGCCTCGTCCACTAAGTTTTATATCCTAGGCCCTTGGTGATAATTTATTTGCTCTTTTGACATTTACCTCCACGAGACTTTAACCAAACCTTAACAGCTTTGAGGTTTATCCAAGGTTTACTAAAATCGCGCCGAAAACTGGATATTAAGATTAAGTCAAAATAAAAAGTAAAGCGTCGATGATTCCCCTCAATAGAATAATAAAATATAGGAAAAATAAGAACTAAATAAAAATAAGGGTAAGAAAACAAAGTAATAACAGTAATAGAGTAAAAACAAATAAATAAATAAATAAAAATACCATAGTTAAAATAATATTAAAAGTCCTCCTGGAAGTTCAGCGAAATACAAAACGCCACAATGTCAAAAAACTTATATTAATACAATTATTATCCTTTAATGTCATGTTGCATGTATTATGCAACGGATCCATTATCCATAATAGCAAAATAGAAAAAAAAACAATTATCACGGCAATGGTAAAAACTTTAACAACATGATAAATTCAGAAGCTATTACCTTTGACGAATAAGAACCATAATACAATGGTTAATGAAGATATTAATGAAATGATGATATTGTATTGTTTTAATTAATTCAATACGACCATGAACACAACTCAACATACATAGTAAATGATGATATTGTCTGCATTAAATGGATGTTAGTCACGCTTGCTGCCTTATGTACCGAAGGCTAGTAAAACGGCCCGTTAGTGACAGTGTGCACGGGTAATGCACACTGTATAATAAGCAGGGAGGCAGCGTGACCAGCACTGTACTCGACCGCCTTCACTTCCCCAACTTGGTAAAATTAGGTACTGTATCAATTTATTGTTCAATGGACTGGGAGTAGCTTAGCATCGAACCCGGAGTCCTCAGGAGCAGACGGTGAGTGCTACATCCACTCGGCCGCCGCACCTCATAATAAACCATGATAAACCACACAGGGATACGGTGCCTTGATGGTTTATAAAGATTTACTGAGAGAATACCGTAAACAAGGATGCTACCGTGCAAATATCAAACCTGGCATTACCAGATCGAGGAAATACCAACACAACGTACATAACCTGCCAGCAAAAAATCGACTGAGCATTTCACACATACTGCTTTAAGTAAACGTCCAAACATCTAAGACTTATAAAACAACAGTAAACAGGTGCATAAACCTCCACCTTTGTCGAATTCTTATATTAATTATTTTCTTTAGACATATTATACACGTCACCACTCATGTACGTTTGACGGTATACAGAAGCAGTCATCACTCATGTACGTTTTAAAGTATACACCGGTAGTTATCACAATTGTCGAGCGTAAGCATTCACCATTAAACCTTCCAAGACTCACACTGGGTCCAGCAGCATCACCTAACCACATCCCCCTAATTTATGAATCCAGATCCTCGTTTAGTTAACAGATTACATGATAACAGTGACGGCTGGTGGCAGATGGCGGGATAAGAAGTTAAGACTGAGATGGTAAGATGAGGAGGTGGTGAGGCTCAGTATCTCCATTCATTAGGTCCTTGAAGGGGTAGTCCTGATCTTTCAAGTTTTCAAGTATATTTTATTTTATAAGTGTTAACATATGTATCATTATTATCATCATTAGAATAGTTTTTTGTATATAATTATTTTATGACCACATCAGATGGCATGGAACCACACGTATGAAATTATGTTAGTCAGTACATCATAAAGTAGCGTTATTTGTCTGAGCAAACGCTTGAACGATTACAATATATATATTTCAAACGTTCTTACAAGCCCCAAATATCAAGCCTTCACCGAAAGACAAACAACTATATGTAATATTACAAGTGTTTACCAGAGATAACAGTCCAGCCTCTTCATACCAGGAAGCTTTCCATTAATTTCAAGAACTGTTCAATTCTTTCAAGAACCATCTCCTTATTCGGCTTTCTTTACTGACCTTAAGTCCTTCTATCATCCATGTCCAGCGTGGGGCGGTGGCGAGGGCCCCGAGGTCTAACAGGAGTTGCTCTGTCACCATCGTCACGCACCTGTCGGGACTACAACCCTCGCTGCCTTATGTCTGATGGATACTTCATCAATTACCGCTCGACGTGATGTGTGGAAAACTGTCGGAGAAGACGTGATCCAGACCGTAATCAATCTTCGCCTCGTCTTATTTTGTTAAGTTCGTTAATTAATTTTATACCGTGACCCGTAGCAGATTTTTTTTCTTCTTCTCTTTGGGTGAGGATGGGAGGAGCTGTAGCAGTGTCAAAGGTGAATAGACGAAATTAGGCCACCTTCATTCTGGACTTAAGATGATAACCCTGAGCACAATATCGCGGGGGTGGTTGAAGTGGTCGACCATTAACCTAGGGTGAGGAGGAGGAGGCAGCTTGGCGAGGGTTAGTACTTAAATCTCCCAAGAGTTACAGTATATGTAGGGAGAAACTGTGGGTAGTGAGCTGGACTGTTAAAGTGACACTAAAGACTACAACGAAATGGTTCTTTGCCACTGACACACAGACGGTAGCGAGTGGATGACCTCTTTATCATGGGGTTCATGAACGGTCCAACTTTGACCCTTACAAGGGATTCTCTTGTCCAATACGGTAATATTAAATATACGACTGACTTATTCGTGATGACGTTATCTATTGACAATACCATGAGAAACATTAAAATAGTCTCCACCTGATGTTGTATGGTGGTGGTGTTGTGTGGTGGTGTGGGTTGTGGTGGTGGGGTGTGGAGTTGTAGGTGGAATGTGGAGTTGTGGGTGGTGGTGATGGAGTGTGTTATTGTGCGTGGTGGTGGAATGCTTCCACTTGCCGGCTACGACCCACTGATCACCCAATAATGACCAAATACCCGTTTTAATCATTCGCAATTTATTACTCATTTACGAGACCCTTCACCATCCAATGAGCACCGGTTATACCTACCACCCACCGAACCCTGGCCACCTACCACCCACGGTGCCCTAACCTGAGAAACCTGTGCTCCATCATCTGGCCACCCAAACCTAATCGCGTTGGTGCACAAAATAGGAACTAACAGCGGGCTAATGCACCACCTATGTACCAACTGGATACCACTAAGGGCTGCTACCACCTAGTGACTCTCACAACTCATTGACCCCTACTGACGTTCAAATGACTTCTGACCACTCGCTACCTCCTTCAACCCTGGCATCGGCCCTTACCCACCCACTGAGTGCCCTCCCACTTTTAACCACGCCACTCATTCAGTGCCCATTAGCCACCCTGTGATCTCTCTTATTAACTGCCCTCCATGAAAGTTCACTGTTCACCAACTCCCTATGTAACTCCTCACCCAGTATATACCTACCCACTACTAACGACCTACTCTCTCACCACTGAAAATTGAGCAAATTTACCCTAACCTTCGCTCAAATATATAAAAAGCTTCGTAGTTCGTCTTCGTCACAGGTGTCTGCTTCAGTGAGAAGCATTATGTGCAGCTTGACGAGTCTGTAAAGACAACACCTCAGTTTAAAACAAGATTCAAAACATCGAATTTCGTCTTCCTGTGTGGACTCAAGGTAACACAAACGTAAGGACCCAATTTTTTCCACAAAATGGAATATTCAAACTAAAGCAAAAATCATTTCATCACCAATATAAAGATGAAAATTATTTCAAAGTGAGTGAGTTAGTAGTGAATGGTACAAACCTAAATTTAGTACGAAAGACTTTCACTCATAACTATAATAAAAAAAATATTAATTTAAATACACGCCTCCAAAATTGTACAGCTCTTCAAGAACCGATGAGGTTTATAAAAACTGTCTCCAAATCGCCAGTTATGCGGTAATCGAATTGTCTATTTTCGATGTCCACCTAAACACTGCCAACAGACTACCTGTATATACTGTAGATATACCTGTACAAACGTTCCTCAGTCAACGCAACACAACTACTACACAGATGACTTGTACATGAAGGGTGCCTGTGCTTCTACCACGTATTCTACTTCCCTTGGTTATATCCCGCATAACAATTAGTTTGATATGTCAACATAGCAGAATCTGTCAATACATCAACATGACTAGACCATCAACACAGACTCGGGACGGATGATATATCAACACTGCCCTGACAGCTGACACATCAACACGGGCTAGACAGCTGCCCCACCATCAGTCTTAGACCATAAAATACCACAATTTACAACCTTTCTCGCACGTCTGGATGGTGGGCGGGAAGGTTTAGCCCAGTGGGTCCTCAACGAGGCCCACCTGGCTTTATCTCCCGTGGTCATCAATGGCTTCCTCCCCGACGTCATCGCTCACTACCCTTGAGTCTTCATCACTGTTTCTGCGACTCATGGAAACCCTTTTCTTCTACTGTTCGATCCTAAGAATATATAAACAAACCACCGGGATTTCTTTTAAGTTACTAATATAATTACAACATAATTATCATGTACCTTTTTTTTAAGCCTTTCTGTCTGTTTATCTGGTCCATATCTACACGCCCCTGTCTTCGTCTACCTGTAAATCTGTTTCTCACACACGCCAGACACAAAGCTCACACAAGTATTCAATACATATTCACCTTATTTTTACAGCTCTGTGATACAAAACATATCACATTATTAACTAAGAAGTACTGACAACCAAAAGCATTCCCGGTCATCTCCTAAGACATCCATACATTCCTGGCACTAAACTACCAAGTCCTGAACTCTAACTCGCAGCGCGGAATCCGGCAGCAGCGCCAGCATCTCGTCCTGTGGTCAGATCAAAACAACAGAGCGATGATGTGGCTGGCTTACCCCTGCTGAGTCAGCCTAGGTGGCGAAGAGGCTGATGGTGTTGACAGCCGTCATAAAAATCACTAAAAACCTAACTAGAGCAATTTCCCTGACGACGATAATGTCAAGTTTAAGCGCCGATCAGGTTTATTTTTGGCGCTGACAGTTTTGGTCTACCCCTGCTGGTGAGGCTGGGTGTTGGTCTACCCATTCTGGAAATGCTGACAGTGTTAGTCTACCCCTGCTGGTAATGCTGACAGTGTTAGTCTACCCCTGCTGGTAATGCTGACAGTGTTGGTCTACCCCTGCTGGTAATGCTGACAGTGTTAGTCTACCCCTGCTGGTAATGCTGACAGTGCTGGTGATGGATGGTGACTGCTGGTTTACCACTGCTCGCCAAACTAAGACTTGGAGGTCGCGCTCTAACTGTTGGAGATTATTCCCGCGGAGTGAACCTGTAGGCGCTGGTCATCCGGGTCCTGTACTGACATTCTCAACCTCCAATTAATATATTATTGCAATAAGCGGTTGAAACAGGTGGATGAAATGTCTTTATACGTTCTATTTACTTTTTTTTTCGTTGCAAATCGCTTTCTTTATTTTACATACACACATTCTTTAAGTAGCAGTAGTTTTGTTTATAAGCAATTTTCCTGAAAGTATCAAATACCAAAATAACACTCTATTGCACACTGTCCCTCCACCACACGTTGTCCCTCCACTACCACACGCTATCCTTCGACCACACGCTATCCTTCCACCACACACTATCCCTCCACCACACGCTATCCCTCCACCACACGCCATCCTTCCACCACACGCTATCCCTCCACCACACGCTATCCCTCCACCACAAATCAGAGTGTCCTCCTAGGTGTAAAGTTACCCAAGACCTTGGAGTTTAACCTGCCTGGTGTCTGTGCTCAGTCTCCAACCCCGTAAGCAAACTGTCAGCAACAACTAAAGAGCTCCTCCACCTGCCCGGGCTGGCTAGATGAGTGGCAGGGATTATCCACGCGCCGGCGGGCCACACACATAGTAACTCCGGCGTTCCATTATCCTATAAGATTCTTTGGATTTCGCCTGGGTCCGTAAGAGCCCAGTTTTCAGTAGCAGATCAAGAATTTAGACAGACATTTTAGGCCACCAAATTAACCTACGGTGGTAACTCGTTTTAGAACAGCAAATTTATCATGATTAAATGTCAATAAATATTTGCGCAAGTTTTTACCAGGGTCATAAATATTCAATAAGCTGAAGGGCGCTTCATGAATGGCTCAGAAACCATCTTTTTTGCCTTTATAATGACTGGAACCTTGTACAGGGGTAAGTGTAACTTGGGCACAAACACAGTTAAAGAGGTCAATGAAGCCACAAACTTAAAAATAACTGCAATATAACGGCAACATCTAAAGATTAAGTAGGATTACTTTGTTAACATCTTGGACACACGGGATAAAAAATAAAATTATCATCTATGTATCATTCGTGCAAAAACATAACTAAATAAAGTTCAGTAAGTGGTCAAGTGAGAGGAGAGGGATTACGATTATTTATTGGACAAGTATATTATATTATGTAGCTTGTTGTCTCTTGATAGAACCGGGTTTGGCTCTTAAGATACTTTTGAGAGATCCAAGTACACCTAGCCTGTGTAGTCATGTATGTATATCCTGTGTACTGTCATGTATACCTAACATTTACAAACGTGTATAACTACCGTGTGAACAAGCTAAAAAAAATTCGACAGCAGTCACGAAGCAACCAAACCTAACCTAACAACGATAACGTAATCAAATGACAACAGGATAGTTTTCGTGGTTTTATTAGGCTAGACAGCAGACATTACACACGTTGTCAAGTAGGTTAGGTTAGAACGACAAAGATTTACTTATAAATTATTTCTATACTCGTGCCCTGTATTGTCATCAGGTCACTGACTCATACTGTGGGCATCACGGGGTATTATTCTCCGCAGTGACGAAGTTCTCGGAGGCATTTTTACACTTGCAACCAAATAAATTCAGCTGTCCAAAAGTCAACGATATGGATCTTGCAAGTACCGTATGCGAAGGATTTTGAGCTTGAAGGTAAGCAATTCAAATTTAATAAAAACTGATTTATTAACTATAAATAACAAAGACATTTCTTAAGATGACGTATAATGCTGATATACAATACTGTATATGTTTTCTCCATTATGAGAAAAAAATATCCTGACTTTAACTTAATTTTTTTCAATAAATCTTGCCAATGGTATAACTGTACCTAAAATTAAAAATATTGGTGTAGATTATCTTAAAAAATATATATAACAGGAAGTTATTTTAGTTTCCGTTCATGAGCATTGTTTGTCATTCAGGTTGAGGCAAAGATTGTGTTCATCTTCTCCCAGCTGTCTGTTGTTGCTCGGTTGCTGCTGCTGCTCGACCATACCCATACTTTCCGGACAGTACTATACTTTACTCTACTCAAATAGCACCAAGCTTTTTTAAAGTCCTGTGTGGCTCTCCCCATTCTTAGGCAGCTGTCCGTGTGTGTGTACATTACTTGTTTTGAAAGTCACCACGACAAGGGGTTGCACTACCACAAGCGAGGGTTCCTTTATACTCCAGATGAAATATTATCTTTGACGCCTTGCATTATCACCAAAGTAAACCTTGTATGTGTTCCTTAGAAGTCTCTCTCTGGGTCTTAGAATTCCCCCATCACTGCCACTCGTCTTTCATTACTTGTCGCAGTTAAGTGTAAGCCAAACAAGGTGAATGAGTTCACACTACAGGAGACGCGGTCATATAAGGCGAGTGTGCAGTGTGTGATGCGGAGTACTCCATGGGACGTCCAGCAATAAAAGAAGGTAAGCAGACCATCAACTGTTTATAGTCAATATAATAGAGAATTTGTATTCATCTACCGGAGCTTGCTCAGAAATTCACAAGCTTGGTGCAGCCACAAAACAAACGGTTTGAGAACTCTAACCATAATACTCTTCTTTGGCGTAATCGTCTCAGTAGCAAAGAATTAAGGCTAGTCTTTTCAATGCAGAGAGAATGAATTTAACTGCAGTACAAGGGCAAAACCCAAATATCCTTAACAGTGCACACAAAGTGCTGCATTCCGTAAACATCTAATAAAGACATTCAAGGGTCAGGGTGGTCAGTGGATATTATAGCAAAGTGCACAGGTAAGTTTTAGTAAGAATATAAACTAAAATTGTGATTATTTTCACAAAAAAATTATCATATACACATATCTCTCAAATGTAATACCCAATACAATTGCCTAATGACAAATTACTTAGCATATGGGAAGCATTACATCATTCTCCTACCTTCCGCCAGGCTCTTCTATAAAAAAACTATTGCCCGTGAATTCAGAAAGACCGCACATGAGTTAGGCAAGAAAATGTTTTATTTATTTATTCATGACGAGCATTTATCAGTCCCGTAGTAATGTGGGATACTAAACCACTGTTAAAGTCGACCACGTCTATATTCACTATCCATACCAAGCAGGATGGTCCAGGTAGCCTCCACCACACACCACTAACCCACCACAACACCAGATACCATTATTCATCATACACGCCCAGGTAATAAATATTGGAGGTGTTTTTTTTTAATAATCGTTCAGCAAGTCGTCGATCGCATGAGGGTACGTCTCACTCTTCTTAATTATTGCTTGTTGGTACTTATTTTTTCCACCTTATTCTTATACCGAGGATGTGAAATTTTACAACTTAGGTATAAAGCAATCTAGATGAGTGAGTAGATACTTTCACTCCATACCATATGTTAAACAATTTACCTCGTCTGTTATCTTCTAGGTACGGCAGCTTATCACACACCCAAGCTGCATAATCTAACCACCTGTCTGTCTCAATGTCAATATGGCGCAGATTTTCTCTTCTGGGAACTCCATGATTTTTTTTTTATTATTTATTATTATTTACATTAAAGGTCTAAGCTACACACCTTAACAAGAATTACTTCGAGATTAACTTTTACTTAATACGTGTCTACTCCAATTAATGTTTCGAGAGTTTTTGAACCAAACTTTCACTCGACTTTGATTTAATAAATATAAACCTAAGAGCGAACCTCGGGACTCCCTGACAGTCAATACAGTTAACGTGGGTCCGTGTGAGATTCAGTTAGAGGTTTATCGCAAGTGATAACAGTAGGCAAGATCCTCAGAGGCTGAAGATGTGAATGGGAGCAGAGATGATGAAAATGACAAAAGAAGTTATTCATATTTTAGAAAACTGGAAAACAAAGTGGAAAAGAAAAAATCACAAATGAAGGATTAAGAGATTAAAATGTCCATAACTAATGCTATGTCAAACCCGTTGTGCGTAATAATTACCTCTCTCCGTGTCTAAACCGTGACCCACGCGCATACCGCTAATCCCCCCAGCAAAATTTACAACCTCATCAACCGCCTTCTCCGGGTAACTGAGGAATATATATATCTTCTTCAGCATACTCTTGTGAACCTCTTGGAAATTGGTTAAAATACTGTACTACTTGTGTTTTGTTTTTGTTTTTTAATCTCTTGAAAACCCTGTATAATTTGGTCCTGGGGTTAAGACATACGCCTGCTCCTTAATATGTCTTCTGAGAAATGATTGATGTTAATTTTATCCTTGGAGTTCCTTTACTGGTTCTTCTCTTCGCTGGGTACAATCCCAATACCTTGATTTAAGAGTAGAATTTTCTCCATATTTTGTTACCACATTTAAATCTAACCTTCAATTTATTATTTCTCTTTGCATACAGTACAGTAAAAGTTTTCAATGTTTCTCTCCTTTACCAGCACTGAAATCTAACTCAATATGACCTCTCACCTCGACACAGTGAACTTCCACCCTGACTCGGTTTAACTTTTCCAACCCCGACACACTGAACTTCCTCTCTTCCCCTGCTGACGCTGACCACAATTAATGCCCACCTACCATTACCCTTCAGTCACTAAACGTATCTCTACTGTATTCTATTTCTCCTCTCAAGAGCGCTCCGAGGACGAGGTCAGGATAGGATACAGCACCTCTCACAGTTTCTGGAGCTGCAGGTCTTAACTCCCCCACCAGGAGTAAACAACTCAGCGGCGTCACAGGATAGCCTTTTGTGGGAAGTTTATATCTTGAAGGTTTATGTTTGTCTGTCTGGGGCGCGTCGCTTTCTTTGACGACAGGTATCTCAATACAGTCCACGTTTTCCGACCTATTAAAATGTTATAAATCTTAGGGTTTCTTACAAAAGCAAATCACGTGTAAGGTAAGAGACGAACTGGTTCCCCATGCTATGAGCATGTAAGTTATTAGAAAAAGAGTTGTTTTGAGTGGTAATACATTCGACGTGGAAGCAATCTGGTCTAATCAACACACTGTTAATAATGAATAAAGAAAACATGAAGATAATATTATTCTTACTGTCCCGTATCGTGGTGGTAACGGCTGTATTCGTGCGTGACTGAACACTCAATCTACCCTACAGTAACTTAATTAATCCAATCTAATTCATCCATTCTTTGTTATCATTCCAAGAAGGTCTCAAGATGTCGAGCCTCGTTCCTGCAGCGCGCATCTCCGTCCCAGTGAAGCGAGACACCGCCTTTATCTCCGTGTTGTTGTTTCTCCCCACGTACGAATTGTCTAGTAGCGTCGGTAAGTTCAGAAACGTAAGGAAAGCGTGTAGTCCGAGTACTTATATAAAAAAAATCCATATTATTTCTTGAACTTTAGCATTAGCGGCTCCGACTTCCCACAATCCTCTGGTAATGTCGTTTCGGTAACTTAAAAAAGCAAGAGTTGTCTACACAGTGTTGATAAACTATACTAATAGATCACCGACTCTCCACTACCAACAGAGACACTAGATTGGGAGGCGTGTTCTGTCCCTATGGTTAATGTTCTTTTGGGCAAATATTCCAGAGCGCAAATACTGAAGCTTACAAGAAAATTAATATAGCATATAGCACTCCCAAGATTATTTCACCTGATGATTAGGTTAGGTTAAGGTAGAATACATTAGAATAGAAAAGATAAGAGGAAAGAACAAGAAACAAGAAACACTAAAATTAACCCAAAAAGAAACATAAGAAATAAATAATAATAAGAAAATAAGAAGGTATAGGGAAAAATACACAAGTAAGAATGGGTTTGTTTACACAGTGAACTTGAGGGAAAAGAGTTCTCAGCCTGGATTTGTCAGACCCTTACCACAATAGCGAACAATGTAAACAAAAGCAGATGTTTACTCCGATTCCTGCTGATGACCTTCCCTTCCCCGTTAGGTGAAATGGGGTCAGCTGGACTGAGGTGACCTGACCTGACCCAGAATAACAGCTCGGATCCAGTCTTAAAATAGACATCTTTCCACAGCTATGACCTTGTAGCTCGCTCGTGTGGTTCAATGAAGGAAAAATCTTACACTGCTGTTCTGTGGTTTAGGTTAACAACACAGACAGACAGACACACTTATACATGGATAACGATATCACACCCTGACTAAAACTGCCTGCGGGGTAAAAACTTAAATACAACATTAAAGAAAACAGTAATTATTTCAAAGAGTATTCACTGGACATACAGACATAACAGACAGACAGACAGACAGACAGACATAACAGACAGACAGACAGACATAACAGACAGACAGACAGACACCATACCACAACGCGAATCATACTTTACAAGGAAACACAGTAACATTTAAACCACCCAAAAAAATAATTGAACCACGGAATCTCCCTAGACCGAATAACATGTAAACAAAGAGCCCGGACACAAAATACATAACAATCAAACAACAACTAAACAAAAACAAAACTGACTTGATTGAGCTTATACATATTACAATCAACAAAAAAATACTCACTACTCCAACAAACACATCAACTACAACAGGCACAAAACCACCAATAAATCTACGACACTCAAGTAACACAACAGAACGACAACAAAGACCTCCCTGACAGAAATACAATCAGCCTCTTGAGACCCTATAGTCCTGTGTACCCTCCAGGAGCACAAAACAAGGTCCCTCTCTTGGCATTAAACTAGGTCACTTCGGCACAAAAATATGGCCAACGGGGAAGAAACTAGGTCACGTCACCTGAGGAGGGTGGTGGTGGTGGTGGTGTAGGGAAGGCATGCTTGGTAAAGGCTAATCATAATAACAGGCGTTAGAGATAATCCCATTTACCGGGCCACTCAACCCCTGGAGGATTAAAGTGTAGGGTGGTGATAAGGGTCAAGAGGGTGAGGGGAGGGAGGGTAAAGGAGGTAGAAAAGCTCGTAGCTTCCCATAACGCTGAGTGTTGTTGGGAATACGTCCGAAAACACGTGGTGTAGGTCATTTATTGTGCTCTCTCTCTCTCTCTCTCTCTCTCTCTCTCTCTCGTCAGTAGTCTGAAACACTGGACAGATAGCCGCTTCTACTTCAACAAGACGAGGACCTCTCTTTATTCAGCACCTCTGAGAACTTCACCAGAATGAGCGTTTCATAAACTTAGTTGTTTACCATCCCGACAGTGTAACGTGGACATGATCGTCACAACTATGTACCGTTTGCGCAGTGATAAGAGTAAAGACGTATATACGAATAATAATCTCGACGCTAAAGGATTATATGGCACAATAAGACATTCTGTTCCATCTAGTTACTATCATGAGTGGCTTTGAGAGTTGTCGTATGCCTACACTACGTCTAAGCTCCCACATAGTCGTAGTAGTAGTTAGACTTACCTACTGATTACCTGGACGATCCTGCTATGCAAGTGAGGTGAGGGCGAATCGTCAGGTACTTCCCACTAAGATTCTTAACCTACTTTTTTTTTCAAGTTGCTTCTACTATCTTCCATCTCAATCTATTTTCTTCTATCTCTCTCAAACATCACCTTCATACCCATGCTTTCCTTTCTTTCTTCCTCCATATTCTTCTATCCTATATTAATCACCTTCTCTCTCCTCTTCCGCCCCATTTCGTACGTCATTCTAATTCTCCTCTGCCTCCATCACCCATCTCTGATAGCCCCGGCAGGTCCATAATGCTCCACCTTCCCCTGTACTTATCACCAACCATCCATAAAGTTTCTTGACACACACACGCGCACGCACACACGCACACACACACACACACACACACACACACACACACACACACACACACACACACACACACACACACACACACATACACACACACACACACACACACACACACATATTACAGTACAGTCACAATTCAGGTAAATGTAAGGATATATTTCTGCCTCGTTGTGTAGCACCTATGACCATCGTCTAAGAAGTATTGTTTCCTTGGGTGCCACACTGATGATAAGTTGTGTGTGTCACCCTGGCCTTCTAGAACTACGGTCTCCTCTTAACTTAATTATCCTTTTCATGAACTCTTTCGTTTATCACTGTTGAGACTTGAGAGCTCCATTATAGCGGCAACATCCACTGAGCCCGGCAGATAAACCTGTCAGCATCAACAGTGTGTCATTATATAAGAAGCCATCGAGTTATTAAACCATTTTTTTAAGAGCCATAATGGTACATAATGGTTGTAGATAGTGTAGTCAGCAGTGACGTTTAAATATCATGTGATGGTCTCAGGAGGTAAATATGTCGACAGTGATTTTAAGTTTGTTCTAATTAATGCTTATCTCAATGATGTCTTAATCACTTACCAAGTATAAAATGTAAAGGGGGAGTACGGATACAGCATTCGCCTCCTGTTGTGGATTTCACCGGATTCAGACAACATAACCTAACAGAAAGGGAGAAAGGATGTTATGTTATGATCTCCTTTACGTAAATATATATATACAGCGACTAACAGCCAAAACATATATTTAGAACGGTATTCTCTGGCAGTAAAACCTGACTAAGCAGAATTAGAAACTCAGAGAAAAATTTACTTCCTGTTGTAAATTCGTTGGACTGGATTTAGTGTGTAAGTGTAAAATTAATAGATTTTTCTACTTAGATACGTGTAATATTTAAGATTGTTAAAAAAATAATTAATTTTAATTAACCATGGACAATCGCAGCTTTAAACAGACATGCATGCTGTAATTAATAAACAACTAAAGACAAGTCCTGATGCAAAATACTTATCTCAGTGACATAAGTTTCAAATTCAACATTAATAAAACAAAACTCATTAAACACATAGTCAATATATAAAGATTTAATTAGGAGTAAAATCATCGTCCCATGTGAAGGGCATCATTTACGTCGTCTTTTTTCTTCTAGTTAAATCGTTGAGTGATTTTCTTTCTGGCTGCTTGTATAAATATGTTTCATCAAAATTGTCCTACTTTTTCATGTTTTTATTTTCTATTCGGTCAAGCAGTCTCTGTCTGGTGAAATGGTAATTGATAATATTTCATTCTTATAGTATATCCTTGTTTACTGGAGGAGATGATTTATTTTCTTATATAGAGAAGCTGTTGAATATAAAGGAAGATACTGCTTGCCAATATCTTTCAAATTACATTGAGATACAGAACTCTGTATATATTCTGAAATGCAAATAAGAGTAAAATGTAAATAGGGCTCTAAATATCACCAAAGGGTAAAATTTAAAATAATTTCATATGTATTTTCAAAGAAGCAGAATGACTATACAGGTTTAAAAGTAACAAGATAAACAAATGAATGCAGCGGCGGATAAATAATGAACCGTGGAGTGTTAAGTGTAAAGAGAGGCACAGCAAAAGTTGATTTGTTTAAGTACCACAAAAATCACGAAAACAAACGCGTTATACCGTATAAATGACATAAATAGTTAAGTACAAATTATGTCCACGTACACACACACACAAGAAAAAAAATCGCAGATGCATTTATCCTCAAGTAAAGGTTGTCGATCTTCTGGCCGTCAACACCCGGTTCTTCAAGGCTTGAGCAAGGTTCCAGAGGCGACCGAGAAAACCTGCTTTGCCTGAGGCCTCATGGAGGCACACTCCTGAGAGACGAGTTTCCCAGAGCTGGTAGTAAATGTGTAGTTTACACACACACACACACACACACACACACACACACACACACACACACACACACACACACACGCACGCACACACACACACGCACGCACGCACACACACACACACACACACACACACACACACACACACACACACACACACACACACACACACACACACACACACACACACACACACACACACACACACACACACACACACACGTCTGGGACTCCCGTGGTCTTTGTTTATGCTACACCTTTTTTTATGATGTGCTAATTTTCTTTGATTACATTACTGATACAGTCTCTAAGGTAATAACCCGTTTAATATCATCCAACACTGGGCAGTTACAGTATATCGAATAGGTAAGACTGGCGGAATAGCAAGAGGGAGGCTGGCAAGGATTACACCGATTGAGTCCATAGCCTTGACGCTTGTAACCCACAGACACACACTTGGAGAGACAAGGTCAGCTCAGCATTACCGTCGACCTCGTCTTACCAACCACCAGCACTGACAATTTTGCTGAATTCTTTGGAAGTCTTGAGCAGCTACTTGAAGAATTGGGGTAAGTGTCAAAACGGTAAGCAAGAGAACACGAGTTAATGTCCAGTGATATAGTTTGTTTGTATACACTAAATGATGGTTGTTTCTGTACGTGTTGTGGAGGACAAGTTACTTGAGTATTCTCGAGGTGTTACCAGTGAGCGGCGACAAGCATACATAAAAAGTGCAGCTGCCTTCACCCGTATGCAGCATCGTTGGGGTGGACTACACGTACACTTCTCAACCACAACAGTAAAACATATATCTTATACTGCATATTGTTAACTTACGTCTTCAGTGATTTAACGTTGAATAAATTAAGTTCATAATATAGGCACTTACTGCTTAATATTGTAACGAACAGAATAGTTAATCTAGTAGTGATAAAAGACATGGATCCAAAGATGATTAATAACACGATTTGAGTTTCTAATAAAAACAGTACTTATTACTTACAATTACTGAACAAAGGTTAATTTATCTGTATACGATCTTTAAATAAGGTGATAGTTGATTGCCTGGTAAGGTAGTTATTGAAATTTTATCATGGCATGTTACAAATACTGTATGTTGCCATTCATAAGACATTCTAAAAGGATGTTCACAAGAAGCGGTTGTCCTGCTCTACACACTGACCATGAAAGTGTTAACCAAATTATGAACCAAACTATCGACCAAAATGTTAAGAAAACACGTAAACAAGGTAGACAAAAATCAGGTGTTAATGAATACGTTTATATTTCCAATGATTGTCGAAACGTCCCTTAAAACTGCTGAGGTGCCAACATATTTTTACCAGAGCCTGAGATAAACATTTACTTTTTTCTTCAGTGTCTGTGAGTGGTTCTATACGGTCCACAGATAATCTGGTGGACTGATTCTGATATCGAACCAACAGAATATAATAGTTGATTGTTAGTTCATTTGGGCATGATTATAACACCTTCCTCTTTATCACACCTAGGCTAGGAGGTCTTCGTTGAACCCCGACTGTCCACCCAGCACATTTCACACTAAGTCATATTGATTTCTAGGTCAATCCGCTATTCTCGAGGTCAGTTCCAGCCGATCAATTCTCAAACCCAATGGAGGGAGGACATCTGAGGCTTAGCTAAGAACTTTTGTTCGAAAATAAGATTGTAAAATTAGTCCTCCACTTCTAACTTCCGCCTTGAATCAAGTGGGAAGTACAACAATATGGAGGAGATAAGGTTACACGAGTCCTAATGAGACAGATACCCTTCAATACCCCAGGTCTTGTTTTATAAGGCCATCTATCAAGGCCAAGAGGGTACTATATTGCTCCCAAACTCTCTATGCTCTTCGGTGTTATACTAAAACCTCCGGGAAAGAATACACCTTCAGTAAATTGGAGAGGAGTCGGCGAAATAGTCTCCTGGGCTGTGAACTACAGATAATAAAGGAGAACAATTCAAACAGAACAATAAAGTAAGTAGTTCTCTATTTCACCAACACGCCATCACTGGTGACTTACTCGGAAGAATAAGTTAGTCTAAACAATAGACCAAGTTGATAAAAATGAAGATGTTGATGAATGATATGAAGTACCGTATAGAGATGGACATCGTTTGTTTATTGCTGAATTTACGAGCAGATGTCACTAAGAGGTCATTAGTTATAAGTCTTCTGAATGCAACCATCTGGTACAACATTACCCTTTCCACTATAAACATTACAACCAACTTGTTGTTATTGTTGTTGGACGTCCTTAATACTATGGCAGTTATGGACGTTTGGCGGTGAGATAAAAGTAAATATGAATATGGAGTTTGTTTGGACGGTGAATGACTAACACGATGAATTAATTGGGAAGGGCCACCAGAGATACCAAGCTTCAGGGGAGTTGTGTTCCATTTATTTCTTCGTACAGACTATAAAGAACCTATGGTGTGTCTCAGGGGTAAAGAAAATAATGCATAACAAATACATATGACATTTCTAACACACAAACATCATTATTTATGCAATACACAAAAATACTCAGTCGTTAAACTGACAACACTTGCACGCCATGTAAAACTTATCTGTAAACAGACAACGAATAATGTTAAGACAACACAGTGTTTACTTTTTCTGCATTGTGTTCACTATATGATAAAATTTGAAGACAATAACATCTCTTGTTCAGAGAATAAATTTACATAATCTTAATTAAATAATTTTAATATAATCTTAATTATATTACGAAAAAATTGATTTAATAAAGAACAAATCATTGATTAACTTAAACAAAATTGGAATACTGTACACACCATAAAACCACTCATGTATCCCAGTTTGCACATAAAATAATCTTAAATTTATATAACTTTAATACGGTGTTGAAGTGAACGTATTGCGTTTGAATGTACAGTTACCTACATTTATAACGGGTACAGTGGCTGGCATGTTTTGTGAGATATGGCGCCACTGTTTGTTTACATCGTAGTAAAACTATCAAAATGAGCAGAACAACCCTCGCTATAGTAACCAGACCAAGACTGCTAAATAAACAGTCTCCCTCTATCTGTGACTGCGAGTATTTCCTACGTGGTTAGCTTTAATATAGATTACCAAGTAGGAAGTCATTAGCTCCTGTGTGTTGTCTGGTGGGCGGTGGTGCCACATCTCACAAAACACGCCAACCACTGTACCCGTTATAAATGGAGGCAACTGTACTGTACTAGCATGATGTACACCCACTAAAAAAATATTCGGCACCCGTGTTATATTGTATCACGCCGTAAGGGTGCCCCAAATTTTTTTAGTGGGTGTACCTGAGTTAAGGAGTATGTGCCTCACATGTGCTGATTTTCTGAAGGTGATTTCAGCTACCCGGTACTTTGTGTGTGTGTGTGTGTGTGTGTGTGTGTGTCGGATCCGTGTGTGTTACCACAACCTAATAAGATCCGGGTGTGCTAGTAGTGCCTTAGACCCAATGTGTTGCCACCACCTTACTGTTTTCTTTAACTCAACAACCAGGAGATTTGTTACCACGTGATGAGAAGTTTTTCCCAGGATCTTGTATAACAATAAATAATATAATGAACACACTTGGTGACACTCCTGTAGTCATTATGGCTGGGAGACACTGGTGGTGCTCCCAGCAGAGGACATTTCTCACCAAAAGTTAGTTATTACCTGGTGTCTCGGTCAGTTTTCCCCGGCATAGGTCGAAATTCTCAATGCAATGAGTTAGGACTATAAAATGTATTAATTTAAGTACTAAATGGGGTTTAAAATTATAATAGTAATAGTTGAATCAGCGTAAACTTGATATTCAAAGTACTGTGTCCTCAACTGCCTTAAGACAAAACGACAAGTAAAGGTCAAGGTAAAAGAACTAGTTGTCATCAGGTGAATTAGGCTGTCAACTATACTGGGTATACAGTATACTCATGGTACGATCTTACCTTTGGTCCAGTGTGTTGATGTATGGTGTGTATCTGTGTATGATAGAAAGTTGTAAATTGGGTATTGTTGTAATTTAAATAATCTTTTATAATACACGGATAAATGACTATGTCTCATCATGTATGGTGGTAGTTGCCCATTTCCATTTTAATTAAATGAACAGGTCGATATCAGGATTCACAAAGTCCTGAAGTTCATGATCCTAAAGTAGATAATTTTACGGCTTATGTAAACATGCACACCGGGGCTACGACTACAAAGTCTCTACAAATCGTATTATGTACACCGGACTACACGACTTTATTCATCAACCATAACTTCGATATCCTGGATGGTTCCGTATTTGCACGACTGATTGATCATTACAAAATTCGCCGGCACGAGTTCCGAATTATAATGGTCAAGTTAGTCCAACGACAGTGGGTGGTGACCACCAATGAGGAATGAATTGAATTCGTCGAGGTCATCATCTGAATTATGGAGAAGTTTGTAAAAGTTATTTTTGAAAATGTGTTTAAAATGTAATAAAAGTGGTAAATGTAACAAAATAATAGTATGAGTGTTTAGGATATAACATACGACACAAAAAAGGTGGTATTATGAATTATTAAGAAAAAAGCATAATATACATTACTCAGTCATGCAGGGTGTATGTGTATATATTAATAAAATAAAAACAGTACAGCATTAATGAAGACGTAGATGTTTTGGTATCCCTTAATGGTTGTCCCACAAATAAATACAAACATAAGCGGAATAATATTTAAAAGAGTAGCGTCATTCACAGTCTCAAACACAGGGTTTAAATATAATGAAAAAAAATCTAGATTCCTCTCATACCAACAACAAATGCTTCTTACATTACAGAAAGTATATCACCGGTATATAGTAGCCATAGGATACAAGAGGATCCTCCTACAAGTCCTAACTCTGAAAGGTTATATTGTAAAATCAAAATAGTCTTTCGTATGTGCAAGTGATTGGGATAATTGCTCTTTATATAACATGGAGCAGTATTTAGTAATAATGTTTTAACATGCAAAAGGTAGTAGGTTTAATCCTTGTCGTCCAGGGATATTTAAGGAAGGATTATGACTGGCCTTTAATAATTCAGCAATATTTACAGAGTAGACCAAGCTTCTTCTTTTCTCATTTGAATTACAGATGCTCTTACGAAAATAAACTATTTTTTTTACAGATGCTAATTTCAGTTAACATCAGTATGTATACTGCTTACTCAGCTGATGTTAGAGCAGGCAATACCTTAATGGCTGACGTAATACTCGACGATACAGAATCAAAAGACGCATATGTTGCCAAGTGTGTACGAAGCAGAGGTCTTGTTTACAGAAGCAATGACGTTGATAGATCCTCTAATGTCTCACTCGTAATTTACTTTGAAAGCCTTAGTATCGCAGGATGAGTTTAATAGACTAGTTTGAGCTCTGAGAAAATGTGAGAACCTAGTATCTGATATCGTTAACTGGCAAGAAAAACACATCTTTTCCTAACACAATTTTGCTTCAGTTAAAATATACTTAAAAGTTTAACACCATGGGGAAAGACTAACATAATGCGAGTACCTTTATCTCTTCTTGTCACCAACGCTGTAAAAGAAAAGTAAAGGAAAAAAAAGCATTATAACTCCCATATTGTTACTGGTGTTTTGTGTTAGGTTTCGATATTCACTGAATGGATGTGATCTGTGTATGTGTTCACTGTTTACATGTTTCTGACAAAAAAGTACTGTCTGAATTACTCCTGACCCCTGACCTCTCTTTTTCCTCGTTCACTCCATTTACGTAATGTAACTCAAGGACAGCCTTTCGCTCCCACACTTCCCACACGACATCGACACAAGGAATGCCGCCAGTACCACACAATCGATATGTTTCGGGTACAAGTATTCCCTTTTTCACCCACATGAATGCGACAATGCAGACTTCATTTTTTTTTTTTGGACACATGAAGGAAATGTTAGAGACTTGAGCATTTACCCTTGGAGAGAGCAAACTTATTGTGGTGTGTTCCAGTTGCCAGCAGTACATTCTTCCTTTCTTCTACTAATGGTTGGTATTCTTTTGTTCCCAGTACTCCTGAAGAAGACAAAGACGCAGCGCTAACACTGAGTGCTTCGCAAGTTTTCGGCTGCAGCCTGTATGTGTGCCTAAGGTCAACCACCTGTTAAACCACGCCAGAATATCGTCATCCGGAGTACAGTGTGTGTTTTTTATTGGCACTGATCACTACCTTTATGTGCTGGAAGTATGTACTGCATGGATGCAATATTATGGCACCAAATAACACCTGTCTATTATCTCGCATCACAGTGAAGAGGAGACCACTACTCGCTGTCAGGTTATTTTTGTTGATGATGATGATGACACTAGTGCACCAAACTATAAACCCGCTCGATTGTGTTTGCAAGTCACTTAGAAGAGCGTCGAACATAACACTTCCTCACGTTAAGTAAAGCAGCTTTATAATCTTATCGTGAGGCGTCCTCTTGCTAGCAAACCTGAGCGCACGCATGTTTTATGCCATTATATTCAGACGTCGGTGGTGTGACCTGGCTCTGTCCTCAGCCACGGGAGAATCAAACCCTTCCTATAGTTAATTATTAATTTGATTAAAAAAATTGATTACAACTTTATGAAATGCACCATCACATTTCCCATGTGAGGAGGTAAACCCATGCTGTTAAACTCTGTTTAACTCATTTTAATAATTCCACTTTGGTTTTGTCAATTATTTTTTTTTATACAGGGCCTCAGTCAGGTGATGTAGTACTTTAGTATGGTAGTCGGGTCCTAACTCTGACGTAGCTACAAGTTAAGACCGTCTTGGATGTGGCCTTGCTCGTAACCCGCTGCCCTACTGAGGCTTGTTTGCTGATTCCTTGTGGTCTTTGATAGTGACCTGTGCCACATCGACTTTGATGGTGACCTGTGGGTGGCACTGCTGTCACACTGCCCGTGATGGCGAACAGTAGGCAGCACACCTGTCACACCGCCCATGGTGATGACCAGTGGGTGGTAAATTTGGGAGGCGTGGGTGAGAGGACGAGTTTAGCTGGTCCTGTTTGTAGCGCTTCTTCTTCTCCCACATCTGTACTCTCCATTCTGGGCTCACGACTGTTAAATATTGTCCAACTTAATTAAGCCTTTTGCTTGCTCTTAACTGTGCAAAGCAGCGTGCTGAGAGAAGTGGTTGATAAATAGTTAAACGAGCTAATGCGGGTCTGGCCACAAATGGATCGACCAACAGCGCTTCAACCTCACAAAAATTACACACGAAGATGATGTTCAACCTTCCTCGACTACTGCACGTGAGAACCATCCCAAAGTCAGTCTCTAAAAATATTCCTCTAAATTTCTGTGAAAAAATGTACTTGCTCAATGTTTTTAAAGCTTTAATTCTCTGGAAAATACAATTATTATCAGTACTGAAAATATCCAGATGGAATCTTTACTGTAAAGCGTAGTGAAAATATAACTTGGGGAAAAATAACTCGGCAGTAAATGTACAATAAATTTCAATGCAAAGTAATATTACATACGACTTCCCCAAACGTAGATGCGAGTATGCTAAATACACTTCACTTTAGGTATACTTTATGGAAGTATAAATATACAGGAGAGTAAGAGACAGACTTACTGAGGACGACGTTACTTTGATAAATGATGATGATATGAGAGAGAGAGAGAGAGATACATTGAACACTAACTGGACAAGTGCAAGGTAGTAGCCCTCTGGAGAACGTAGGCAGCAGGGATAATGGTAACGGTATGTGTCGGGTGAATACAGAGAACATGTGGTACCGGTATGTGTCGGGTGAATACAGAGAACATGTGGTACCGGTATGTGTCGGGTGAATACAGAGAACATACCCGACCAATCTAGTGAGGGACAGGATACCAGATCACTATAAAAAAAAAAAAAAATCAAGATACAGAAACATGTTTAGGATTAAAAGAACCAAGAAGATAAAATGTAGAACGAGAAAAGTAAATAGTGGAATTGATATGGAAGAGTTTGCGCCGTGGCGAGTGTCTTGAGCACCAGGTGGTAGCTATACACTTGAGGCCGAGTTGTACTTTAGATAAACTAGTTGTGGGACGCTCATGTTGAAATCAAGAAGAGAATAACTAATAAGGAATTTAATAGTTTTAGATGTAAAGGAAAAAAAAACACCGAAATGGACGAATGAAGTTACAAGAATTATGATTTAAAAGCAGAGATACAGAGAATCATGCAGTCAAGGGGAGTGACGGAGAATAGACTCTTAGTAATTTGGCCACATTAACAGAAGAAGCCCATCTGACTACTTAACGAGAACACCGAGACAAGAGACAATAAAGAAGAAACGGAGTAAGATCAAAGAGGAAGCTAATAGACTGCGGGGATGGACGAGGTGGGAGGTGGGAGACGAACACGGTCATAGTCAGAACTGGGAGAGGAAAACACGCTTCAGCGACCACAGTAATGGGAAAAGCTCATAGAAGGAAAAGACAATTGTAAAGGTTATACTTATAAAGCTCAGCGTAGAGGTGGCGGATTCAGCCTCAGGTGTCACACGCCTTCCTCATATTGCGGCCTGTGAGGTGATTACTACTCGTCCTTCTCCAGTTGGGCAAGAATGATCTTGCACTTGGTAAGATTCGCCTTTCCACAGTAGGTCAACAGTGGTCGATGTTATCCTCCTCAAACTGGCCCTTATCACAGACCTCGGGCAAGTAGACAAGGCGGTAGGATGCTATGAGTGCAGGACAGTGTAGTCTGGCCGGTGCTCCGTCACGCCTTGGTGGTCACCACTCCTCGAAAGTCATTTATGTCACTTTTAGTACACTATATCTGCTCTAAACTTATCGTTAAATCTAAACTTCATAAAAAATCTCTAAAAACATATTTTTAGTGTTTAACTTTGACGGTGCGGTACACTGGAAGGCTACCGGTGGGATGTACCGTACAGTATGTTACATTTTCACACCATCTTGAGGATCTCAGTATACAGGGTAGTAATATACAATAAAAAATTATGATATCCTTGTCATAAAAATGGCAACTCCTTCATCACTGTCTTCTTGCCGTTTAATATTTCATAATCAAATATAAAGAGATCTGTTATGATATTTTGACTCCTGAAAAGGCTCAAGTCTCTTCACAGCTTTAACAACATTATCTCATTAAATCTCAAAATAGACGGGACCTCGACACACCACTAAATCATCTCTTGCGATATGATTTTTAGCAGATGTTGGCAATGGATTGTAAGAGGAAGACTTATCGTCGGAAAACTGCACCTATAAATGTTCCTCCTTCCTTTCATTCTTCCCAATAAGAAAAAAAGACATTGTGTGAGGATGTCAGTAACTCAAAAATCTTTCAAATTTTGTATGAGTGAGATTACCAATACGACTTCTAACTTCTTACAGTACGAATTGACAGTAATCTATATGAAAAAAATAAATACAAATAAAAAATACACAAGAAGCATGAAACTACATAATCAAAACCAATAAAAAATCTACATAAAATACGGCAGGCTGATAAATAGGACATCTTTAAAGTATCTAAGACACCAACAGGAGTTCCCCAGCGAGAGAGAGTCGTCGCAGTTACCTCGTGTCATTATTACCTACTCAAGGGCGACACACAAGCGGTTTTTTTTCTCCATTTCTTGCTCCCTGTGATTATTATGCCAGGAACGTGTTGATGTGTCTGTTGTCAGCCAAACCTTCCTTCACCTGCATCCCTATCCATCACTGTCTTCCTCAGAAAACACCATGATACGCCGCTGTACCTCTACCGGACATTGTAATTCTTGTAAACATTTCAATCATGCAGGGAGAAAAATGGCAAGATGACTTCATTATCCAGCCCTAAAAAGCAGCTATCTGGACGGGATCGGAGCCTTGTGAAGCACGTGCCAGTTTCATAATATTCTTTATTATCATACAGAGCGCAAGAGAAGGGCATCACCCGAGTCTCCTTATGGTGTGTTCGTTTAAGCCAAGGAATTGTTTACTGCTTGGCGAGTTAATGCAACCAGGAGCGTCGAGAACAACATGGTTGAGAACGAGAACAAAGTTCCTGGAGGCCAATGTCTGTAAAAATTGGTGTGGGTTAACGGACAGCAGTGAGAATTGGTTTCAGTCAATATAGTGCTTTCATAGTTGAGTGTGTTGTGTGTACAGGTATAACACCTTCCCTACGGTGGTAATCAGGACTCTCAACTCACCTTGAAGATCCGGTATTCCGTATAATGCCTTCAGCGAGTATCCTTAAGTATGTGATTGAACATATTTACTGCGGAACTTGTATTAAATAGGAATACTCTATCTTAAGTTGTTGGTCTGGCCTGTGGTTACCCACTTTCTTCTGGGCCAGCGACAGTCCCTACTTATCACCGCCAGCAGGTCCTCGTTTTACAAAGCTTGTATCACAGTGCGTGGTGTAGAACTACACATTATTATGCCTTAATATTTTAAATAACACAGCAGGCGTAAGAAAATAGCTACACTGCTACTGCGTAAATAATGAACATAAAAGGATCTGGCCAAGATATTTACGGTAATAAACTTAGATAATATCTGTCACTAAGAAAAGTCAATATATATTTAGCTATATATACAGTATATATACATTAATGACATCTGTGTTTACCCCACCACGACACGACATTAGAACAATGTTGTATATTTCCTGCTAACCCGAGATGACGTCCAATCATGGCCGACTTGTGCCAGCGGCTGCAATTTAAACCTTCTAGAACCATCGACCAAGACTCGAAAACCTGACCTAAACCCTGTGATTCCGAGTGCAATTGTGTGGAACCCCAGCAGGTTGGTTTATGAAGAACATAATCTAGATGATTTTATGGAAAATACCTTTAGTGGAGCACATAAGGTTAGATCACATGAAGCACCAGGGAATGTGACTCATGGTAATAGTGGAGCCTCAGCCGATAAGTCTTTGTGGAGCCCCTAGAAAACAAACCTTTGGAACCTCTAGTAAATAAACCGGATTGACTCGCCTAGCATACCTACCGAATATATAAATAATATGGAGGGGAGGGGGAGGGGAGGCAATTACTGCTTCTGACTGTACCCCATTGTAGGCATCTTGAAATAAACATGAACATATGTACATGATTCTACTTGAAATGTACTTAATTTTTCAAGTACTATGGGGCTAAGTACAAATACAACTACTTTAGATATAATATGACAACCCCTAAGTACAAGTACATGAAAATATGTCCTTCAGTACAGCACAAATACATGAACCTGAACCCATCCCTGTCTCCCATATTATCCTTCAGGACTTTCTATTATGTATGACTTTCAAAATTTAACTTAAATATTGTAAACAAATTAAAAGTTAATCTCCTATAGAGTATCTAATCAGACGTGAATAAATTACCTAACACACATGGGTAACTTTTCATATTCAAGAAAATCGGATCATAAAATGGGTTGCAATAATATAATTCTTTCCTCACTCTAATCCAATCACAGTTATTGAATGATACCTGTGTAACGATGAAATTAAGTAACATTATATAGTTGCAGGACCCCTGTTATATTGTTGAGCAGCTCGCTGTCTTACAAGAGGTAGTCTCCACTTACATAAGGACGAGAGATGCAATTATAAGAGGCCGAATAAGCATAGTGCATAAAAGTTGTACGAAGATATGCTGTCAGGATAGTTAATATAAGCTCGCGCGTGCGTCGTAAACTATAAACATTGACACGATGCAAAACACTTTCTAGTCACCAACATCAGTCTATTATGCTAAATATGATTTCAATATTCAGGCAGATACGTGCATGACAATCGTAAGTCATTCTAAAACATTAACCTTACCATCAACTTGTTTACTGTTACGATACGGCCTTAACAGCAATGTACTTATACACACTTTCTAATTTTCCCTTTGTTTATTCTACAGCAATGACATACTGAAGGTTATGACAGCGAGCGCCTTCCTCATGTAATATGTACAAGCAGAAATAAAAGCAGGAGGAATGCATTTATACACTGGCACAATACTGCCTGGGTAAGGTCAGGTTCGGTGTGTGATTTTCATGGTAAAGAAGGATCAAGACAATGGTTGCCGAACCAAAGAAAAAAAATAAATGTGTAAATTATAATGATCAAACGTAACAACACAATATGTCAAGAGTATTATGTCGCGTCATGTTGTTGTCCTCAGTATGTGAGCTGAGGTTATGTAGTACATTCCTGTCCGCCGTGTTTGGGCTATTATCGAAGTAGCCATCATCATCCGTGAAACTATATTTGGATGAATTCAACAGATAAACTAGACAATAAGGACAACCAAGAAACCTCCAAAAAGTTTAAAGTCGGAACTGTGTATTAATATAACTCGAAGGGAAAATAAAATGAAAAGCTATGAGCTGTTGCCTGCTGCATCCATGACAACTTGAACACTGACAAAACGCTCAATGTTCTTGTTTACATCTTCCCTACTTGTTATTATTCTATTCACCTATGTTTTGTGTAGTTCCCTGATAGTAACAAAGCAAATATTAACACGTGTGTAAATGGAAAAACATTGATGGAACTATAAAGAACACATTAGTCTAGAGCCACATCTGTTAGAGCCACATCTGTTAGAGCCACATCTGTTAGAGCCACATCTGTTAGAGCCACATCTGTTAGAGCCACATCTGTTACAAGATCATCCAATTTCGTGGCAATGGTTATCTCGATGAATTTTCCTTCAAGGTTTATCGACGTAAATATTTCCCACAATGCCCATTATTTTTCAGAATGCCTTAATACCTCAAGGGTTATGGGGGCTCGACAGTATATACATTTTAGTGCCTTGCCTGTATTGCTGAAGGGATATTATGTGTTTTTTGAGCGCTGTCAAAACGTTTCTAAATCCTCGGCTTCTGGATTTTAAATAGTTACTGCCCGTACATCTTAAACGTATATGTTATTGACCTCAGAAGCATGCTTAGGTTATGAAAGTATCATCGTTTACTCATTCCTTGGACTTGAGAAAGCGATATATTGTGTAAATAACAGATGCCTCTTCTCACCTTCACAACACACGTACAACCCACCTTGGTGGCCTCAGGCACAGTACATGCCGGCGAGTTAAGTGTCAGCGGTCATTCTGCGGCGACAGTACACGACTCGTCACTAAACCATCAAGTGCTCGTAAATTCTTCATGTGTCAATGGGCAGTTTGATCCACCGCCTTATTACGGTTATATGAGTGTTCCTTATGATAGTATAATAGTAATGGAGGTCCACGTGTGAGTGTTAAAAATGGGGAGCCTCCGTCCTACGACACACACCTCGTTATTATGGTTAATGGCCAGGTGGTGGTATGGTGGACTTGACTACACACCTGCCTGCCTGTCAGCCGAACACGATTAATATCCTAACACACGCTCACACCCTGAAGCCTCACACTCCTGCCAAGACTACATATTGCCAGTTCTACACACCTGTCTCACACACACGTCTACTGATATAACTACACACTAGCGTCGCAGCCTCTCTCAGACCTACTGCCGAGGCATTATTGCACGTCTGACATCCTATACGCGTGTTTTTTTCAAACACCTATAAGTACCCCACACACATACACCTACAAGCCTCACACACATACACCTACAAGCCTCACACACATACACCTACCAGCCTCACACACATACACCTACCAGCATCATACACATACACCTACCAGCCTCATACACATACACCTACCAGCCTCACACACATACACCTACCAGCCTCACACACATACACCTACCAGCCCACACACTTGATACCACCTCCTCCATCCTTTGAGGGGCCTTGACATATCTGTTGAGTTCATCTGACAAGGTATTAGGGCTCACTATAACATAACCAACAAGAGGTGTCTGTACACATCGTAACTCGCCAGTTGTGTTTAATGGCTTCACGTTTCAAAAAATGCACTGGGACTCGAGTGATAGTTACTGAAATGTGACATAAGTTAGAAACAAATAATAATTGATGTAGCTAACGATAGTAACAACGAACACTACCTTGGGATTATACCATAAGCTCGTTAGCATATCGTACGGATGAGCTGTCAAGTAAGGTGGGTTATGATGGTGGAGCCGCGGGTGGTGGTGAAAGTGCAGGTGGTGGTGGAGGTGGTTGTGGTGGTAATGGAGGTGGAGGTGGTAATGGTGGTGTAGGTGGTGTAGGTGGTGGAGGTGGTGGTGAGTGTGGTGGTGGTGGTGGGTGGTGGTGGTGTGGTGGTGGTGTGGTGGTGGTGCAGGTGTAGTGGTGGTGGTGGTGTGGTGGTGATGGTGGTGGTGCAGGTGGTAGTGGTGGTGCAGGTGGTAGTGGTATGGAGGTGGTGGTGGTGGTGTGGGTGGTGGTGGTGGTGGTGTAGGTGGTGGTGGTGTAAGTGGTTGTGGTGATGTGGTGGTGGTGCAGTGGTGGTGGTAATGGAGGTGGTGGAGGTGGTGGTGGTAATGGAGGTAGAGGTGGTGGTAGTGGAAGTGGTACAGGTGGTGGTGGTGGTAATGGAGGTGGTGTGTGGAGGTGGTAGAGGTGGTGGTAGTGCAGTGGTGGTGGAGTGCAGTGGTAGTAGAGGTGCAGTGGTGGTGATGCTGCAAGTGGTGGCGGTGGTGCTACTGCCGGTGGTGGTGGAGGTGAAGATGGTGGTGGTGGTGCAGGCGGTGGTGGAGGTGGAGGTGCAGGTGGTGGTGGTGATGCTGCATGTGGTGGCGGTGGTGGAGGTGGTGGTGCAGTGGTGGTGGAGGTGGTGGTGGTGGTGCAGTGGTGGTGGTGGTGCAGTATGGTGGTGGAGGATGGTGGTGGTGCAGATGGTGGTGGTGCAGGTGGTGGTGGTGCAGGTGGTGGAGGTGGAGGTGCAGGTGATGGAGGTGCAGGTGATGGAGGTGCAGGTGGTGGGGGTGCAGGAGGTGATGGAGATGCGGGAGGTAGTAAAGGTGCGGGAGGTAGTAAAGGTGCAAGTGATGGTGGTGGTGAGGTGGAAGTGCAGGAGGTGGTGGAGGTGAAGGTGGAGGTGCAGGTGGTGGCAGATCTGCAGAAGGTGGTGCAGGTGGTGCAAGAAGTAGTGGAGGTAGAAAAAGCGGTGGTGGTGATGAAGGTACAGTAAGTGGTAGGGGTGGTGAAGGTACAGGAAGTGGTGGAGGGGGTGGTGAAGGTACAGGAAGTGGTGGAGGTGATGGTGGAGATACAGGAAGTGGTGAAGGTGTTACTAGACTAGTACGGGTTAAAGACGGTGCTCCGGTAGCCACGCCCCCTTCACTACTGGTGGGTAATTATGCAGATTTTACCTGTGGCTACGAGATGATGCTGGCCTCCCACCAGCTCCCATGTGTACCCCCTGATAACCCTGGTACTGGGGCATCCCTCGCTACCCCGCCCAGGGACAAGCCACACCTACCACAGCGATAAGTCTCACGCGGCACGACCCCGTTACAGTACTGGAGCATCCTCCGCCACCCAGCCAGCTACAAACTACATCCAACCCAACCCAGATACAAGTAACATTCAACCCAACTACAAGTAATACATCTTCGTGTACTTCCTGTTTCATCACGATGAGAGAGAGAGAGAGAGAGAGAGAGAGAGAGAGAGAGAGAGAGACCTACAACTCCTAACCTTGCTAAACCTCACCTGCCTGCTCTTACCACCTGTAGAGACCAGCCTCCATCCCCCTCCTCCTCCACTCTGAAACTCTTATGTCATAATAAAAACAAACAATTTCCTGATGAACAGAATACCAAGAGAGGTGAACAAAAAGAAGATCAACTGTTCACCTTAACAAATACATGGATCATATATTCGCTCGATTTAATCACATGTCGTTTACACCTCTGCTCTGTTTTAGAGGTACGACTTGTTACCAATATTCTGGAAATATCACTCAACAAAAAGTATAAAAAGTTAACTGACTCGACAGATTAGCTCCACGTATTAGCTACCTCACACACTTGCTTCCTCATTCATGTGTTCGTCTCCTACACCTGCGTCTTATCCTACACCTGCGTCCTTATCCTACACCTGCGTCCTTATCCTACACCTGCGTCTTATCCTACACCTGCGTCTTTATCCTACACCTACGTCCTTATCCTACACCTGCGTCTTGTCCTACACCTGCGTCCATATCTTACACCTACGTCCTTATCCTACACCTACGTCCTTATCCTACACCTACGTCCTTATCGTACACCTACGTCCTTATCGTACACCTACGTCCTTATCCTACACCTGCATCATCATCATCATTTCACCTTAATTGTTTTCAACCTTTCACCTGTGTCCTTCGTTAGCGGAGAATAACCCTAATGACTGCTGTGGCGACTCTCGGAAAGTGGATGATGGTAGAGGGAAGGGTGTGGTAAAGGGGAAGGGTGTGGTAGGAGGGAAGGGTGTGGTAGGAGGAAAGGGTGTGGAAAGGGGAAAGGGGTGTGGTAGTGTGGGAAGAGGAAGGGTGTGGTAAGGGTGTGTGGGGTGGAAGGGGGTGGGGGGAGGGGTGGAGGTGTGGTAAGGGGAAGGGTGTGGTAGGGGAAGGGGTGTGGTGGAGGAAGGGTGTGGTAAGGGGAAGGGGTGTGGTAAGGGGAAGAGGTGTGGTAAGGGAAGGGGGGTGGAGGGAAGGGTGTGGTAGGAGGGAAGGGTGTGGTAGGAGGAAAGGGTGTGGTAGGAGGGAAGGGGATGGTAGGGGAATGACGAATGGTAGGGGAAAGACGGATGGTAAGGAATGGGAAAAGTGAGGGGTGGGAAGGAAGGGGGAACAGGAAATATAAGAAAGACGAGGAAGATGAGGGAGGAACGGAGAAGGAGAGTAAGGATGATACGGGATGGAGGAGGATAGAGGGAGGGGTAGGGGGATGGGAGGGAGGCAGAGAGCATGGTAGACAGAGGCGTGTGCGACCGTGGTAACAAGTGGTTATGAGGCAGATAATGACAGGTCCTACAGAACAGGATTCGTCCCGCGCGCCGAACGTACTGGGATCCGTGGCAGGGTGAAGGTTGGACAGTGTGGTGGGAAAGCCGGTGATGGTTAGGATGCTGGCAGCTTTGGTGTAAACAATGATAGCGTGGTTAGTCAGTTTGACGTCCATAGTGTGTAATCTGTGACTACAAAAGCGATTGTAAAGATAAATGGCTTAATAAAAATAAATAAATATAAAAGACAAATATAAAATAAATTAATAACAAAATGGACACATACCATGGAAGGGTAATATGGATGTTGGTACTGTAAATTAATGTAGTCCTTATTTTCTTTAAGACTTGAAAAGTTTAAAATCCTTGAAATATTTTTGCCTTATGTGTTATCTGTGAACAAACCGTCATCACGGCAACACTTGGTAAATTTTGCAGCGATTTGCACCAAAGGTTTATGAAAATACACATACCCTTTCTCGAGTTACTTTCAGGCCTGTCTGTCTGAAAGCAACTCGAGAAGGAAAGACAGACTGGTAGACATTAAAAAGCGGCCATACAGTGGGGAGAGAGAGAGAGAGAGAGAGAGAGAGAGAGAGAGAGTATCAGCGTCATCAAAAAAACATATATAATAACTTGGTGTTAACATACAAATCCTGTCAAATTATCACGACAAATAATGTAAACTATCTTGTAACAAGTTTTTTTTTTCTTCCTAGCCAACACCTCAGGATTCTTCAGTACAAAAGAAACATGAATATCTTGCAAATGAATCTGCCACACCACTTTTTTCCCAGTTTTATTCAATTTATACTCGTTTGTTAACTAAAATAAAACTCCGTAGTACAGTATATATGATAGGGACTGTTAAAGACAAATTGGGTTTTCTTTAATCTGCAAAGAAACCTTAAGATGCAAGAGAAACTTTACGTAACAATGTCAATAGACACAACATTACGTGCAGGGAAAGACTTAACACGGGGTCCCGGCCCTCAACACCAGAC
The DNA here is from genome assembly GCF_018991925.1 of Homarus americanus. Lineage (NCBI taxonomy): Eukaryota > Metazoa > Arthropoda > Malacostraca > Decapoda > Nephropidae > Homarus > Homarus americanus. The sequence goes on from NW_024723484.1 coordinate 334,388, forward strand.
GATCCAGCGTGTGGTTTGTTCAGCTGCCCGGAGAGATAACATCGGCTGCCCAAGATTATATCAGCAGATTTAGTTTGATTCTCCTTGCTCCTTAGGTTGCGAGCCTTGAATGACGGAGCACCTTATCGAATATTAATGAGCTCTTCTTTATAATCTAATGCTACTTTTTTCGGGAGATTAACAACGAAGAGAATTATTCACTAGTTACAAATAACGTTCGAATTATAGCTATTTATTACTATGAATCATACAGGTGAATCAAAATTGAGGTATAATTACCCTCACACCTGTATATACATCATAAGATCCTACACTAATCACTTCTTCACGTGCCGACTCCCGTGTTCTTTATACAACCAAAGATATTATTGACATTCCATAATGGCCAAACACCCTTTCAAATTTTTACATAATTAGGTAGTAGAGGACACTTCAGTATATATGTTGAGCGACGCCTTTGGACATTCTCAGATAATAACTGAGTTGAGGGGGCCTGGCAGAGCGTCATTTGATAGATGCTAAATAAACTCTGCAGATATAAGTTTGTTTAGAAATACTAATCAGGAAACAAAAATAAAATATTAATCATTAAATCGTGCAGTGTCTCAGGTATCTGTTATCACTGTGGTTTAAAGGTACTGTCAGTCATGGTTGAGTGGAGATGTGGCTTATCTTTCACTTTTCACTCTTACTAACTTCCTGATGGTCGTCTCCCTTGGGTTCCTTGTTTACATGTTAGTAAAACAGTCTGTGTACGTACGGGGCACAGATGCTTATTCTGTTTATTTTCCTTCGAGTCCCCCCCCCCCTCCCCGTTAACAACACACTGCCACATTACCATGCTGCATCTTAGATCATGGACATAAGTTGCTTGAATCTGTCAGGGATTCATGAGATGATTTGATTTTGCAGTGTGGAGCGTTTATGGAGTTTTAGTGCGTGTAGAGAATATTATGTCCTCGTGAATTGATTGTTACTGATTTTATGATTGTGTAGTGTTGTTTGTCAGAAGCTATTTTTTTTTTTACACACTGATGAATAAGTATTTGTTGGTATCATAACCTTTTTTTATGGTGATTACCGATGCAAAGGAAAAAAGAAGCTTTCCATTCAAATATCAGTGAGCAGTAAGACGGTCCATGATGATGCTATTAAAAATTCGACTAGGAAAATTTAACATTCCTGCGTAACTACCAGTAACAAAATATTTCGTTTACATATAACATAATAACATAATGTGAGTTGATGGTGTAGGAGTGCGTGTACTGTCTTGTACTGCACAACCCATTGAAATTGATGCCAGCCACACACGTCTGACTGCATACAGATTACTATTTGAGGGTCTGCAGCCTGTTGAACTTATACAATGATACACGGGTGTCATCCAAAACCAAAAATACAATACATTATGAATGTACAGCTGGTATTCATATCATATTATTAAGCATATCAAGAAGTTCCTGGTCCAAGAAGGCGTTAGATTGGTGATATACAAGCACCGTGATGTTACACATATACACCTCGTTATAATGAAGGGCAATTATTTGTTTAATTATTGCGAAACTTAACCAATAAAGCCTTGACTCTAATATAAAAAAAAGGACCAAAATTTCACCAAGCCTGTTTAACACACAAATGTTATTACACTCTTCCTTATACAGATCATCTTCTTTTTAATGCACCCCTTCCTTCCCTCGCCTTCTGAACAGCTTTGAATATGTATTTGTGGTGACAGTTGTTACTTACTGGCTAAAGCTCTCAGGCCATCAAGAGGGCGTATGTCAGCTAGTGGCCAAGGCAGTTTTCCACCATGGCATTCGGGGATATGACTGAGTCGATTTGCGTATTTCTGTTGTAATCTCCTGGAGCGTGTTTGAGCCAACAGTGGGCATCCCAACAACACTGTCAGGCACTACATATGGCAGTTCCAAACCCAATTAAAGTCACCTTAATCACAGGAGTACGGTGGTATGTTCGAACCTGATCACTATTATTGTGTACACGTGATAATCTAAACACGTTACTGTTCCCACACCCGAGACCAAAGTTCCCTCATGTCTAAACTAAATACAGACTACCTCATATTTCTGGAATCCTAACACTTGAACTTGAAACCTATTAAATACCTCACTTTACTAGATTATGGCAAATATCGACGGCAAAAAACATTTATCGTATTGTAACCCTTGAATAAGTTATATAGGAAAAATTATTATAAAGATAAACCAGCAAAAATAATACGAATAAAGATAAAGGCTAATGACAGACGCTCCATTACTAACTCAAAAAGTTCAAAATTTTAATCGAGTTAGGTTACCCTTGTGACTAGAACTCACAAGTGAATTTTGGGTACTTAGCATACGTCTATAATAGGCCCTTTGTCAAAAAATATGTTCCTACTTACCCATTCCAATAACTCCAGGAGGTGGGAACGGATCCAGGGTACACCATCACTGCGACCATACACACTGTAACATGAAAACTGGGATTATACAACAAGTAATAATCTCCCTAAGTTGAAAGTAACGTAGCATTTAAGTAACGTCTCTGAGCTACTCAAGTAAAATATGAGATGGAAATGCAAGATGGCGTCGACCACTCAAAATCCAGTATGTGGTTAAGGTGAGATACACGCAACCTAACCTAACTGAACCTAACAAAATTATGAGCTGAAACTGTGTGGCTAAGACAGGTAAGATAGGTTTAATTTCTTCGTTTTACTGTGTATGCCATTATAATGTGATCCGGGAACCCTAACACCCATTACGTTTAGGTTTGTGTGCACTGGGAGTAGATGTGTTCTATTTTCCTTAAGAGATTTCATATTGCATTAGGTAAGGATCCGTACAGGACTATACTCTCACAAAAAGACACCCAATCAGCTGTGCTAAGTCGTTTTAAGCAGCAATACGTAACCAAATGACTTACTCTGTAGTAAAATGTCACCCTGCGTACACAATAAAACAAGACTCCCGCAACACGCACACACGACAATGTTTTGGTGACAATGATACACTAATACTGCATAAAAGAATTTGGGTTAATAGAGGAAAGTCATTCGTTATTGATGTAACCTGAACAGTTGCCAAGTAGTTTATGTATACCCTGCCAGTGCCATCTAGTGAGTGAATTAAGCACTATACTTGGACGTGCCACTTAAAATATTAACTTCGTATGTCAGGATAAAATTCACATTGATAAGGAGCACAACAATAAGATATTAATACCGGATACTCCATTAATTAGTTTATTTACCGGAAGTATTATTAGGGTTAATACTGAGCACAAAACAGTAACACGAGGATATTAAGAGGACCAACAGGGGATCAGTGTCAGTTGAAGTAAATATTTTCTCCTATTTCTTCTATGAAAAATGGGTCAAATTTCTGTCATTATCGAACTGTAAAACCTGTTAAAACTACGATAAACAGATCATAAAGAATAAATTTTAGGAAGATTTTATCGCCGAGACTCATTCACAAAATGACTTGGGGGTTTCGTGAAAAGTCTCGACCCTCGGACCAACTGGGCATCTCAGGTCTCCTCCCTCCCCTTCACCTCCGCGTCATTCAAGATCCAGTAGGTGCCTTTGTGGTTCAGTGGCACAAAACATTGATCTGATATACCGCAAGCAACTATGATTAAGACATATCAGTGTCCCAGGTACATACAGCATTGGCTACAAGTTAAACACCTCTCTTTTTCATCTATCCTTATCATGTAAATTATCTAGTTCAGAGTTAGAGCGTTCGTTTTGTGTCGGCTGGTTACCTCGGTGATACGCATCTGTATGAATGACTGGGGTAGAATTCATAGGACTTGACAATATTCAAGGAACATAATGTACTGCCATCCTCGGACATGCTGGACTGGATACCGGTGTTTAAGCGTATACAGCGGCAAGGTTGTTTTGTACATGCCAGTGAGTAATGGAATAGTGTTCACACCTGACTAATCAGTTGAGTGAATCGTTCTTAGTCAAGCGTGTTTGGTGTTATTAGGCCAGTGAACAATGCCACCATAAAAAAATAAACAAAATATATTAGTCAAATAACTCTTCACCTTATAGGCTACCTCTAACATTTAAGTTAGTGTAGGATAGTCTTGTATTTTGAGGTCATGTGGTATTTAAAATGAGCGTAATTATAACGCTTCTTAAGCTACGAGATAAATTTTGATATAATTAGAAACCTTCTTAGCTGACCTATAATTTGGTTTGATTTATTAAGTTAACACGTAATTAGTAACATAATTATTACTAACATTATTACTTAATATTTTTTCTAAGGCGTCAGACACCGCTGATAATTCAAATGAAAAAAAAATGCCCGGCCATTATTACAGAGCAACATTATAAAAAAAATAAATAAAAAATCTGTCACAAAGAGGGAGCGCACACGTACACACAAACACACACACACACACACACGAGAAAAACAAGTCAGAAAAAGACAGTGAAACGAGTGGTGAGAAGAACCATTATCACCTGTCATATACCAGCAGGTGTTTCAAATGTTCCCATTCCGGTCTCGTTGTTGACCACGGTGGAGGTCCGTTCAGAGGTCACACGTCTTGACCAACTGTGCAATTACCCTTAATAAAAAAGGCATGGTATCTGATCTTATAGATATGTAGGGTTGTTTTTAGTCTAAAGGAAAGTGCAATAAACTGTCGGGGGCTCTCACAACGGATCGAACCTCTAAGCAGATACAGTAGTACTTCCTTAACGTTACAGGCGGATTGTTCACAAAATTTACGTCCTGCTGATCGTGAGATCGTTTCATGCCAGTTTAATGTTTACTCAGACAAAATATAACATCACCAGGAGGCGTCTACCTCGCTCCTTCTTTGTGTGTGTGTGTGTGTGTGTGTGTAAAGATAACACTACTAAAAAACTTTGAACAATGATGATAATAACAGGAGGGAGAGGAGCTAGTGCGGTGATTTGTCTGTATGAAGAGTGTGTCTTACCGTGTCATTGTCGATCATGATTATTGTCTAACTGGATTATAAACACAAATGATGTTGTTAGCGATTTAGTTCCTATTTAGACAAATCTGTAAACAACATCTATCATATCTTTTAAAATTCATTTCAATCTTTCTGAAGGATGACCACTCACAAAAATAAAAATAAAATATCTTAATCTGGTTTTGTATAGCTAATAGCGAAAGACTGCATTTATTATAACTTAAACTTATACTGAATAAATTTTAATTATATGTTATCTGCAACACCACTTAGGTTTTAACACAGTGCTGAAAGAGTTATTACCAGCTGTTAATGCAGCAGACTCTTACCTGTTATTACTATGCTGGATATTCACTTCATTATCAGGACCACTTAGAGCGGTTACACACCTAAACATAATCAGAATCCCAGAATATGTTTACTAAATATTGCCATAGTTAAGAGTTAAGACTGACATATTTTTAGTTTTCAGTTTCTATTAATTTGAAAAAAATTGTTAAGAGTATACATATAAAAAATAAAAAAAGTAACAAAAGCTCTTCCTTAACAAATATCATAAGCAAACAATACTTAAGCTATTTTTCACCTTCATAACTTCCTCATGAGGGAAAGTACATTCGCCTTGGACGACGACGATAATAATCATATTACAGGCTGGAGGCTGGAACACGTCTCACAGCAGCCAATCCTTCAAACCTGGTAATCGGATCTGTATATTTAAGGAAAGTGCGTTATGTTAATCACAGGCGAGAGAGGGTAATAACTACCGTCGCTATCAAGCCACCAATATCAGTCCAGGTTACTTTGTGTACTTGTCAGTTAAGAAGCAAGCACAAAAACAGCTGTCGATAGGACCCGAACTCTTTTCAAGGACTGCGGAAGAGACAACTGAATTTGCTGATATTGAACAAGCGATTCAACATGCCAGTTCAAATGGTACATTGGGTGAAAGGTCTATTTATTTATTTTTTTGAAGAAACGTAACAAATAACTGACCGATTTTCATCTTTCACACTTTCTCCTCAAGAGCAGAAAGAATCTCGTGAAAAATAAAATATTGTCTTATATATAAAACACTTGATTTTACCTTAACTTTTACATTAAGTATTGAGGTTATCGAAATATTTCTACTCCTTAAATATTGATCCAATGGACATAATTTCATTTTTTTTTTGGGGGATGTTCCTGTTCAAAATTCTTTTAAAAGGTTAAAAGAAAACACACACACACACACACACACACACACACACACACACACACACACACACACACACACACACACACACACACACGGGTAACAACCTCACTAATTATTGCCTGAGGTACCTTGCATCTATTACAGGAGTTCAATAAAAAGCCTCAAATAAATTACTTATCAACATTACACCCTAACCTGGCCATGTCCTCCCATAATTAATCAACCACGGAACCACGACTACAGTTAATAATGTTATCATAAGTATTCTTTCATCACCAGAACTTACCAACAGCTCCTGGATAGAACCTATTTACTGTGGTGTTCCCTGTTATCACCCAGTTAGTACGGTACTGTAACTCCTGTTGATATTTTTCGAGGAATTATTTTGCTTCATCGTATTTAGAAAGTGTCTGTAGAATTGATCCTTTCACAAATAGTCGAATAATTACGAAGAGAGAGAGAGAGAGAGAGAGAGAGAGAGAGAGAGAGAGAGAGAGAGAGAGAGAGAGAGAGAGAGAGAGAGAGAGAGAGAGAGAGAGAGTATAATGAAGCAAAAATAATAACACTAAAAAATAACAAATAATGACAATAATAATCTAAACAGACATACAGATAGTAAAATAACAAACTAAACACATATAAACAGTAAATACTTCCTTCAAAAAATACATATATTAAGTACAATGAATGAGCTTACAGTAACAATTTAGTGTACTGTATCGTGTATATGTGATGAAATTAACGGGTTTGGTGTAAGTGAAGACCCTCCATAATACCGGCATGTAGAATTTCCAGTTCCTTTATCTTCAGTATTATCAAAAGAACGGCATTGCCCCTCAGGTTTTGCCTGTGCCGGCTATCTGAATTAGGGTTGTGTTGGAGATATGATTGTATGGTGCCTGATTCACTATAGGCGATGGCGAGGTTGTGCTAGGTGGCCCAAGGTGACGGTGATAAAGAAGTGGTGCTTTTGTTTCTAGTTTGTGTCTGTGAGAAAGCTATGGTGGTAGTGGGCGGTTTTGCATGGGTTCGGATGGGAGTTGGTACTCGCTGGTGGGTGGTTATGGATTCAGATGGGAGGTGGTAGTGGAAGGTGGAATGCATCGCTAAGTGGGCGGCATCACAGATGGGTGACATCGTAGGTACGAAGTAGGTAGCATTATTGTTATTGAAGCGTTTTTAGAATTGTAAACTGATGATAAATGACTCATCTGGTAGTTTGGGAGCCAGTTGTACACACTATGTGTGTGTATGTGTGTGTGTGTGTGTGTGTGTGTGTGTGTGTGTGTGTGTGTGTGTGTGTGTGTTTACTTGGGTATAGATATAATGTTTTGGTGGTGTATCATGGTCACACTTTCCAGCAAAAAGATTATGGGAGAGATCCCAGACAATAACCGGCTTAGGCCTTGTGAGGCATATAATGGACAGGCACATCATCCAAACACCCTATCATTAGTCTACTGCAACTCTTGTTCTCCCTAGATGTTGCAGCTGCCTACACCAATGGATCAGGAACAAGGAGACCCAAGATGTGTGATTGTTACTGGCACATCTTCCTCGCCACATAATTCAATTCTACCTGCAGCTGGCATACAGCTCATCCCACTCTTACCACCATAAATTCAAAAATGTTCTAAAGAAACAAATGAGTGGTGACGGGGGGCACAGATGTCTGTGTGACTGAACATCCGTATTCAGGAGTCACTCGACTCACCGTACACGGGGTTAGGAACTAGAAAAGCTGGTGTTCAATATCTTCGGAAGGTTTCTAAAGTTAGGTTGAACCGGAACTACAATTACATGTACCGTTTTTGTAATGTCCCGCAATGGTCTGTAACCGAAAAGGTCCCCCACACAAAGTCTGCCTTTTAATAATCTTCTGATTGGACAACCGCACCCGGTAAAGTCATCCCAACTCATTCGGAACACACCCAAATATAAAAACGAACAAAACAATCTTCTGATTGCTGCATGGAATGTGAGGAATCTTCTGGAAACTGGATCCCTAAGAAGAGGACAATCCGTGTGGTAGAAGAGCTGTCTAAGTAAAACATCGATATAGCAGCTATAAGCGAGTCCGTGCTCCAAGACTCACAGAACAGGGGTCAGCTATACCTTTTGTTGGAAGTTTAATTTCACCACAGAGTACAACAAGGGAAAGCAGTATTCCATTTAAAGGCTGACACGATTATTACGAAGAACAAGTTGTGTGAAAGTGAATCATGGACATCTACGAAAAAAGAAGCTTAATTCTTTGAAGGTATCCATTATAATGTTATAAATGTGGTCATTGTAAGGGTTATACAGTACAGTAGCTAGACTAATGGTGTTGAAATTAGTCGTTGGGATAATGGAGGTGTTCCTGAATTAAAGTTAACGCTGGAGATAAAAGGGAAACGCATATTGCTGCTACCCCTCGATACCATTGATGCCGCTGTAAAATTTATGTCATGGCCATTATCACCACGGTGGCAGATTTCACACCCAGGTAACAAGTACAACCACTTGTGATTCAGTTTCTCAACTCATACATAATCATTCTACCTTTTACTGAGCCTTACAAACGTTTTTACAAAACAAAAAGATATTCCTGTTAAGATATATCACATTAGAATATTTATTAAGATCAAGACAAGAGAATACAGCATGAGACACCTGCAAAACTTTCTTTACAACGTAGCTTCTGTTTTCAGTCATAATAAATACCGATACAGATAATCCAAGCTAGATTCTGTGATTTCAAAATCCCTAAGTTCTATTTAGACAATCTCACACACAATTTCATTTTAGGACTGTAAATATTTTCGAGACCACAAAAAAACCTTATGTTTTAGTTTGCATCAGTGCTTCAGCCCCAGTACACCTATGTCCAGCCAACAGCCTCCATTCTCTCACGTTGCCCAATTTCAATTGATTATGAGGGGGTATTATGCAAATGACAGGTCAGTTAGCTGCACGCAGAGTCATAAAAGCCGCTCACCGCGTTAAGTGGGATGCCCTGGCGATCCAGCTATACATCACTCCTTGTAATTAATGTATTGTCCTGCCTCCAAGACACATAAAGGGGGAGACAGCCGCACAACTGAAGAGAGAGAGAGAGAGAGAGAGAGAGAGAGAGAGAGAGAGAGAGAGAGAGCGCGCATAACCAGGATGATAATATATCCACTAACAGCTTGGTACCAGGTCTTGCAAAGCTTCTCTTGACTTGAAATAGTGTTGGGTGTACCATTATTGTGTTCAATGCTCAAGTATATGTACGGGTTTATGTGAACGCCTTGATATGTTGGGGATTACCATTATGTTCGGAAAGGTATAAAAGTAAATGTAAATATTGATTTCTGAGGATAAAGCTGTCTCAGGTTTTATAGATATTTAGAAGGATAAACCGCTTCATTTTTAAAACTGAGAACGCTAGAGATTCAGTCAAATATTCTCCTCCCGCAGTGTACTAGATATTAAACACGCAGCAGTTAACATGTGGACAGCCACTGTTTGAGAGATGTTGGTGGGATACCTCTGAAACGCCGGTTACCTCACACATGCCGGTCATTGTATGCAAATTTTCACGTTTTCACATTAATTATACTCTCGATGTTGACAGCAACTTTAGGATCTTTTTATCCCCTGATTTGCATATATTTAACACCGACAGATCCTACTGATGAATAGAGCCCTACTGAATGGCTGTCCAGAAAGTGCTGACTTGAGGAACCCGCTTGGCAACATGCAATTCACTTTTATACGCACCCTTGGCGGCTTCATTGTGTATGTCCCTCACACCACCTTCCTCACTTCCCTCCGGCCAAGGTCACGTCGGTACTCTTCTCAAAAAATGAATGGATTCTGGGAGAGATCTACTAACAAGAAACAATATTTATGTACTTAAATGCAAACGGGAAACGAGTATGGGCTTTGTGATACATTTTCTTGGGAGGCATTGTTTCCTTATCCTATCACTGACACAACGGGAGATGAGACTAACATCAGTATGCTAGGTCAACAAAAATAGAGAATCGGAAAAAATCTTAAGAAACTCCAGGGAATAGTTTACGAACACAGGGAGAGTTAAGAAAAGGAAGTGTATCTTATAAGTCCACCTTATAAGACCGCCACCACCACCCCCCCGTTGGCCCTGACTAGTGAGAAGTACTTCAGCAATGAACAATAATGGACACAGGAGATCCTTGTGACACGCACTCTTTTTCATCGAATCAATGTATCAAGGTTAAACTCAATGCTAAATGAACAAGCTAAATCAGACTTACATACGGTACCGATTACAAGTTTCCCAACAAATAGTACGGTACGAGTCTACAACTAAGTACTGGGGACGAGTCCTATAGCTGCTGGGCTCAGGACCTGATAGACCATCTTCCAGGGTGAGAACCTCAACGTACAGCTGCTGGGGTCCGGAAATAATTTGCGTCTTTTGAATTTAACAATGTGTGTCATCATCTGTCATTTATAAATATCCCGAAATTAACAAGAAACAAAGCTAAGTACAATATTTGGTTAGAGAGTGTCTTCTCCCATGACATTATTCTGCAGGGGTGGGGGGGGGGGAGGGAGGTAAGACACCAAGAGAATTTCTAAGTTACCCAACACCCTTTACATTTATACATGCACGGGCACTCACAAAAAAAAAACAATAAAACTCTTGCTAGAGAACTATCAACAGATAGAAGAAATCTGTTCTCCTTTGGAAGACATTCACAAACAGGCGAATTGTTCTTAAATCATATTTGGATAGTTTAGATTCGAGACCTGCATCATCCTCGAAGAGCCAAAACTTCTACACTAATCAGGGCGTTATCTACATGAACATTGTATCTACCTGTGCGAGGACCAAATGAGCTCACACACACGAATCTCTCTCTCTCGCCTTTACACAGCAGTAACCACGCGTTTAACACTCATTAAACTGGTAATTTTAACTTAACGTAAATCTCTTTTACAACAAAATATAGCAGAACAATTAATTTTACGTCTTTTGCCAGTGCCTTGGCATGTGTTGTATCTTAATGTTTCGTCTGTGTGTTGCATCATTAGTGTATTTATAGCTTAAGTGTTGGTGTGTCTTGTCTTGTGCAGGTATAGCATACGTGCCTCACTTGCCAATGGAATATGTGTGCCGAAAGTGTTCCGTGTTACAGATCTAGTTTATGTACGGTAGTGAATGAACTGCACTGCAGTTATGTATTGTTTCGTAGTTCTTTTATGTTTTACGGGACTGTTTGTAATACGGATGTAGTGTGTTTTCCGTTGCAGATGTTTTTGCTGCGATTTTCTAACGTATTGCAGAAGCGTCCTGTGTTGCAAGGTATGCTATGTATCACAAACGTACGGTGCATCCGGAGCGTTTTTTTAAATACTTTGGGTGTGTTATCCATCACGAGTATTTTAACGTCCATTAAACCTAGAGGTCGGCTTAAGGTGTTTCCGACGGGTAAGGATAAAGTTAAACCGAAAACATAATGGTGTAAGAATTCCCCATGATCAGAATTCGGACTAAGAAAGCTAGGGGAGAAAATTAACGTAACATTCTCCAAGGATTCACACCCCAAATAACACTTCCCTCAGCTTGTGGTGGTGATGATGCTACTGTTGTTGCTATTGGTGGTGTTGCTATTGGTGGTGGTGCTACAGGTGGTGGTGGTGCTACAGGTGGTGGTGGTGGTAGTGGTGCTACAGGTGGTGGTGGTGGTAGTGGTGCTACAGGTGGTGGTGGTGGTGGTGCTACAGGCGCTGGTAGTGTTACTGGGGTTGCTGGCTTGCTGTTACTGGTGGTGATGTTGGTGCTATTGGTGGTGGAAGTACTGGTGGTAAAAACACGCACTACCTCAAACAAGACTGAGGACACAGACGCCGTTAAGGCTACTGTTGTCATCGAGGCTACGACTGGCACTAATAACTGATAATAACGTAGTGAGGACAGCTGGAGACCAGAAACAAGAAGTGAGACGACAATACCCAAGTGAACGCCTCCGGGCGGTGTTTTTGGTAACTGTGTCCAGGATGTCACAACAACCCTTGAAGGTTTACTGTGTGTATGTGTGTCTGTCAAGGCGAGTCTGGACACTAGAATATCTTACTGAGTCAGCGTTAACACTGAGCTTTTGATTTATTATGAAGGATTTGTCAAGAGAATTGTTATTATTATTGTTGTGAGCATTAAGTTAATTTTTCGCAATGAATATCAGACTTCTCTTCTCGACGATATTACCATTGCAGCTTTACTGGATGGCTTCCAGTATGGCCACCAGGGGAACATAATTTTAATTCGTCTTTACATCCATAGTTTCTGTGGAAGGAAATAACCGAACTATAATGTCATCCACTTCTCTCTGGATTCCTTCTAAGAACACAGTGAGAATACTTTCGTGCACAATAGTTTTGAGTCAGTTATGGTTGCAGCCCTGAAAGGTATTAAACGACCCCGTCATCTTCAACATTCTTATTATTCACGTCACTGCACTACACCCTGTGGCCTCTTACCACACACAGGAGGAAAAGGAAGTAGACCAGTGACTTAATAGGGAAGGAAGTTGGTCTCTGACTGATATTGATACTTGGAGGATTGTTTATAGTCAGTAATTGTGATCGTTGACAAAACTTTCCAAATATCAACAAGCTTCGAATGTAGGAATCTGCAAATATTTCTTAAAAGATTTCAATATCATTTCTCGCCGGCCGTAACCGTACATGTAATTAGTTATGTTAGTGGATAACCAGATGATTTACCCCCAGCATACGTCATCAGAAGAATATACAAGTTAGGTTAGGTTAGTTTAGGTTAGGTTAGGCTAATCCGCAGATGAAATAACAAGGGGAGTGAATCTTTAGGTGATGCGCGTAAGTTAGCCCCAGAAACTCCCTTATTTGACTGGTTGAGTAATAGAGTGGCAGAAGGACTGACAATCAGGCAGTAGTCACTATTTAGTGTCACTTTTGATTAAACTGGATAAGCTCCACAACTCCTAAAAATAGTCTATGATTTTGCAGTAGATGGAGGCACCTCAGACATGTCAAACGTCAACAAAACTTGTGAGATGAACACGAAGTAAACACACCTCACTGATAAGTACAAATAATAGTGAGGTGAGCACATTAACTGAACACTATATGTGAATACGGTTAATTAGGCAGTAGTCATACAGTCACAATTAACTGCCGACTTTATAAAAAGACATTCGTATTCCACAGTCAGCATTATAACTTTGATATTCACACACATCATATTAATTACCAGAGTAATTTCATTCAACAGCAAGAGGTCACATTGATGCTAGTAAGTACGCCTGTCTTTCATCACACATTCATAACCAAATAAACTTCATACGTAATATTCAACTCTTCTTCATTCTTAATTTGTCCATGTATTTATGAATGCTTTAATTAGGTAGGTGTCTGAGTAGGCAAACTTTCATCGTTCTCATCACGTACAGGTATGGTAGTGAAGATAACAAGTTAACCAATAAGTAACAATAACACCTACCTTTTAAGTACAACAATTCTGAGTTTAGCATCTTTATTTTGTTGTTTTACATAGTTTTCGATCTTGTCAGTGTGTCCCCAGTATAACTCACGAAGGCATCACGTTGTTTCCTGATTAAACAAGATAATTGTCATGTAATCTCAACTGAATTTTAAATTAATAAGAGTTGTTTAGAACTTAACCTTTAGAGAGTTGAGGCGTCTTGCTGTTGCTTGTTCATTGCAGTCTTTTGTTACTTATTAAGTTGATGGTCCAAAATTGTAAATATTATGGAATCCGAGATAAAAAAAAGTATGACAATGCGTTGAGGAGAAGACATTAAGGAAGGAAGGGTGAGGAGAAATCAGGAAGAGTGACGAAGAGGTGGTAGACGATGGGGATGAAGCAGCACTGAAGTGGACAAGGATGTTGTATTAACTGCATCCAATAGTAAACGCGTCCCATATGGCCGGAAAGACAGAAAATATCTAGTTTTGTAGAATAAAATAATCACAAACTCACAAGAAAAAGGCCGTAGAAAAACTGTAAAAGTGAGTCCAATTGACCTGATTGCCCATAAGGGATAATACGGATAGAGTATACGGTCAGCGTGGACGGCACTACTACTCAAGAACTTTCACTTCTCTAACAGTAAAATCAGCTACTCATATACTGTACAGGTGGGTGAGCTAGGGGTACCGTGGGCGCAAACCAGCGGCCCATAAGACAGGAGGCGAGCCCTGTATCCACTCAACCAAAAATGATTGCGTGGAAATAGTAACAGAAAACCTTGTGGGAGAGGATGGAACAGAGTGTGTGTAATAATAATAATAATAATAAAAATAATAATAATAATAATAATAATAATAATAATAATAATAATAATAATAATAATAATAATAATAATAATAATAATAATAATAATAATAATAATTAACGGTTTACATGTATTAAGATAATATGGCAGCCCGAAAGGTGAAAATATACAATAAGCAGGGATAAGATACATATGGTGAAATCGAGGAGTGAGTTACCTGATTGACGAAAGCTTTCAATACAAAAAAATATAAGAAACATAGAGTCAACATATAGATTAACTATAGAACTGGTACTGTCTTGTAAACATTCTCGTGACTTGATATCGGCGCCAACAAAGTCCTTCACAGCTGCTCTCATTTACCACATCCACAACGTGGTCCGGGTAGGTCCTTCAGCTCACACAGGGTGTTGGAGATGGTTCTTGTTCCTCATGTGATATACAGTAGTTGGGAATTCATAATTCCTCACCTGGGTGAAGCAGGGAGCCCTCATTTCTCTCCTGCTGTTACATAATTGGGGAATGGGTCTCTTGATTTACAAATAATTTACAAGTAACATAAGTGATACAAATATTATATCTAATATACTATAGGAATAGCCGTGTGTGTGTGTCTGTTCTGGGCAGCCGAAATGGCACAATCGTTTTTCATCAAACTTGGTGGAAAAATCGCAAACAAATCGTAGAGTGGAACAAACCTGGTTCCATGTTGATGGTTTCTCTAGGAAGGCATTAATTAACCATTTTGTCACTGTACGCTGTCATCCAGACGGCGGTTGAGCGCTAGCCAAGCACGAGCGTTCAAACTTTCACCGGGCACGAAGGGCCCACGATCACTTGTATAATAACTAAGTGGGGAGAAGTTCAAACTGCAGGGCATTTCAACATAGTGACAGTGCAAAAAGTAAGGTTTACTGGGAGTGAATACACTGGTTTATTACAAGTTATTGATAATTTTTACAATGGTTGGGACTGGGCTGTTCTGATAGCAATCAGTTTGTGCTCGTGTGGGCTGGATGCAGTTGTGGTGTCGAACAGTAATTCTCGGGCGAGGGATCTCAGGTGGTAGTAGGAGCCGGTGTCGAGGATGGTGCAGAAGCTACTCACCAAA
Source organism: Homarus americanus (assembly GCF_018991925.1). Lineage (NCBI taxonomy): Eukaryota > Metazoa > Arthropoda > Malacostraca > Decapoda > Nephropidae > Homarus > Homarus americanus. The sequence goes on from NW_024723484.1 coordinate 349,959, forward strand.
TTTGAAGATGAGGTCGTGGTGATGGTCAGTGTGTGTGTGTGTGTGTGTGTGTAACTGTGCATCATGTTGATTAAGAGAATAAGACTATGGAGAGAGTGTAATGTGTCGGATATAACCTTTGCTTTCTTCTTGAAATTAAAGTTGAAGGATAAATTAGCAAAACAAAAAATAAAATGAAAAGTAATGATATGAACAAAACTAATATCTGGAAATTCTAACTGGGATATTTTTAGGGAATAAATAGCACCACGGACATTAATATGAACTGACCAATTAACTAAGACAATTGTACGAACTGTCCTAATTACAGAACATTTCCTAAACTAAAAAATGTTTATGGCATGAACTAATACCTGAAACATTTCCATGAGGTGAATTAATAGCTCACACATTTTTTAATAGCTCACTACCAGAAGAGTAACTAAGAACTTTCTAAGAACTAGGTTATTTATACCGTACTGACTGAATTAATAGCTGAAATATTTTCATAATTAGAACTATAATGGAGAGGAATGGTCTACTCTTTTACCACATGTGACACTGTAATAGGTGCGGGGGCTCGTGGTGTACCTCTAACTCTAGGCTGAGTTAGCATCATAACTAACAACACAGTCCACTTTTATGTACTGAACTAACAAAGTGGACACCCAATTATGCACTGATCAAACAACATTAACCGATTTTGTGTCAGAAGTAGCCAAGTGGACACGACTTAATGGATTTATCGAACAGCTTGAAACCACTCTCAGTTTTTGGGTAAATAATGCTGGATACTTGACACGGACTCTGACAAAAACAGGGTCATTTCTCTGATTAAACTGACCACGGACGATTGTGGCAGAACAAAGTAAACTAGAAATTTTTGTGGAAATTGCCACTATTCTCAAGGGCTCGTTTTTTCACCTTCAAATTATTATTCGAGAGTGTCTAACACCGCGATACATTTATATTATGGCTGTTTGTAGCAGAGAAAGAGACTACTGCAACTAGATTTTTTTTTCACATCCCATTAAGGACAAAATCACCGTGAGAAAGTTTTGAAAAGTCCTACATTTTGAAATCCTATTTTTTTTTTCTTGAGTAATTCTTTGTTTATTCTGGTTTGTTTTTCATTCCTTCACCTGTAACAGAACTAGACACTGTTCCTGGGAGAATTAACACTTTTAATGTTATTACTTTCTCCGACTCGGTGTGGTATCTAGCATCAGACGCACGATTGTCTCTTTTGGTGTACAGGAAGAGTTACGTCACTCCTGCCCAGCAAGTTCTTATGACATAGGGAGGTGCAACAAGTAAGGAGGAATCGTTTCCAGCCTTTTGCAATTTTGCTCTTTAGAGGTAAATCTGTGTCATGGTGTTAAGTCATTTACCTCGCAAATATAATCACTGTCAGCCTTACGGTCGCTTAACAGAAATAATCAATAATCTATATGGTAGGCACCTATCTCCATGAAATGACCAGCTATCGTATGGCCAGCACACTACTTACTTACCTACCTGGAAGAAATACTCTCACCTTGACAACCACCTGTCTGGGCACCAGCTACCTACCTGGAAGAAATATTGTGCTTTCACCTTGACAGTCACCTGCCCGACACAAATGGGCAGGTGGTGTGATGAACAATAACTGTGACCTATCTCCCTCCTCCTTGGTGATCACCCCAACCTCTACCTGCCTAACACAACCCCTCACCTTATTTTCCTCTTCCTCGTCTCTCACGTCTACACCTCGTCCCACCACATTCCACACAGTAACCCCCACCTAAACCAAACGACACCTCCCCACCTCGCCTCTCCCAACATCCCGGATTTCCCACGCCTGGTTGCTGGCAGACTTACAAGTCACGTGCATGTGTGTCGTTCACCATGCTGTTCGTTATGTTTCTCACTCATTTATATCCAACATACACTGCATTAATACCTGCACGTCAAGCCACCGTGCCAACTCCGGTTTGCGGGCGTGAGAGGGGTAAGGGTGGATGTGATTAATAAATGTAGGTGGGGAATAGTGGTTTTCACTCACCCCAGGTATCCCACCCCCAACAAGACACTTACGCCGAGACAACTTTTATTCTCCTGCAAAATTTTCTTCTATTCGTCTACATTTCTCATTTGTCTATTTAAGCGAGACTGTAAAGAGGCATCATCGTGTAGCCGCTGGTATTTTCAGCGCCTCGACATCTCTCTTTTAACCTCACTAACACTAAGGGAGAAACCGCGGCTCATCAGTCTCCGGGAATCGTACAACACTCTTCGCTGCCAGGGTGGATGAAGGTGCAGATTCTTTTTTATCTATTCATCCCAGGTAATTGCAGGTGTGACTTCCCACGTCTCTCGCTCTCTCCCTCCCTCCCTCTCACCACCAACATAGAAACAAATAACGTCGCTGAAAGAGACGAACAGTGACTATCGTATTATTTAACGAGGGACAAACTCACTCCTTCCTCAGCAACTCGCTTATTAACGCTATCGTTATTCAAGATAAAAAATTATATTAAACCAGCAGAATCTTATAAGGATATTAATTTTAAGTTTTATTCTTCACTCAAAATATTATCCCCACTATACAGTAAGACGGTTACGTAGCATCAGCTCGGTTGATTCAGCCATCTGCCCTGTGATTACACGCGCTCCAAGAAGTACCTTCAAGGTGGTAACCCATAAATTTCAAAATGAACACCGCGACTCCTGTTGTCTCGGTAAGGTAGGGTTGTCGAAATCCTATAATACCTTTTGGAGTGAGTGTTGCGTCTCTCTACTTGTATAAAAAGTATCTCACGAGTAAAAAGATAGAGTGTGAAAATTCTCGGGCATTTACTATTGCACCTGTATGTAAAGGTATAGGACCTGTTTAATTTTGGGGTCCTTGGACCTAAGTGTGTATGATGATGATGATGATGATGATGATGATGATTGATGATGATGATGATGATGATGATGATGATAATAATAATTAATAATAATAATAAAAATAATAATATTAATTGATGCATGATGAAAACTAAAAATGCACAACAGATAGTAAAAAAGAGGTGATGGATGACTGTATACAATAATACAAAAAGCAAATGAGTGGGGGAGATACTGTATCAGATATCTACGAAACTGTCAAGGGGCTGATTGTGCAGTCGTCTGTGCGAGGTCGTACGGTATGATAAGGTTGTGGTATCGAACAGCAATTCGTAGGTGAGGAATTTTTATTGGCTACAGGTTGCGTTGGGGAAGTTGGAGTAGCAACTTTGTTCCAAAATGACAGATGAGGTCATGATGATGATAAGATAGAGTTGAGAGGTCCAGTGTATTGAGTGCTTCTTGATAAGTGGTGTAAGATAGATGGCGAAGAATCTAATCTTTCACGGCCTTGTATTACACTCTCTCTCTCTCTCTCTAGTCTTTGTCGCGTCGTAATTAAGGAGAAAGACCAGGTAGGAGAAGCGTAGGTGAGTTTGGGAATTATGAATGTTGTACAAAGTTCTTGAGTCCAGACGAAGGAAGGCTTGAAGCGACGAAGAATTTTAGAGGCTACGGGTGGAAGACGTGATGACAGTAGCGACGTGTTCTTTCCGGCTTTGTTTGTCACCTACAGTACAGTGATGCCGAAGAGTATGTTGATTGAGTAAAACTGAAGATGGTCAGAGGAGAGGTTCATGAGTATAAGCATTTTCGTGTTATGGTTGATGGTGACAAGGTTGGTGTGTGTGTGTGTGTTTAAAAGAACTAAACGAGGTACGAAACTAAATATTTAAATAGTGAAATGAACAGTATGGCAGAGTTATATAAATAATAGAAAATTCAATTGGAGGATACAATCTTTTAAAACAAATAGTTATTAGTGAGAGTTGGTGAAGATGAAAATATCGACCCCAAGAAAACCATTTGGTGTATGTTAGTATGTACAAAACTGTGGCCTGATGTAATATAGCATTCAGGTGCTCGTGAGTCTGAATAAAGGGATCAGTGAAAGTAACCTGTGTGTGTTTTAGTGTATATATGTGTAAGGATCAGTGAGAATTCGTGTTCAGAAGTTTGTGTACACGAGTGGCTGAATCAACGTGAAGCATCTTGTGTAGAGTTGATTCAATGGGTTATTTCGTTAGTGACTATGAGTATGAGTCAGCGGGATAGGAGACTCGGGGTGGGGCATAGGGTGGGGGGTGGGGTGGGGGTGGGGTGGGGGGGGGTAGGGTGGGGATGGGGTGGGGTGAGGGGGTGGGGTAGGGTGGAGGTGGGGTGGGGTAGGGTGGGGGGTGGGGTGGGGTGGTGGATGGGGTGGGGAGTGAGGTGGAAGGGGTGGAGGATGGGGTGGAGGAGGATGGGTGGAGATGCGGGGTAGGGTGGGGTAGCAGCCACACTCCAGATACCACTACCACTACCTCGCAGTGACCGGCAGCAAGCTCACCATATAAGGTTACCCACGTACTGCAGGTATCGCTGTTCCACACCCACTGCTACCTCACCCATCACTGACACCTATCACCTCCCACTTCTGTATACATTCTGGCCAAACATTCCTCCTTTTAAATACTCACATACACACACACATACCCTACATTGCACACATCTCATGCACCTTAATCAATTACACACACACACACACACACACACACGTACATATACACACATAGTGGTGGAGACAGATGTATATAACAGTATAGATAATCAGTGGTGTGAAGAAAAGAATATTGAGAAGTATAAGGGGTGGATGATGTGGTGGATGATGTCTTGGATGATATGGTGGTTGGTGTGGTGGTTGATGTGGTGGTTGGTGTGGTGGTTGATGTGGTGGATGATGTGGTGGATGATGTGGTGGTTGGTGTAGTAGATGATGTGGTGGATGATGTGGTGGATGATGTGGTGGATGATGTGGTGGTTGGTGTGGTGGTTGGTGTGGTGGATGATGTGGTGGTTGGTATGGTGGTTGGTGTGTGGTTGGTGGTGGATGATGTGGTGTATGATGTGAGGTGGGTGATGTGGTGGGTTGGTGTGGTGGATGATGTGGTGGTTGATGTGGTGGATGATGTGGTTGGGTGTGGTGGTTGGTGTGGTGTGGTTGGTATGGTGGTTGGTGTGGTGGTTGGTGTGGTGGATGATGTGGTGGATGATGTGGTGGTTGGTATGGTGGTTGATGTGGTGAATGATGTGGTGGATGTGGTGGCTGGTGTGGTGGATGGTCATGGTGGTTGATGTGGTGGATGATGTGGTGGTTGGTGTGGTGGTGGTTTATATGGTGATTGATGTGGTGGTTGGTGTGGTGGTTGGTGGTGGTTGGTGTGGTGGATGATGTGGTGGTTGGTGTATGTGGTGTGGTGATGATGTGGTGGTTGCTGTGGTGGTTGATGTGGTGGTGTGTGGTGGATATGGTGGCTGGTGTGTGTGGATGATGTGGTGGTTGGTGTGGTGGATGATGTGGTGGTGATGTGTTGATATGGTGATTGATGTGTGGTGGTTGTGGTGGTTGATGTGGTGGATGATGTGGTGGTGGTGTGGTGGATGATGTGGTGGTTGATGTGGTGGATGATGTGGTGGTTGGTGTGGTGGTTGGTGCAGTGTGGTGGTTGCTGTGGTGTGGTGAGTGGTGAGGTGAATTATATGGCACTAGATGTGGTTGATAAATGTAATTCGATTAATCATTGATGTAAGAATTAACGAATTGAGGATGAAGAAGGCTGAATGTGGTTTAATAAAAGACCCAGTACATGTCTACGGCATTAAGTTACCAGATTTGGATTCTTGCTTGTTGACACTTCACATTCTGTGTGTGTTTGCATTTATGCATGCATGCATAAATGTGTGTGTGTATATGTGTGTGTGTGTGTGTGTGTGTGTGTGTGTGTGTGTGTGTGTGTGTGTGTGTAAAGATTATTTAGATTGCAACAGTCCATTCATCACAATGTATAATACTTCATGTTAAGATTATTATTATCGGGGTGAAACAACTCAGATACAGCAGACAGTCATTAGTAAAGCCTTACAGCACATCCTCCTCACTGGCCCAGCGGTTAATACCTCACACTACACAAGAAAAAAATCTGTGAAATTCAACAAGTGATCATTTTTTACATACTGTGGCGGTGGAGGAGTCGCCTGTCACATCCCAACATCTTCCCATCATGTATGAAAGGGATGCTGATCAAGCGACTGCCACACCCTGATCATGCAGATTTTACTGATAGGAAGCGTCTGAAACCGTCGTCATCCGAAGAATACAAAAACAAATGTCTCTAGTCAAGGTCAAGGTGTACAAGGGGCAAGTGAACAATATGTCCTGGCTTCCTAAAAGACGCATGAGACGTGTTGACGACAGTACTTATCTTTAACACTCCCTCGAACCCAAAGAGAATCGACGGGAGATTGTTCAGATAAGCGTGTAAACATCATCACGGCGAGACAGGTGGGACAGGTGAGGCGGGTGAGACAGGCGAGACAGGTTCGTGCATTGTCTCCGGTGGATCGACTAACACCCGGGTACTGATATTATAGTTTGTTGGTCAGAATAATAGTCTTACCCGAGACGCCCACAGGTATAAGACATCACACGGTGGTAAACGCTTATTTTTGTGGTTCCTTTGATCTTCACAAACTACAGAAGGTGTTGACGTTGTTACTTTATTGTGGTTAGCGTTTAGGAACCTGCTTCTGGTGCTATTGTCCCTTTGAATATTTCTTTAATCACCATTCTACAACAATAATAATCAAATCTAACAATAACAATACCAACAACAGTAATAATGTTAACAGTAATAATGATAAACTAAGAATAGCAACAATTGATAAGTGAATACGTAAAAGAGAGTATTGAGCAATCAGCGTTCCCAGGCTTGTGGTAACTCTCGCCAAGATGCAGTGCGAGGGCTAAAGACAACTAAGAGAAACATCCATAGCAATATGTGGGAGGTTAGGTTAGGTTAGGTTAGGTTAGGTTAGGTTAGGTTAGGTTAGGTTAGGTTAGGTTAAATAAGCTAAGGTGTCTAACCTCCAGGTGAAATAAACTAGTGTATCTAATCTCCAGGTGATCATAAAATACACAGATTGACAGGTATATAGACAGACAGACAGACAGACAAGTATATAGACAGACAGACAGACAGACAGACAAGTATATAGAAAGACAGACAGGGACAGATAGACACAGACAGACAGACAAGTATATAGAAAGACAGACAGGGACAGATAGACACAGACAGACAGACAGACAGACAGAGATATATGTGTGTCAATATGTACAGCCACCACTCAGCTGAAAGTGTTACACCACTCCGTTACACCTTCAAGTACAAAAACTATGTGACCTTGAGTATTTACTACGGCAGTCAGGACGGGTTCTCCTCCGCCTCGCAGGTTACTGCAGGTAAGACGGGGGGTAGAGGTCACTAATGAGGAGGAGAGAGAGAGAGAGACGTATTACAAGGGAAAGTATACTGTGTCTCGTTGTACTAGACTGTGTGTTTGTGTTTGTGTGTATATGTATCTGTATGTATGTATGTATGTATGTATGTACGACTCGCTGTTTGTGCTTCATATATAATAAACTAAGTTAATGTACTTTGCATATTCAGAATACCCCCACAACAGAGACAGACAGATAGACACTGGGACATTGTCTGGAGAACTGGATTTGTTTGACGTGGTAATCCATTTTTTGGTTCTGTCAAGAGGTAAAATCCTGTAGGAGTCGTCGAGGTAATGAGAGATGGCGAGACATAGTTGTGTAGTAAAAGGAGGTTTGAAATAAGATACAAGGATGAGAGAGAGAGAGAGAGAGACGGCAAAACAAGAGAGACAATGGGACATAAGAGACAGGGAGACGAGATAGCAAGGAAGACAGTGCCACAAGGTCCACGAGACAACGTGTATAATTTTCTCCCGGTGTCTCGCTGCTGTTCTCATTGCCATCCACATATCAACACTCTAAATTCAGGTGGTAATGAGGCTGTGTTATCGATGAGTAGAACGATTAGTGGCAAAACTAGTATAAATAACACAATTAACGTTCAGTTTGTAGGATGGTGCGTGCGTAAGTTTGTACCCACAGATACGGCGGAGGAACCTCATTGGCTGAGCAACTCGCCAGGTGGCCCAGGTGGTGGCTGGGAGGCTTCCCGAGCCTTGCTCTGATTGGTCGCTGGAAGCCACCAGGGGCGCCCTGATTGGTTAATCGCACGCGTCGCGAAGGACAAGTGTGTTGGGCGGCCGCTGGGCAGGTCAACGGGCCAGTAACACTGCCGGAGTTTTTATTCTTTATCTTTTTTTTCTGTCTGTCAGGTTTTGTCTGGAGGAACTTTGTCACCTCTGTAACACTGGGACCGGCGGCCCCGTCAACGGTGCTACTGTAGGGACGGCCCCGGTGTTCATGGCCCGACTTTAGCTCTGTTACATCCCATAATACTACTCCAGCAGACACGTACGGGGGCCCCGTAGTAGTCTCTCTCAGCACGTTCACCGCAGGGGTCCTCCGGTTATTACATTAATTACAGAGGATCTTCGCGCTACGCCTCTCTACCATCCCGGCTGGAGACTCTCACCACTTTGGCATCGCAGCTATGGGGGGGGGGGGTCCAATACAATGCTACTCTGGTAACACTGTTAGAGGTTCATACCATTGTGGGAATGAATGCTGCCGAGATTGAAACAATACTTACAAAATTGATGTGGAATTTCAGCATTTTCTTATATCTGGAGACTCTTATCACCTTCATTTTACTGAGGATTCTTACCACTTTCACATCAAATTTTCAGCCTGTAGGAGATTTTCGTCACTTTACTATATATCTTTACATTGTTTAGTGATTCCTTTTGTTATCATCGCATCGATGATTCTCGTCACTTTCACTCTCCAGCATATAGCTAATTTTTCCCCTTGATATTCTCGTTACTTTCAAACTACTATGGATTCTCCTCGGTTTCATGATATGCGTTATTTCACATTATGATACCTGGGGTTTTAGGTTAAGTTAGGTTAGCGTTAAGGTGGATAAGTTAGGTTATGTATTAAGATGGTTAGGTCAAGTTAAGTTATCGTTAGGGTGGATCAGTTAGGTTAAGTATTAAGATAGTTAAATTAAGTTAGGATTGTTAGTCTTAAGGTAAATTAACATAGGTAGCCAAATCTTCAGGTGATGCTAATATTGTTTATTCTCAGTGTATCATAACTTGAGTTAGAAACTGGTGAACGTCTCCAGCTGTAATGGGGATACACTCGGTCCTTGCACCATATTGCAGTTATTACTCTATGGGACGAACACTCCCTGATTTGCTCCCTCTCCCTCTCTCTGTTTCACTGTTTCTCTCTCCTCCTTTCCTCTCTGTTTACAGAAGCCAAAAGAAAAAATGAAGTCTTATAAAATACACATCTACATAAGGACAGAAAACCATAAATTGAATGAAAAGGAGAGAGAGAGATGTTGGATGTTGTTATAGGACGATGGTATTAATGGTAGGGTGTCGTATGCCATGGTAATAGTGTCACTAAGATGTTGCTAAATTGCCCTGGGCATGTTGGGTTGTTAACTAATTATAATGCAATGACATCACTACGATGTTACTTAAATTGAAATGGTGCTGAATTACCATGATCAACCTAGCGTGTTGTTGTTCGGTGGAATGTGTTTATAGTTCGTGCTGCAGAGGCGCTCGGTCATGAGGAATTTCAATCCTGATGGTTGACCGTCTATCTCGTCACTGTGCCAATACTCACAAGGTTTCGGCCCCACTGTGGCAACATAAACAATACTTCAGACTGATTTTTAGTGTAAGTACAGTCGCTCAACCCTGCAGGAGTTTTCTGAGGCAGTGCTAACGCTGTCAAGAATTTCATGCTATGTTACAATAAAAGTACTACGATTCATGCCGATGGCGTCTTCCTTCACCATATTGAGCTCTCATGCCGACATGGTAACACTGCTGGAGTTCTCAACGAAAATTTGCATTGTTGAATAGCAATTGGTCACGCTGCATCAGGTATGGTGTAGGTATTATTGCTTATTTCTAATAAGAGAAAAATTTCGTGGCGCAAGTGATGTGGTGGAGCTGTGGTGGTGGTGGTGGTGTCGGTACTATATCAAGGCTATATCGTTGCGTGCTGTGGGTGATGTGGTAGGGAGGAATCTCAGGTGATGCCGTTGAAAGAGCCCTGTAACACGACATACACACAAACGGTAACTGCGGCGGTGTCTGGAGAAAGCTGTACAGAAACCGTAGACTTGCTGTGAGGCTGACAGAGTTGGGGGAGGCGGGGGGGTGGTAAAGTGAGAGTAAGGGAACAGTCACTCGCTAGACTAGTATACGAGGCAATCCGACCAGTGGGTTTACAGCCAGGTACTATTCGCCTGATTGGTCGGTCAGTCAGTCAGTCAGTCACCTTCAGAACCTGACCTATGAGAAACAGGTCCAATGATCAGTTTAAGCCTTTACTTTCTTTCTTCCTTCGGTCGTTGATGTAAAACCTCAGCCTTCAGTGGAGATTATTTTCATCGTTTTCCTTAACTGGTAAAATGTCTGGTAGTAGAGAATAATTATAGATAAAAGTTGCAGCATCGTCATCAAACCTCACTAATAAATCCCTCTAACAGGATACTAATACACACATGATTAACGTTAAGACAAAGTATAGATTGGTACAAATTCTTGGGTCCAGAAACTTAATTTATTTCCTTTGCTGAGATTTAAAACGAGACATTTAATAATAATGATAATAAATAATAAAACACACTCAATAATTTTAACTTTTTTTTAGGATCGTTAAACACTGTTGTCATTGAGATGAAGTTAAGATAAACGGGTTTTATATTCAAGTTTTTAAATAAGAGAAACCGGACTTCAAAATTTACAGGCAAACAAAAATAATAAGTACAATTAACTCAATTAAGGAATAAGCAGTAATTTATTATACAAAAATTTACTCTTTTTTGATCCCATATGAATTAGGACTTTGAGATGTATCTTAGGTGAGTTATAATGAGTTGATTACTTAATTTAAATATTCCCTTCCCTCTTGCTCATCTCCTTTAAATAAACAAACAGTATTATTTACCGTATCTGAGAGAGAGCGAGTGAAAAGTTATAACAATTTAGTCAGTTAGCAACAGCTGATTCTAACTCAGTCGGTCAGTGTGTCTTCTCCTCCTCCTCCTCCTCCTCCTCCTCCTCCTCCTCCTCCTCCTCCTCCTCCTCCTCCACCTCCTCCTACTACTCCTACTCTTCTTCTTCCTCTGTTCTCTGCTTCTAAATTATCCCTTGTGTATAAATTCAATCCCTTTTTTTTTCTATTTGCAATTTTACCTTTCCTGTATTCTGTTCTTTACATTCTTTCTTTCCTCGACAATTATTCTAATTATTCTCTTCTTTTCAATGGAGTAAGAGACGTTCTGGATGACTGGAGGACGATCGAGAGAGAAAAAAAAATCAAGAATAGAATATCCGCGGGAGAGACAAGAGCGAGGAGGAGGAGGAGGAGGAGGAGGAGGATACAGTCGAAGTAAAATTGTGGTCATTGTGGAAACTCCGGCGACAATCCCTACTCCCCCCCCCTCCCTCCCCCTCTCTCCTCCACTCCCGACAGTCTCAACAAACACCTGCCCTGACGTCACCCCTCATTAACCAATCACGAGGCGACTTGGGATCGTACTCACCTGCTGGATGCTGGATAGATTCTCTTAACAAAATCTACGGTAGTAATGAGCCACACACCCACGAGTCAATAAATTCAATAAGACTTTTCATCAAAATTTATTCAACATTATAATTTAGTACCATGTTGATAATATTTATTAGACGTTGTATCCCAAAGATCTATTAGTAATTTTTCAAAGTAATATCAATTCGCTTAGTCTGTATTGTTTATGTATTTTATTCATGAGTGTTATTATTTAATATGCATAAGAACTTTTACAGGTGTTCATTCATAACTCGCATATTTTTTGACGTAGGCTTATTTAATATTAGATCCTTCCAAATGTAAGCATATGGTGACTCAACTGGTTTAAGATTAAGTGTTTCATTACCACACCTACCACACACCTGACACACGCCTGACACACACCTAGCACGCACTTAAAACACTGAGACATACCTGACACACTGCCGCATACACCTGGATCACACACCTGACACACAATTAGTATACCTGGCACACACCTGGCAGTATGGTCACGCCCACAAACAAAACACTACCAAGAAGAAAGTGATAAATCTCCCATGGTTGATGACTTGCAACGCCCTGTACCGTTGTGTTAGAATGTTATACTGTCATGGTAAACAATATATAGAACACTACTACACTACACAACACAAAAATCCTTATACCGCTTATTGCGAAGGTTTCAATTTACAAAGGTAAATCACTTAATGAATAATTTTACATCCTAAAGTATTACGGTAATTGTTTTTCTTTAGACTGTGATTTAAGAGCAATACTTCTGATGTTATTAATCTAGTAATTTACAGTAACTATATACTGACGTTGGAATAATAATGATCTTACGAACTGACAACAATATGACCCAAGACATTAACTCTAAATAATCTTAAACTACTGTATAAAAAAATATTTCAGAAGTAGTTAAGTGGAGTTTCAAAGGCAACGAATGGAACGATGTAGGTTATCAACGATTCAGATAGGACCCATGTTGATGACGGATACACAGACGAGAGTTCTTCAGTGCTGTTGGTGAGGTTGACTCATACCAGCAACAACACAACTATCGACTGCGAGAGAGATTGTATGAGAACAGGTGAGAAGGGATAACTACCTGTCGAAAACACACAGTAATTACCATATAGAATCATTATAATAAAAACACCATCTGATGCTTTACAAAAAATTAACTAGAAGCAAAACAAAGAGTTAATTCCTATTGAAGATGACTGATCAACGATATATAGAGAATAACTAATAAATCGTGGGCTAAAATAATCGTTCGTAATTACATACAAACTGACAACCAGAAAACTGAAAACAGAAATGACGAATTAACAAATATCCAAAAATCCATGATTAACAAAGTCAAGTGAAAGTATTAGTAACACACACACACACACACACACACACACACACACACACACACACACACACACACACACATCAATAAACTTCAGAAATTATCAGCAAGAAGTCACGGACCACCTTCAGCAGTCCCCAATTCACTTACACTTGCACTTACACTTACACTCACTTACGCCTACACTTGCACTTACACTCACTTACTCACACACACCACGACACTCCCATTACCTCTCTCGTGTACGGTAACTGAATGTCACTCTATAATGTTGTTCATATATCGATCTCATTTTTCTTTTACCTAACATGCTAATCCAGCTAGGTAAGCTACTTGCTTACCTAACCCAACTTAGTATCTAAATCATTCACCTAACAGCTCAAATTACCTCTCTAATCCAACTACTGACTATGTTCTGTAATTCAGATACTTATCCAAACACACACATCTAACTAATGTATGTTTATTTATCCACCAAGAACGTAAAAATAATGTTCAAGTATTTTATAAACTCCTTCATCTAACTCACTAATTTATGTGCAGGTGAGCTAATGACACCCAGAATACTCAACTAGTACATGGCTTTCATTTCTACTCGTGCTTAACAAAATAACTAAATAAAAATCATTGTGTTGCTACCCATTCAACTATATCACTCATCCATCAGCTGCTTCCATGTTACTCTTCAACGTCCAAATGCAAAATTCATATCGTTTTTCCAATTTGGGTTCCTGAAGGAGATGAACGATGTCATTTGTTACAAATAATAATGACAAGAGAATAAATCAGGTTTAACAGTGTTGGATACGTCTAGCGGCCAGGGTGAGTGTATCTACAAGAACGAGTTAATCAATTTAATCTTCAAATAAATTTTACATTAAGTTTCCATCTATATACAATGCAAATAAAAGTGTTATCGTTAAGGAGGTGACATATTTACACGAAGTTGGGCTATATTCATGAGCGAATCCGGAGCATAAGACTAGCAAACTTGACACTGGATAAATAAATCTACAAAGCAGGTAGCGAAATCTGTCAATATCAAGAGCGAGGTTGAAGAAACTGAGAGACTTAGAAGAAAATGGAACCTCGATGATGAATGAAAGGGATACTGTGTTGTTTTACACCGGTGGACGACGTTTTATAGTGTACTACTGTTCCTATTGTGATTTTTGTTGCTCTTATAAAAGAATTAATGATGATAATATGATGGAGCATATTAAAGTAGGATGACTCTATACTATTAATTTCTAGACAAACGTATTTCTTCTATAATTTATTTAGTTTAGGTGCTAATACATCCCCCAAAAAAAAAAATATATATATATATATATATATATATATATATATATATATATATATATATATATATATATATATATATATATATATATATATATATATATATATATATATATATATATATATATATATATATATATAACTACAGTAACTGTTAAATACGGTGAACAAAAAATAAATGTCTATTACAACGAAATAGAATGTGAAAAACTAAGAAATAACCAAAAAAAACTGACAGCAAATTTGAAAACTTAGAATCATAGCAAAAATTAATTAGATGATGAAAAGGAAATAAAGAAGAAAAAAAATAAGGAATAAGAGGAGTTGAAGAAGTATACCGAGGAGAACAAGATAAAAGAAGAAGAAGAAATTAAGAACATAACGATAATTAATCAAAAGACAAAGATAAGTTCAAAAGAAAAACATCTTCACAAAGTAGAGAAGCCCACGATTCCGATATACGCTTCTTAATGTAACATATTGTAATAAAATAATTTAATAAAAGACTAAATCAAAACTTTGTACATGACTTTAGACTTATTACACAGTGAATTTCTTGACCTTTAACACAATCGACGGAGATCAAATGAAATATACACCTACTGTAAGTGTAATATCTTTGTTGGGATAATGAATAAAGTTAGCAGCAGCAGAAAAGGTCTAGCGTGTGGCTCCTAGACCAGCTGATAGCCGCCTTCACCTCGAGTGTTATAAATGATCTTCAACACACTTAAGTTCCGAACGTCAGCTCAGCGATAAGACTGCTGCTACAATTAGTGATAGACAGACAGACAGATGGACCAACTGGAAGAAATTAATTTAGCTACTAATACTACGATTACTTGCGAGGTATAATTACATGGTCAGTAGGAGCTGCGTGGGACCCCTGTTGTGATGATGGTCGTGTAGGAGTCGGGTGGTAACGTAGACAAAAACTTAATGACTGGCGGGGAAGAAGCTTGGCTACCTTACTTAATGCGGTTGAGACTTGAGGGTACTCTTAATGATATCTCTCTCTCTCTCTCCCTCGCGCAATCTATCTCTTTCTCTCACACCACTTACATATCTCTATTCTCTCACTCCATCTCTCTTTCTCTCACACCATCTCTCTCTCTCTCTGTTCTCAAAATACAAATTAACTTGCCTCCTCTTGTCTCTTTTCACTTTATCCTTAGCATTATGTACCCGTCTTATATCTCGGACTATATTAAAGTACCTGTCAAACCAATTTCCTACAAAAGTTGCATTAAGGATTCAATTGTGCGTTATTTTAATCAGAATTTTTTTTTTGTCGTGTCAAAGTCTCATTTACATGTCTGATAATTAGATATATGAACATGAGACACCTTAAAGTGCAGCATCAACAAGTAAAATAATCTTCCAGTAATTTAAGTTGGGTACGATGTGGGTGATGAGCCTAGCCAGACCTTGGTATAGCGAGACGATACAGATAACATTGTGAAGGGAGTCTTTGATGAACCCTGTCACAGATATCAAGTCATTCGTTATACTTAAAGCAGAGTTCTTAACCGTGTAAGATAGAGTAGTACTGTTGGTGTAATAGAAGCTTAAAATAAGAATTATAGCTAATCATGTTCGAGGCCAAACCTAGACACGGTAACCAGCAGCTCATCATCTCCCATACTTTACAACACGGACTACACTTCAGATAGACCCCAGACAGTCCCATCAGACGACTTCATAATTTTACACTCATGACGCTCCTTAAGTTACGGCATATGAATAATAATGGAGGGATAATGACGTTAAAAACAACTAAAAATATCTGCAGAGAAAAGCCTTGAGACACCGTACACACATAGTACAGTCACTTTGGCGTATAATATATACCACCAGACGTCAATCACCAACTACCTACTACTTACTCAGCCAGCATTAACCCTTTTACCACTTACCATCAATGTCTTACCTTTACTACCAATTACCAGTCGCAATCCTTATTAACCTGCCATCAACCATCATCATCTAACACATTATGACCTGTGATTCAACTCAAGACACCAGAAGATTATTGTATTAACTATGAAGCCTTTTTATTATATTTGGCTTAGAAGATTTTGTTCTGACCCTTGAGTGACCCTTTTGACCTTGTACTTACCCTTACACCTTGGACTAACCCTGACACCTTGTACTGACGCTCAAGAGTGTTAAACCTTACCTCCTTTTCTGAAGATAATACTGGGTCACTGGGTCAGCCACCACTTACCCTCCCGACGACGCCTCATTACTAAGCACAAACAGCCCAATACCTTATTATTTTTCACTTCCCGTAAATATGAATAATTGTGGTGATTGTACGTGTAGGTCTACAATTTGTCAGGAAAATAATAACCAAATGAATCTCCTCAGTTTTGTAAAATGATAAATAGCTCAGAATTTTTTATTTATTGGCAGTGGTGATGCTGTATGTAAAACAAGTAGCGTGGAATATTCCTGTTAAGGGAAAGTAATGTCAACCCAACTTCTCATTACCTTCTATTATCATCTCTTAAGTTTCTCTTGCTAGTTTTCATTATGTAATAAACCTACTGAACGCAGTGTAATATTCTAGTCTTTTCTCTAATATATGAAATTATCAGAGAGCAAATCATATTTAATATACACACACATGTACAGAAAACGTAACGCTGCAATGATTCGAGATATGATCACTTAACACGTAAAGACGAGATGCAGGTGTGTGTGTGTGTGTGTGTGTGTGTGCGTGCGTGTAGGGGGGGGGGTGGGTGGGTTGCCTTCACTCGTCTCATGATCTCCAGTCGTTAGAATATAGAAGAGACTAAACAGCGATGTTCGTCCACTCCAGCTACCCCTGCAGGTCACGTCAGACATATTATGACAAGTGTATACTGGCGCTGATGGCCGGGCCGCCGACACCAACGATTCTAATACTCACATTGTTGGTCTCTAAATATAAGGGCTGGTAGGTTTTAGGTTTCAAGTCAAAGGGGCCGTCAGAAGGTTGGTTGTTAGAAAAGTGGCGTTAGAATCCTGACTGGGTAAGTTCTTCGTCCATACTTGGGTCCTGCAGGTAAGATCTTGGGTGATTTATATCCCCTCTCACCTGTGTATAGGTAAAGTAAGTCATGATATTCAGGAGTTGTGAGTAATTGACTATTAAACACCAAAAGCTGCCAATAGTCAACAAATTAAGGCACTAACTCGAACTCATTCTTACCGGTGTCTCTTTCGGACCTTAAATGCCAAGGTAATTAACAGATATAAACCATAAGTAAATTCTAAAATGTTGACTTTCGAAAAAAAAATATTGAAATCATTAATCAATGTTTCATATAGTGCTTTTGACCAGATAAAAATCTGTTGTTTCCAAGATTAAAACCTGGAAGTCAGGATGATGTTTTAGTCAGGACTTAGCGAGATGCCTAGAACATGATTTTATCTATAAGTGTTAACCAAAATCACAATTTCAAAGTACCAGTAGCGTCTTAAACTAAACTCTCGTACCTAAAAATGATAAAAGTTACATTTGATTTCATCAGCCCGATACTTACTACAGACAATGACGAAACAAAAAACTACTAAGGTGAATTTATTCTTATGACAAAATGGATGTAATATGATATGCCGAGATTCAATCAGCGAGATGCACTTGTCTCCTGCAACCTGAGGCGACAATCAACAAGGATTTATCGTCACTTCTGAGTAATGGTTGCAAAAGCCATCATGACGGAGGAACAATGGTGATCACCTGACGTACACCCGCCCTCCCCAGCCCATATGTTGTGTGGTGTGACACAGAGGACCGCGGCACATTAACTACCGTGTGATGAGTCAGGCAACAGTGACTAAGACTGTGTGAATGATGATTTTGATTTCCGATGATTTTATGTTGAGCGGCGGACGCAGAGAGAGGTAGTGTGGGGAGGGTGAGAAGGAAGGTAGGGATACGGTAGAGGTTGGGTATTAATGGAATGTGGGGGAGGAGTGGAAGGTGAGGGAGGAGTTAAAGGTAGGAATAGGAGGAATGTAGGGAGGTAAGGTAGGAGGAGGAGGAGGAGGGGAGGGGTGAGGCCCGATTTCCAACGTCAACAAAGACTTGCGTGCAAAAATCTAAACATCACTTAAGGTGTTTCTTATGTGGACAGTAAATGATTTTGGTCACATTCTAAAGAAAAAAGAATGTCAAATGCAAAACTTCAGTTGGAAGTCTTGTTGTGATTCTTAAACAAACTGCACTGTTAATGCGTAAGACTGTAGTAGAAAGGTTAATGAGCAGAATAATATAAGGATAAAGATACAATTATTATATGAAAGAAGTAAACAGAGAGCCGCAGGTAAGTTTCATTAACATAATAATGGTTGGAAGGTCGTCAGGTAAGCGGGGAGGAGGGTCTTCCCGGTAATATTTTTACGTAATTTTGGCGTTTAAGGAGTTGACAGCCTTACTACAGGAGGCTGAGCGAGACGTACTGTGAGTAAAAGGGCTAATCGCTTCATTGTAATAAGATAAACAGGGATGTGGAGTTATATTATACATCATACGTAAGTTTTGGTGAGTTAGGTGGCTGAGTATCCTGTATCTTACTCAGGTACAGTCTTGCTAACACCCCCTTACCTGCTCTCCAATCTAAAGTGACAGCTACACAGCCTACGACAGAAGCGCTCCTGGCAAGTTTTTACTGAATTGACTTCAGCGATGTATCGAGCAACACTGAACTCGTGAATCGAGAAAATCAGCCTTAATTATATCAGGTGATAATTTGTTTATCATCTGTGAATCCACTTGGCTCCAGCTATGCCCCTGGTAACATTAAAATCAATACACCTGGATGAAGGTCTTAGTGACACCCATAATGTAAATCCTGAACTTCTGTCAACTTCGACTATGTGAGGGGGACCTCAGAGCACAATGAGAGAAGTGACTCACACCACCTGCCGCTTCTTCCCTCCGTCTCTTAGTGTTCTGTGACGATATAAACTGAAGAAGACATCTACCTGTGCTTGTAGGTTCACACATGGACCTTAGGGAACAATCACGCCTTCGTTAGGATACATCTTCTTAAAACACAGTGCTTCAGAGATTTACCCCTTGTGTCCGGATTCCCCTCTGGGCTCAATAAAGTCGTCTGACGTTAGCCAAATAAAATACTAAAAGTGGCGTCCTCGTAGTGAAGGAGTTAGTGGAGATAGTCTATTAACAAGAAAAGCGCTTCAATTTTACTAACGAGTGAGTAATGGCTTGGTCAGTTGACTGGCAATCCCGCCTCCAGTGATAGATGAGGCGTCCTTCCCTCCCTACAGGAACTGACACCACTCATCCTCCGCCCCTTCACTCATGCATTAAAGGAGGAGCGTAGCGTCCCATGAAGACTGATATAAAAACACACACACAAGTAAATGTTTACATGTTTCAACTGCCATGGTTATATATACCTGTACCGTCAACAGCCACCTCTCCCCCAGACTATTAAGGAGTATTAAGCATTTTAAAGTCGCTTCTTGATCCTGACAGGTAGTGTTGCTGACACAAAGCTTTGATTAATTAGCAATCAACTCTACCGTCCATCAGACGATAATAATTTCCGAATGTGATTACATTAGACAATTCTTTTTACACACGAATTGCTCTCGTTGTCGTGATTGTGTGTGCGTGTGTGTGTGTGTGTGTGTGTGTGTGTTTGTGTGTGTACGTGCGCCCGTGTGTGTGTGTGCGCGTGCGCCCGTGTGTGTGTGCGCGTGTGTGTGCGTGTGCCCGTGTGTGTTTGTGTGTATATATAATACGGGTACACCCGGTACAGTACATATTGATTCAATAATCAGTTAGCGATGGTGGTGGCAGGTGAGCCACTCTCGGAGTCTGCTGCACCACACTGGGAGGACCAAGTGGTACAATCTCTTCAGTCATCTTCACCTGTGAACACGTCAGATCCAAGACAGATGAGGTGTAGTTTTCATCCTTATACAACCCTGAACTTTAACTACTGTTCTCCTCTGAAACGCATTACCAGTGAAGAATTAAGCCATTTTTTTATATTAAAATTTCGTTGAAAATTGTTTGACGACCTGATCTCACAACCTCATTATTAGACACAGACATGATCATAAATAGGGCAGACAGTTGTGTGTCACCCGTCTCCTTTGGCGGGGAGGATAAAACAATACGTTTCCATTATTTATGATCATCAGTTGCAAGTGTATAAAATGTTGACTCGTTTAGTTAAACATTACAGTGAGAAAATATAATATTAGGAAAGTCCTGTTTTAGTTTGGGGATTTCTCTCCTAATTGAAACAATAAGTTAAGTTAGCCCTGTGTACCTGCAAGAGAGATCTGTTTAGGAAACCTGTGCAAGTATCGATACAGTCGTTAACAACCCAGTAGCCATCGTCATTAGTCTTGTTAGGTCATGTAAAAAATGGTTGAGACACACACCACCGCGACCAAAAAAACCCGTCGCTGGACCACTTTTATAACCTCCAGAAATGATCATTAAATCTGCTTTCAAGGCAAATTTAAATTTAACGTTCATGTATTTGAAAACTTTCCAGATTAATAATTCAGTACAAACCAGCGAATGTGAGAACTGCTATATGTTACTGAAGGTGACACATATGACAATGATCGAGGAACTTTCCGTAAAAAAAGATGAAAGGTATACTTGTTGTAAGTCTGTTAGGTAAAAGAGAAAATGATCCCACCTTTCCGCGTTGCTGCTCCTTATAAAGAAAACCGAGAAATTAACTGAGCTACACAACACAGCCCAGTTACGTAGTATAGAGATGGCTGTGTCGTGGCGATAACCTAAATATATTTCTAATTTACGTTAGGTTTCGTTTTGGAAAAAAAATATTGTCTTAAATGAAATATGAATCGCTCCTACCATATTATGCACTACGTAATTTATATTATAAAAGTGATGAGAAAGTTACCATTAATTAAAAAGAATCTGATGTGTTTTCAGGCTTAATAAAACTCTTATCCTTAACCTGCCTCACCTACTGATGAAGCGTGTCCTTGTTGCTCTCTAAATATCAGCTTAGTTTCACCTTTATGTATGTATGATATACAGTATATTGTGTATTAAGTATACTTATTATAAATTAAGATCAAAATTAAAGACTTAATTTTCGTACACACACACACACACACACACACACAAACATGCGTACACAAGATACATCGCCACCTTACTGTGAGTGCTTTTTACACCTTCCCAAGAACACACGAGTTTACCTTTTATGAACACGGAGGCGTTAAGATACATTCGTCTCGACACCCCGGCTGAACATCATTGCTAAAAATCTCTCCAGCATCTTATGGCAACACTGATTGATAATTAATATTCTTGTCTTGCCCTCGGCTGACCAACGGTGAGCATGAAGGGGCAAGATAAATGTAGCCATAGAGAAACAAAACATACCATTAATCGGGATGAAAATGAGATGTTTACCGCTTGTTTTAACGTTCAAGTCTAGACGTTTTATTTCTAAATATTAGCAACATTGATTTCGTAGGATATAGGAAACAGTGATCTCTTGAACGTAGCGTATAAAATATTGTCATGATAGTGAGGGGATCAGTAGAGGCACAGCGAGTAGTGTTTGTCGGCGAGTCACCCGTAGTGGTCAGTTTCTTGCTTACAGTGTGGTGCTGCCTGCAGTGTGCACCTCACCTCACCCTCCTGCCAATGAGCACCGTCCCAGCCAGTGAGTACCGCTACCTACTGTGCATACCTCAACACCCCTACAACATCAACGCCGTTTTCTGTGGCGTCTCAGCAGACAGAGGTGAAGTAAGGACGTGGAGGTATGCGTCTCGGGGCTAAAGCCTGCCTCGTATACTCGGGAAAACTTTGTTTCCATCACAGACGGACATGAGTGTGTCAGGGCTAATTCACATCACCCTTAAAAGAGATGTATCAACAAGTCAATTAGTGTTTGAAGGTATGATTACACTTGGCCGAAGGAATGTACGGGGAGTGACGTATGTTGAGTAAAACAGAGGATATATTTATGTTTCTGGAAGCTCTCGGGATGTGTTATGTGTGTAGAGCAGGGAGAACGAGCTAGTGAGCTGGACACACACACACACACACACGAGAACCCTCCATTATGTCTGGTCTCGCCACCCTCTCGTTGCCTCCACCAAAGCACCCCTTCTACTTCCCTGACCCCCCATCTCTCCGTCTCTTCCTGAGTCTACCTCTTCCTCCCTCAACCCTGACCCTATAACTTTACCCTTGATCACTATCTTTGGCAGTCACTGATTATCCCTTAATTTAATCTCCCTTTGTCTCATTGCCGAACATAAAAAAAGAAAAAAATGATGATCCCAGCTTATTTCACCTGAAGACTGACCACCCTAACGCTACCTGTGGGGTTAGGTCAGATTAAGTTAGATTAGGTTAGAGTAGCATTAAAGTGGTTAAACTTAAGATAAAATATGCTGAGGGGCCTAATCTTCATGTGATCCACAGACTCGATACTCGGTAGCTTCAACACTTACTTGTTATATAGCTTCACTTTTTACAGATCTCGGACCGATTTTTTCAATGCTTAAACTTCATATTAAATAACTTGCATATACACGTACTTAAATATAACTAGTGGATGACTATCAAGACCTTTAAAAAAATTATATAAAAGAAACACAAACTCCAAATGTGAAACAATAATAATAATAATAATAATAATAATAATAATAATAATAATTAACGGTTTATTCAAAGAGCATGGCATCAAGAAGGCTGAAAATATACAGTTACATAATTGGGGAATGGATCACTTGATTGACAAATAATATACAAGCAACGTACCCACGTATATGTGTGTGTGTGTGTGTGTGTGTGTTTGTTTATGGGGATTAGCCCACCCGGGCACAGGTCACTGACCCACATCAGGGCCTGGGGGGTGAAAATGTAATAATAATAATAATAATTTATATTAAATAAAAAATTTAATAAAAAATACAAAATTAAAAATTAAATAATAATAATTAATAGTAAATAAATTTATAATTCAAAATACAAATTTAAAAATAAAATAATAATGATAAAAATATAATAATAACAATAATAATAATAATAATAATAATAATAATAATAATAAAGAACCATGAAGAAATGCAAAATGAAAAAATCAAGAGTGAGAAACAATATATGCACAGTATGATGTGTTGTCAAAGTAAGAGAAACAATTGAGATCCTGCAATTGTGTGTAAATGAGGCAGAAAGTCAGTTCAGCAACCCGAGACTTGGTCACAATTTTCGTGATGCCATATGACAACAGGGTCCACCATTAGACAACACATTATCTTCCCAGGCGGTAGTACCTCCCTGTTTGGTAGCTGTGTGGAAAGACAGACGTTTGTAGTTCCTAACAATATTTACAGAAAATTACTCACAGACGATGAAGAAATATTCGTCGAAAGAAGCTACATCTTAAACTACAACCCGACGAAAAAAAATGCAAAGGAGACAAGACCAAATGATGATGAGGGAGACAGGCAATGATGGTGAATATAAAGAAAAGTACGAGGTTGATGGTGTTGTAGAGTAAGTTAAGAGAGAACATAAAAATCCTAACTGAGGGGTATACAATGCAGGAGGCAGGTAAGGTGTTGTGCTAGTGGTTTTTATGGCCTACACCTGCAGTGAGATATGCCAATGCACCTGCCTGAGCTGCTGAGCCATATTGTAGTGCAGTGACTTGTATGGTGTGTTGTCCTAAATTTATTGGTGTGTGTGTGTGTGTGTGTGTGTGTATGTGGTGTGTGTGTGTGTGTGTGTGTGTGTGTGTGTGTGTGTGTGTGTGTGTGTGTGTGTGTGTGTGTGTGTGTGTGTGTGTGTGTGTGTGTGTGTGTGTGTGTGTGTGTGTGTGTGTGTGTGTGTGTGTGTGTGTGTGTGTCTTTCTCTCTTTAAGGAGATTTTAACTCTGGTATAATAGAAAATTTATCATATTCCCACTAAAACTGACACCATCTAGGGTAGCTGAAACATGAAGAATTACCTGTTTAATAATGCATGAGGATCTTATCTGCCTACACTGTCAGGTTGCGTCCTCACCCTCACACCTCGCCTTCACCTTCCCCAGCCCACACCTCACTCACCCCCCGGCCCACACCTCACTCACCTAGACGGGCGTTTTGTTTTACGTATACCAATCGAGTAATGAAGTCATGAATAATTAACTTCTCAGGTATGATTCGAATCTTTTATTATAATTCCAGAAAAACAAACAATTATCTAGTGTGTGTGTGTGTGTGTGTGTGTGTGTGTGTGTGTGTGTGTGTGTGTGTGTGTGTGTGTGTGTGTGTGTGTGTTTCAAAGATAAAGGAGTATGGGAACGTAAGCATGACACACCAGAACAGTGTATGGGAGTGTCTAATGTGTTAGTTTAGTAATGAAGGCTTGAGACGACCATCGGTAACTCTAGGGCTTCTCTGTTGCCCTTAACCTGTCTTAAAAAGCTGGATGACCTGAAGATTAAAAAGCGGATGACCTGAAGATTAGTCCCTCAGTTTATTCTATCTTAAGATTAACTACCCTAATACTAACCTAACCTAACCAATTACTAGAGCATCAGAGAGGGTATCTATATACTTCCTTGTGTACTGGAGAAAGAAGTGTGAAAGACAACCTAACTTTAGCAATAAAAATGAGTTGATTGTACGGATTCTTGACTTGGCGAATTATTATTATTTCTTTCCATTCGGCGTTTTCTTATTTTGAGTTCTCTCTCTCTCTCTCTCTCTCTCTCTCTCTCTCTCTCTCTCTCTCTCTCTCTCTCTCTCTCTCTCTCTCTCTCTTTCCTTGAATATCCTGTGATATGATCAACAACGGCACCCCATGTGTGACACAGGAGTGAAAAGAAGGTTGAGAAAGATGCCATAAGAAAGAAAACACTCAGGTTGGCAAGTTACAGCAGCATCCATTATAGTCTTGTATCTAACAAATATTTTTTTATTATACTCTATTCTCGTAAAAAATTGAACAGCTGTTTTGGACACGTTGTATGGTTAACTTAACAACTGGAATGCTAATACTCCCGAATGATATTTCACTATAGGACGATGGTGAATGACTTTCCAAAACCAAAGGAGGAGAGCGGGACGATTCTCAACTTGACGTGTCGTGAATATTGCCGAGCTTTTTCTGTCGGTAACTTTTGAGGCCGGAACTTCAAAGAGATTGTTACCCCCCTTGTGTACGACGTAGCCTCTGATCTGAATAAAATCGTCTGGAGTTAGTCAAATGAAACCATAAAAGTGGCGTCCCCGTAGTGAAGGGATAGTGGAGACAGTCTATGGGATGCATTTTATAGTGCGATGTGCGCATATATGTATAGTGCTTGAGTCTGTCTCCAGCATACTTGGTGAACTGTAAGCTGGTAAACGTGACCGTCGCGAGAAAATAAAAATCGAAGTGAATGCAATATATTTTCTTATATAATATGTGGCCTCTGATTCCGGCGACATCAGTACTACAAATTTCAAATAGGTTTTCAGGCAGCCGTATCTATTGAATAGTGTTCAAAGTACAAAGGAGTGGCAGTCAAAGAAACCAAAACCCAAAACTAAACAAACGAACTCATTTTGTGACGAGATTTGGTCTTTGATGTCTGCCAAGTTAACAACATGGATGGACTTCGCATACAGTTTGCTCTGGTGTGTAAGGCGGGCGGCCATTGTACTCGTATTAAAGCCAAATTTCATATTTATTGAGTAATAATAATAAGAGGTAACTGAAGGCTACAGTGAGTTTAATCTTAAAAATAATGAAGATATACAGGATCCCAGACGTCTTAGATCAAGGTAACAGACACTACAAGTTTCAAGCCGAAAAGTGGGTGGTAGAAGTGAGGGGAGGGAGGGACACGCACGCAGGCACATATCCCATTCCCAACCTTTGTAAAAATTGCAACAACTCGTAATCAACCAGTGTATTCACTCCCGGTCAATCCTACCTTTTTGCACCGTCACTGTGTTGAAATGCCCTGTAGTATAACCTTCTCCCCACCGAGTTATTATATATCATATTTGTATCACTTATGTTACCTGTATATATTATTTTCCAATCAAGTGACTCATTCCCCAATTATGTAACTGTATGTTTTCAGCCTTATGGCAGCCATGCTATTATTATTATTATTATTATTATTATTATTATTATTATTATTATTATTATTATTATTATTATTATTATAATTATTATTATTATTATTATTATTACACACGATGGTCTACTCTAAATGACTTACACTCATAGGAGTACTATCGTGCACTAAAGATCCTTCTACCAGCCAACCACAGTGAGGCGTCCGAACCTGAAGTTGAATTTGTGAAGCAGCCGAAGGAAGTGCCCTTGATGGTCCAACATCTGGACCATCAAGGCACTTCCTTCAGCTGCTTCGCTGAATCAACCTCGGGTGATTCAGACTCACACTGTGGCTGGTTGGTGGAAGGAGCCTTCGTGCACGATAGTACAAGTATAGGTTGAGAAATTCTGATACAAGAGACTACTTTCGTTCCACTTCACAGACCGACAAGAAAACCAACTTTACTTGTTGCTGCGCCTGACACCTCTGGAAACACAAATCAAGTGATTCAGAGTGATTTAAAAAAACATGTTCTTCCTCAACGACCTGTTAAAAGTTATGGCGGTGAACAGCTCGAGTCAAAATTATACTTGTTGTCGGAGAGAAAAAGTAGCATATCATTATATTAGTCACTAAAACAAAAAGGAGTTTGCTTAAAATGAAAGTTTCGTCAACAGCAAAAACTGATCTGGATCAAACGAGTTAAGCAGCTGTGGTGTATCGATATAATTATTAATGCACATCTTGGCGCAAGCAGTCGTCTCTCACGGCCACACCTGTCAGCAGCTTGTGAGGTGAACAAGATGATTGGCTCAAGACACGTGGCACACATCGCTGCCATTGGTCGGTCGCGTGTCACCAAGGCCAGGCACGCGACGGCAGGCTCCTTGTAAGACACGGAACTAACCTTCTTGTTCGGTGAGTTTCATATGAACTAAAAACCTTTAGCCGAATGTGAATTATACTTTCCAGCTTAAAAGCGTTATCAAGATTATGTTAACATTTAATTACTGATAAATTCTAATCACCATTTATGAATACTCTACGAAATAATGATTTCCAAATAACTAAACACCACAATGTATTTATTATAAGGGGATGTAATGCTACTTTATTAGACATTGCTGATAATACTCCACGTTACCATTATTATTATTCACTATCACATCACTATTACCACCAACTCATTTAATATATCCATCGTGCTTAAGCGTAATGACAACTTTCCCCCACACAGTATAACGGTGGCCTGTGTTGCTCACCTCTGCACTTTGAAATGAATCACGTAATCCTCGAGTTTCCTCATGGCGTAATGTATCATGTTATTATTATGTTAACAATGACTCACTGGTGAAGCCGGGTGTAGTTGTACCGCACAGTAAGAGAGAGAGAGAGAGAGAGAGAGAGAGAGAGAGAGAGAGAGAGACTATTAATATTTATAAATTCATTCCAAAAGTACTTATATAGAAACTACTCGCGGCTGGTAACACATGGGACTGTTTGGGATTTTAATAACAGAAATTAATGCAGCTCATTTTGTTGTTTACATTACAACAGGGATTACATGAAGATTAGCCCCCTCTAGATTATTTCACCTTTAGATTAGTCACCTTAACGCTACCCTAACCTAACCTATTCTAACCTAACCTAACCCCCCCTAGGTAATGTTAGAGTGCTTAATCATCAGGTGAAATAAACTGGGAGTTAATCTTCATGTGATCCTACAACACACACATTTCGTAAAAAAGAAATACTCAATTAAGAGTATCTAAATTTAATATACAGAAGGAGAGAATTGTAAGAAAAATACGGAAATAAGAGGCAACTTCATAGCCCCAAGTCAATCACTAGGTAAACAAACCGAATCAATAAAATCTCCTTCCATTATAATGATTCGTAACATTTAGCAGCGTATTGTAAGTTGTCAGTCTCATTCATACTTAGAAAAAAAAGGTTAAACCAGGGTAGGTTATTAGTACTAGTAAGGCAAACGGTACTGACAATGGTAACTAGTACGGTTAAGTTTTACTCAATGTAAGTAGAGGATGAAAATAATCGCTGTGTGAAACGGTAAGACGTTGATATTTAGTAGTACTGAATATAACTAGGCTATTTTGTACCTCCCTCCACTAATTAATCTACGGACTCCACATCTAGGTTCATCACTAATTGAGTGATCTGCATGGCGGGAGACTTACCTGAAGAATAACCCACGTTATGCTAACCTAACCACCCCTCCTCCCCCCAGGTAATGTTAGGTTGGTTAATCTTCAGGTGAAATACACTGGGGAAGGGCCGTATCTTTACGTCCTCCAGTTCATACTCTTAATATTTCTAAGTCAATTTCTCTTGTAAATCCAGTTTCACGGTTTCATCCTTCACCTTTAACATTAAACAAGCTCTGGTTTATCGTATAAGATTTCTGTACCAAAACAGATCGACTCATAATTATCTCGTCCATAAGAAACGCATGATCAGGCATAAGTATCCATCCACATCTCTAATCCATGTTTCATCGGATTGTCTAATGATTAACTCCCCCGCCCCCCCCCCACCGCCAAGAATACATCCAGTATGCTTCTCTCCACCTTGTATTAAGGGCCGCCGGCCTCGTGTGCTCGTTTGTGGTGAAAGTAGGAGTTTGCAACACACTGATGTACACAGTTCACGTACTTCTACTCCATTTCCATAATCTCCAGGGACTCCAAACCTTCCAGTCACTCCACCACTCTATACAGTCTTCCCATCACAACAGTCTCTTCCTTTTGTTTATACTTTCATTTTTTTCGACTAACTTTCTTCCAAGATCTACGTTTAATGTCTTTCCTGTCAATCTATGGAGCATAATCGATTATCAGAAGCATTATTACACCCTAGTCCACTTTAAGCTTTATAGCCAAGTAGTTTGAGGTTATATAACTACTAACAGTCTCGCGCGGAAGTTATTTTTCCTCTTAAAATCATTCCCTATATAATACATTAAGGTAACATCATATGAAAACTTCAACAACTTCTATACAGTTACAGTTATTATCCACACCTCTCATGTCCTAACAGTCACTGTGTGCGTGTGTGTAAGGCTGCCGGGGGGGGGGGTGATAATTTCTATGACATTCCGAGCACACGCGGGACCTGTTCTTACACTTGAATGATCTATTTATCGGGTATTATCACTTTCAAAATTCTAGTAGTATCAATTTAACAAGCCTTAAATTATTTCTTTAATAACAATAAGTGAATTAATGCAAACCCTACAGCCTAAGGTTTAAAGTAAGTGATGGGTTCTGGAATTACTGGACAGTTTGTACCATGACAGCCACTCACAGCCTAGTGCTTGTGAGGTCTGAGGCATCAGTCTTTAAGAGCATGATGGAGGGTTAACAACAGTGCTATTTATCATCTAGTAAACCTCGACCTCCATTTAGTTTCATGTAAGAATAGACAAAGTTGAGTGAAAAATTCTGAGATTATGGTCCTTGGTACAATGACTCACCAAGACAGGGTTGAAAGTAATAGATTATTAATAACTTCAGTGCTCCGTGATGTCCTTCAAAATCGATTATAACCTCGTAGCTATTTCTTATACACATAATACCCATATAATATATCGAAATAAACTGATAGATAGATATTTGGTCCTCATGTAAGCAACTTCAAATTGAGTCTACAACTAAAAACATAATAAATTTTATGGTTCTTTATCTCCCAGAAAAAAAAAAAGCAGAGCCACATTAGTCGATTCTTGGATAACTATAAAACATGTTTTTTCGTTACTAACAATAGCCTTTTAGTACGAACACAGGCAGGTGATTTTGAAGTGACTTCATTTACATTTCACTTCCCCGTTTAGGCTCATCAGTTACTTGTAAGACTGTCATAAAAAAAACTGGCCTTGTGACGCTGGATCATAAATTTAACAGTTCCTGAAGTTTGTGGCAGACTAACTGCGGTCAACTGTGACCAGCGGGGAGGTGACCCAGGGCTCCCACACTCCTCCTCTCAGCTACCTGACTTGATTTTGACAGACCTGGTAGGTGTTTGAGTCTGTTGACTTGGGGCCATACACCAGCACATTGTAATCTATGCCACTGCTACTTAACAATTACTCCAGCGTAATGTCATAATTCAATCACATCTGGGGCAAAGACTCAGGGTACTGAAGGACGGAGGTCATAATAACCTGTGACAGCTAACGCCCTCAACTATATTAAAGAGATAATAACATTTCAGGAACACTACCCGAGGAATACAACCAATTCAGGAAGGGCGACAAAACCAACTGACGAGAACAATAAAAAAAAAATTCTCCAGAACTATATATCACCTTCAGCTCGATGGCTCAAGAGATCCACAGACAGAACATTTGAAATCAAATTTCAGGGACATGTTTATCACACGCACACGCACACGCACACACAACAGCAAACTGTCAATACTTAGCGGGATACGCACAAAGGACCAGCAGATGTCGTAGATGTGATGAGAATAATAAGAGAGGTGGGGGATATATGATAATTTACAAGGTCCTTCGTGTTGAGAAGTGATGTGAGGTTCTTGGGGATAGGACTGACAGTAAGGTAGAGACGAGTAACAGACCAAAACCTGCAACCATGTGCTACAAATATGTACTCTCTGCTTATGGGCATTTCCTTGTAAAAGCAACAATGGCATTTACACAACTGAGTAATCTTTTATGCATCTAAGCCCACGAACACACACATATGGAGAGAGAGAGAGAGAGAGAGAGAATGTTTAGTACCTCCAGTGAATCGCGTGGTTAATTATTTTTTTACTTTCGATCAAGTTGGCAAAAACAACAGTAACAACACTTACCTGGACATCACATGAGTCACCAAATAATCACAACCTTTGTTTTCAAGTGTCCTTCAACCTTTTCCTCGATAGAACGAGAAATAATAAACATCGAGGATCAGTATTTACCAACACGTGTCTTCTGAAGTGTGGGAGAAGCTGGACAAAAAAACAATGAACGACTGACATCATCAATCAACAAGGAATTTATCGGTAAGACTTTTGTGTATTTATTCATCTGTTCAAGCATAAGAAAATTCAACTCTCTCTATAAACTACAATGAATAATAAATGAATAATTATCACATTGTAAGCTTTAGTTAACGATTCGGAAAAGGGTCATTACTTAACTAAATATATCCCAATTCTAAACTTGCAAATAACAAAGAACTGAAATCATTAGTCACGTATAAGTTTAGACAGTCACCACTGTTTAATGTCCGTCCTGGCAATGGGTACGTAGGTAGGTAGTTAGTTAGACCCCCCCCAACAATCCTTTAATTATGGTGAAGATGGTCAGAGGGATGGTGGCTAAAATGACTCGCTTGTAACCTATCTCCATCCAAGATCAGGAAGACTTAGTGATCTCTGCTCTGTGTGTCAGTGTGTGTGTCTCAGAATCATCGAGCTAAAACACAATCTGAGAACAACATAAGGCTTGATCTCCTGTACAACTGACCGAGGCCAAAACACAAGAGGTGCATGACTTGATTTCTTAGTACAATAATCTCGTCATATTTTGTCAATCCACAAAACTAAATACTGAGGTAGAACAATTAACTCAACAACTGTTAATATTCGTCTTTTAAAGTAGTTACAACTGGCAGGGTGTTGTAGATGTTATATACTGATAGGGTGATATAGGTTACTGATAGGGTGTTATAGGTGTTATACTGATAGGGTGTTATAGGTGTTATACTGATAGGGTGTTATAGGTGTTATACTGATAGGATGTTATAGGTGTTACACTGATAGGGTGTTATAGGTGTTATACTGATAGGGTGTTATAGGTGTTACACTGGCAGGATATTATACTGGCATAGTTTTTGACCAATGACGTTAATGAACAAAAACGTAAGGCAGGAGCTACAACACTATAACGAACCATAACGGACACATAATTACTCTTGATAACGAACTATAACGGGACACATAATTTAACCTGCTAACATGAACCACGATAAAAGTAGATTCACAACCTACGACTAACAAACAGCAGAAGAGTAAGAGCAGCAGAAAGCAGACGAGGCAGAGTGAGGAGGACTTCCCCAGCAGGTGGTGAAGCGAGCAGGAGGATGTTGGCGACCTTGATGCTGCCCATCTCACCACAGCCAATAAAAGTTACTTGATTACTTACAACCTGAAAATGAAGGTGTATGTCATGTATAGATGGAGATCATAAAAAAACATTGTCTTTACTTATGATAGCTAGCTTAGGTCTCTCTCTCTCTCTCTCTCTCTCTCTCTCTCTCTCTCTCTCTCTCTCTCACGGCACACTTTTGAAACATTACACACAAAAGTTGTAAGTAGCGGCCAAGTTCAAATCAGTTCAAGGATGCAGGATACTCATTTTTTTCTCTCTCTCTCTCTCGTTCAAGTCAGAGTGAGGGAAATAAAACGAAATTTACTTCAGGATATTAACAAAGTTGACATATTTTTGTTAGCTAATACTTTTTCTACTTTTAAACTTTTGGAGAAAATGGCTTTGATACTCATTCTTTAGTATTGACTAAAGTTGGAAGAGAATTAATCTAATTTATAACACTTTCTTAATTCTTCCTGGCATGAAACTTTGTGAAAATAAGACCAAATAAAATTGATTCAAACGTTACTAAGAACAAAATAATCTGGTATATTTCGGTGAAATGTTTTTCATCTAACAGTTAAATTACTGATCAATTTTTCCATCACATTGTAATGTTTCTTACGTACAGTACATAAGCCCCGAGGATGTGTCTGTCAGTATCCTAGTAAATAGTGCAGATATTCCTCTTATGTGACGAGAGTGTGTAGAAGACTTAAGAGAAAGAAAAAACACGTTTACGCAACACACACACACACACACAGTACAATACAGGAAATTCGAGTTTTTTGGGATATGGTCAGCGAATGTAACACCTGCTTGGGGAACCTGACGGAGGCACCCGCACCTGCCCAACCTGACGGCCTGCCAAGGAACGATCTTCTCCACACACTTAAGAAATTAACTGGTGCCTGCTACAGCTCTACCAAAAACTCATTAATAGGAGATTAAAATGCCAGAATCAGTTAGTGGAAGAATCGTGTTCAGGCACACGACTACGGAGTCTTTAAATAATGTTCATACTTACTGTATAAGATGTACATGGTCAGCCAACTGGACACACACACACACACACACACACACACACACACACACCATGTTAATTGAAATAATTTATAGCGATTTTCGAGTCTGTAGATTTTTTATTTCGCTGTCTGTCAGTCTGTCTGTCTGTTTGTCAATCATTCTCTCTCTCTCTCTCTCTCTCTCTCTCTCTCTCTCTCTCTCTTATTTTTCTCTTTTAGATATTTTCTTTTATTCTCTCACTCACTGTTGCTATCTCTTTGTATCCTACCAGGCACATTATGATGGCTGGTGGCCTCAGCTGTCTCCACCACCAGGTAACTATGGCAGGTGAGACAGAACAACCAAGGGCAGGTGTTCCTCTCCCTCGTCTGATGAATTCCAATACTTCCCTTGACTTGTCTTGTTAAGGGACGGAATATCAAATAACTAAGACTCCTAAAAATCAACCCGGGAAAAACATCAATAACATGAAGTGATTTACATCGATTTTTCTTGGTATATACTGATTTATTTTTAAGTTTCTTTAAGTTTGGCTGTTTATTTAATTGTGTTCTTGTTCACAAATAATCCGACTTGTTAGTTAATTAGATTTTTTTTTCTACTTAATAGTTCTTTTGTTGTTTGTATGGGCGTTTGGGCGTTTGTTTGCTTTCTGGGTGTTTGTTTGTATGGTTGTTTGTGAGGATGTTTGGGCGTTTGTGTGATGGATTTGATTTGTTTCAGTGTTTTTTGTGCCCGGGTGGTTGTTTGCAAGATGGTGATTGACAGACAGACAGGTAGGGAGGGAGGGACGGAGGAAGAAACCACTCCAGCGGAATTCAAGTTTTTGTTACTCAATATTATCAGGTTTAAGAGTTTACCTTTAAACATAAAATATCATTATAAAATCAATCGTATATTTCGTTAACTTCATTTATATTAATTGTCTTTCATGTAAATCACTATTCATATACATTTCAATTACATATATGACTTTACGTATTATATATAGAGAGAGAGAGGATGATAAAGGTGGAGGAATATAGGAGAACAAAGAAACATATATAAGTATAGAAATGTCCGAGTCAGTCTGATGAACGTGTTTTGTGGATGTTACAAGGAAGAAATGATTATATTATCCTGTAAACAGAATATTTTCCCTTAATACACGACTATATATATTTATGTATACGACGACAGAAGAATGAATAATTTCCCCCTAAAACTGATAAAAATTTTCCCTAGTACAGTGAATACGGCTTAAGCAGACTGTATTTTAAGTCATCGGTGCACAATAATTCAACGTGGTCATCTGTGCACTTCACAGCCTTCATCTCCCTAACTATAATGACAGGTACATATTCACAGTTGGGTTGACTGTGGGTGACTCGTAAACAAACCATTAACTCTTACGATGGGAAGTGAGAATTAGTTCCACTCGGACGCAGCAAATCTAACCAGTACAGGACAGGATAGGATAGGATAGGATAGGATAGGATAGGATAGTGAAATCGATATATTTACACCTGGAGGTACAGTTCAACACGGAGGAGAGACCCACCACTGCCTCAACCCCAAACTACACGATTATTACAAACGTTCCGGGAAGGTATTAAGTCTATTGATTGTCTGACCTTCTCACCTTGACCCTTGACCTCCTGATCCTGAATGGTTCTGAGAGTTTGTTTTAATCTTAACAGATATACACATGCAAAAACAAGAATACAGAGTCAAATATCCAAGCATAAAACCGTACATACAGTTTCAGCTAAACGCCCTACCCAATCTATGACTATCGGTACACATTTCTAAACGTGGAAAGGTGGCATAGGACTGACACCTGTGGGGAAGTAAGACCATATGACAGTATAATAATAACGATTCTAAAATAATGCTTCTTTCAGAGCACTTGAACCTCATATGCCGACGATGTAAAATGATAATCGTTAACACATAAAAAACAGATCAAGAAAGAAGATGTGTTATAATGCCGCGGGGAAACTGTGCGTCAGAACAAATCAACACAACAGAGGGACAAGTATCACCGAGTGTCGACAGCCAGACAGACATAAACATGTGAACAAAGGTGAATCCTGGTACCAGTAACAGCACAAAAGAAACTCAAATTTTGATTATATATCTTGACTGGTTAAGATAATGTGACACAGCATATAAAGTTTCAACAATTTAAAGAACAACTGGTGTTTTTAAACTGTTTTTCATAGACTTTCCAAATTAAAAATAAAATATCCCTTGAATACGGTTTTTTTTAATATGCTTTGAGTTGTAAAATGACGGTCAGGGCTTATACAAGCTTTAAAACATTATATGAAAAACATCTGACATTCTGAACAAAACATAAATAAAAAATACAAGTTACTATACACACAGTCGTTCCACAGCAGGTAAATTCAAACCAGACCAAACACTATTTAATGCCTCATCGCTCGCAAGGTTGTAATACTGCCTAGAGTATAAACTTATTCTTACATTTAAATGGCACAATGTAAACTGAATAAAAATAACAGACAAAATCTTAAAACAACTTGGAAAATCCATACTTGGAGAGCACGAGACGAGACAACTTAGGTCTTTACCCACCCACACCACCCACCCACACACCCACACACTCTGCCACCCACACACTCACCACTTCCCACAAACCTAGTAACTCATTCACCACCCACACATCCACACACCTTGTAAAACTCACCACTACCCCCACACACACACACACTCCACCACCAACATACCTAATAACACACTCTTCAGCAAGCCAGGGCAGCTCACACGAGGCTTCAACGCACTCAACACAAACTCTATGTTGACCAAATACATTACTAAAGAAACAACCACGAACTTTAAATACGTCACCTACTGTCACACTAAGTAAAACAACAACAACAACAACAACAACAACGCACTCGGATCAACAAAATCCTGGGACGCCTTTAACACCAAGACCCAAACAGTAAGACGGGGGAAACACGGACGAAAAAATACAAAGATATTTTCGTTGCCAAATTTAAGAGATCTAAAACTGTTGACCAAAAAAAAAAAAAAGAACGCGTCATGGTTAAGGCTGATGACGCCAGAGCCTTACCAACATAACCTTTTAGTGTTACCCGGTTAAGTCTCGTTTCCATCTCCGAGTGGCAATATCCATGTAAATTTTTTCTCTTTTTCCTTTACAGTGATAACCCGGATGGCCTTATACCTCAGATCTATAGAGGAAATGTTATAAAAAATATATTACATTTCTTTATTTAAATGGTACCTTGATTTCCTTCATCTGTAAAGGGAAAAAATATAAAGGTACAAAGAACGTGATGTTTGGCAGTTTTTTCTCTTATTATTTTAACTTCCACTGAAGAAACTTTACTCTCGAGTATTGTATTTACTTTCGCCGTGTAAGTTTCAGCAGTAACAAAGCTGGAACAATAAATATTATCAACATGATTCACTGGTATTCGATCGTATTTATCAATTATTGTTTGGTAAACGGGATTTCGTTTCAGGTCGCAATCCTGTCGTCAGAGTTCGTCTATATGATACAATTTGTCTGCATGAAATTTTCAAAAACGATAAATAAAAGTTTAATTCACAACACAATTAGATATAATCACCTAAAGATTAACCATAGTTTATTTCACCTGGTAATCTAAACACCTGAACGTTACCCTGGGGGGGGGGGGTTAGTTAGAATAACGTAGAGACTTCCTTATAGCAAAGTTGACAATATATCCTGTAAATTCTACACCTCTTACGTAGATCATCAAATTGGACCTGAGAGAGAGAGAGAGCATGTTTTTAGTATCAAGGATTTAATAACGGATGCACGTTCTCTGTTTATCACATAAATCGTTCCCCAGCAATGTTAACAATTTCACTGACAAGTCCACAATGCTCTTTATCACATTCAGGCGCCAGTAGCTTAAGATTAACAGGTTAATAAACTCAGATCCGTGTACTGTATTCTCCTTGGTTAAGTAATACTACACAAAATAAACTGTTCCTCGATTCTTGTTCCCTAACTGGTTCTAAATGAATGTGTCTAGTTAAGTCTCAGCATGGATGTCTGTCTATTCTTTACGTTAATTAAACTAAATGGGTATGTTCTTCCACCTTCTGTTACGTGGATAATAGTACGAACTTTTGTGAATTCGGATGCTCACACGTGTTCCATGTTTGGGTTAGGAGTGATCACTGAACACTTGACTACTCGCTCACTATGATTTAAAGGCCATATGTTAAACGTGACTGGCCTGGCTGATATGTTACTTGGTGACCATCATGTTTTCCAGGACACACCAGGGTCTTCCACGGGTCACATCACCACAACAGGTCCCAGGTCTAGCTAGTCCCGCCGGACAACCCACAATTACCAAGGTGAAGTGGATCACCCGCGAGCCGTGTTTTTATAACCCACCCAGAGCTACTGGAGGAGGTGATGGGGGAGATGAGGGACAGGTGAGTGAACGGCGTGCGACGCGTGAGAAACATGGGGTGGAGGGGAGGTGTGGGGTGAAGGGGAGGTGTGGGGTGAGGGGGAGGTGTCGGGTGAGAGAGAAGGTGTGAGGTAGAAAGTGTTGCCAGACACACTACCGATCGCCTCGCTAAAGAAGCAACCCAGGAGGAATACACAAAAGCCACCCCACGCCCTCTCCCTCATCACCGCAAAATTCATATACACACACCCGTACAACTCGCTTTATTCGACAAACACTGGGCGAATCTTAAACGTCTGGGGATCCGCCCACTGTTCCATTACGACGCAGCTGACGGAGGTGTCAACTATTATTACAAAGAATATCTACCTCTATCTCGGTCTCGTGTGATTGTATATACAAGATTACGCTTTGGGTGCAGGTAACCTTGGGAATACATGTACGCGTACAACCGAGAGCCTGGCCACATTACCTTTAGGGATGATTCGACCCGGATATCCTCCCCTTTAACATATCCAGACCTCTTATATGTTCTCAGCCTTCACTATCAGTTGTTCTTGCAAGATGAATTACTCTTTTTGTACAGACAAGCCTGACACTTGATATTATTGGTGAACTAACACAACCAATGGCCCCTCAAGCTTTCTTCCTTGTTGGGCGTTTATAATGCTTAGGGAGGAGGCGTGGAGTAACGAAAGAGGCGTGGGGTAAGGGAGAGGTGTGGGGAACACGGTGGTTTGTTGGCAATCTGCTATACCTTCCCTAACTAACCTCGGTCACTTCTGTACACAAACAAATAATGAATAATACTCACTGTGGATGTATGTATGTATGTATGTATGTATGGATGTATGCATGTAGAGGAAGCAGTCAAGCAGGAGATCAGTAGGCACTCTAGATGGAGGGGACTGGATACAAGTGTAAGAGCGTCTGAGTACAGGTTACGTGGTGGACATCATTGATGATATGTATGTTCATTATCCCTTAAATGGCTCAACAGGTAGAGTTGCCCTCCCTTTCACGTTGCTGGTCAAGGGTTATAAACACGAGATAATGCAATCAATTATCGTTTTCAATTAATGGCAGATATTTAGGAGATGGGAGCCAAGTATGGGAGGAACGAGTGGTCAAGTGGTACTCCCATTAGTTATTTCACATTGGTAAACTAAGAAGGTACAGATTTGTATGAATAAAATCAGTGTAACAATGTCTTTCTTTATACTGCGAGCGCGCGCGTGTGTGTGTGTGTGTGTGTGTTTTATTCATGTATATTTCATATTACAAGTATTAACATGATCATCTCAAAATACAGACATGTTCTGATTTTTCGGTAAACACACACACATACACACGGCGTAATCAGACCATGAAATAAACTTGTATATACTGCTGACTAGACAGGATCCATTAGAGGGAGAGCAACAAGGCACGGATAGTGTGGCAGGTCATTAGTGAAGTTAATTTAGGCAAGTAATAAAGGTTAACTGACCATGAAATGTGAATTAATCTAGAACCTATTACTATGGAGCTTCTCGGGACACGTGAGCCACATCAGACTACCGTAGTTCGAACTCATACCACGTTGTTGTCTGTTCTCTGTTGTAAATATGTATAGCATCAATAACTTACCACATGTTATAGAACTTTCTAACCTAACCTAACCTTTTATTAAACTATTGTTACGTCACCAGTATCCAATACAATCACCATAATAACACCGTCACTGTAACTACACAACTCCCAGCCAACAATTATAGTTTTACGACAGCCATTACTGCAGGTACAACTGTATAATTACTGTTACTACGACTATGACTACTATTAATGATCTCTATAGCGATGACAGTAATTTGATTGAGTTTACTGTCATTCTTAATTACCTCTGCTACCTCCAGTAATGAGATGACTAAAGTACACTACAAGAAGTTTAATGTTAATTACGAGAAAGAACACAAAGGTCTTATTAAAACATAGTCGGTCTACAGTACTTTACACATTCTGATAAACCAATAATTCTTACTTTAGCCAGAGATGAATCTTCCTTGGCTGCTGTACGAGTTATGAGTTTATCCAGATAATGTGCTATTACCTTTAATGATTCACTCCACTGTTTAAACTCTTGCTCTCAATGTGTCCTACCGTATGTTTTATTTACACATGTCTGCCGTTCATGATATTTTTATTTATTTTCTATTATTATCATTATTTCAACATGCTTCAGTTTTTTTTAATGGGAAAATGCTTCTCTCCTTTAGGTTTGGAATAATGCTTATGGTTATCTATAGAGCACTTCTCTTACCCTTTCTCCTTCCTCCTCCCACCAGCATTAAAATAAATCACTGATATTGTGTTTTGCTTAATCATTTATTCCTCTCTCTCTCTCTCTCTCTCTCTCTCTCTCTCTCTCTCTCTCTCTGTATCACCCTAAGAAGAGCCCAAGTTAAGACGAAAGAATAGCTGAAACAGTGTTTGTGGGAAGATTCTCTACGTTAGTGATTTTGTGCCATAACCTCAAATATATGTCTTAAATAAATGTGTTGATGTATATTACTTAGTCTGAAAATATATTATAGATTTAAGACTCGGATGACGATGATGCATATTAAGCTCTCAAACTACTTATCTTTATACCCTCCTCACCACACTTTGCATTCATCGTACAATGTCATCACTGCATCATACGTAAGGGGGCTATGGATGCCATATATAAAGAAACAAAACTATACAATTTTACCCACTGCGTGCTGGAGAATTTTGCACAGTAATACAAAATCTAATCAACTCTAAAACTGGAGTTCACAGACTACACGTAAATACAGGGATCATGGCGATAATGGCAGATCACCCCTCAAGTGAAAAAGGTGGTCCCTATTCTTGCATGTCCACTGTAAAACAAATTCAGTCCATCGCACTATTTTATTGCTTTAGCGGTAGATTTAATAACTAGATTTTATAATTTGTAGGAAATATACAAGTAAGATTAAAATCGAAACTTACGAACTCGAGATGGTCTTTAAAAATGGTGTACATTTTACGGGTGGCTCTCCATACCTTGGTGAGACGAGGCCCACCTGACCGATCTTTATCTCCCATCACCAGACAGAACCCGAAGGTCAACAACCTCCTCCCGACACCCACTGTATGATTATCGGTGGCGAAAATATGTACTTATTCCCTATACTTTGACTCGTTTTTCTTGTTTTTTTTTCCATCGTACCCAACGCCGATGTGAACATTGGATAGTTACCCTCTATACGTAAATGTCTGGACGTGGCAACACTCGCACGTGGATGGCTGGCCACCCGCCTCGCAAAAATGTCACATCGAGTGTGGTGTATAAACACGCATAATCTATCCACAAAATAGCTGGTTTTGGGCTACTTATACGACGAAGCTTCTGGCGTGGATTGTAAACAGAAAAAAAAGATACGTGTACTGTATAAGCTTTTTTGTCACTGTTTTCTTAGTGATCTACACAGCTTCCGTGGGAGCCCAACTTTCATACCACCCAAAAATGGTTAATGAATTTAGTATTAAGAGTTTACGAATAAAAGAGGATAACTTTCAAGTACACTGAATGATAACTAGAACAATCCGAGTGACTCAATGGGGGAAATACACAATATTCCAATGATGACAACAGGCGCTCCAAACTTTTCCTCACTCTGGTTATACGTTTGTTATTTAAGGTTTCTATGAAGACAATAATCCAAATTCTGATTCTTTCTAATATTAGTCATGAGGAAACTGAAGTAAGAATTGTCAAAAGTAAATACATGAACCTGGGATGTCATCATCTTGTTTTACTTAGTTTCATTACTCCATGTATTTGTTATATTTTCGTTGATAGCTTCCATTATAATATGACCAACAAAAAAAATAATTAAATATACACCTGACAAGCATGTTCGAGCTCTCAAACCGTAGCCATTCATCATATTGGTCCTCCAACAAGCAGGTAAATCACTTGAAGACCTTT
This sequence comes from Homarus americanus, assembly GCF_018991925.1. Classification (NCBI taxonomy): domain Eukaryota; kingdom Metazoa; phylum Arthropoda; class Malacostraca; order Decapoda; family Nephropidae; genus Homarus; species Homarus americanus. Next base: position 391,880 of record NW_024723484.1, read on the forward strand.
CATTACATCTTAAATTTTTTTTATCTAAATGTCATAACTAAGGTGAAACATCCAAATATATTCTAATAGAACAACTAAACTCGTCAAGAATCTAAGACACAGAGGAGATATATCCGTTATCTACTGAATACTGGACATAACGACCCAGAGCCGCTGTGACCGGTTCAAGTAGTACATCAGTCAGTACTTGTGATACCGTAAACGTGGACATTGTAACTTGATTGAAAACCCAGATAAAATGTTTGACAGCACAGCATCACGGAAAGTATATCAAAGGTAAAACAAAACAAAAATCCTTATGTAACCATACAGTAACTACAGGGTGCGGCAGAAGTGTGTTTTGAATAAAATTTCTTTGGCGACTTTTGTCATACCAAATATTTTTTATAGTTACTGTGGAGAGAGAGAGAGAGAAATTAATTGCCAGCAGCAGGTGGCCCCGAGTGAGGCAGGTGGAGGGAGCTTCCTTATCAACGGCCCCCTTAAAGATACTCCCGTTGCTGGAAATATGTCGACGACTCCATCTTTGGCATCAGTGTGAACAACTGGGCTCCCGACTACAGCACCCACGAGAATAAACTGAACAGTCTCTATGATTAATTCACCACTAACCATGTCACCATCAACCATACCAAGACCATGGTTATGTACAGTATATTAACCTCTCCTTCGACCATGTCTCACCTCCCGCCATACACTTGGCTCCAGGCCCTGATGTGGGTCATTGACATGTGCCCTGGTGGCTAATCCCGTCAAAAACATTTAAACATGCTGAAATAATTAAAGTCACTGATACACGCTGAAACATTTATCTTTGCGCTGTTATGTTTGGTGTCGTTAATAAAACAATTTGTTACATATAATGAACTTAAATTAAAATATTTTATAAAAGTAAAAAAGTAGAGGGCGATTATCTAAACACAATTACTTATGTGACTAAACTTGCTCGCATGATTTATTAAAACAGCGAAAGGAAATTCTCAGTAAAAATTAAAACTAATTTCAACAACTCCTTGACGCAAAATACTTGTATATAGGCAACAAAAGAGAGAGAGAGAGAGAGAGAGAGAGAGAGAGAGAGAGAGAGAGAGAGAGAGATGCTTAACTCCCAGGTACCTTCAAAGTTATCGTAGGTCTCACACTTCATTATAAATGCTTCTCTGTCAAATTTGGTATCATCCACCCAACATTCTGCACAGTACATTACCCAACCTGTGTTTAAGTCTGCAGTGCACAATACCTCATATTATAAAGTTAGTCTTCTCATATCCTACATTTCACTCATTTGCGACTATAAACTGAGTTGCTTGTCAGTCTCTAAGCCCACCACCCCTTGCTTCCTTTGAACTCTCTCTTCGCCTCACCACAACCACCTGCCTCTCAAGACCTGCTTTCCAAGATTCTCTCTCTCAGGCCCCGCTGGCTAGAGACAAAATGCCTTTTTTTTAATAGATAAGCGAATATTATGGAAGTGTTCAGGTGCAAAAGCTGCAAATCAGGTCTACAGAAGCTACTATACCAGTCAGCCTTGAGGAGGCCCCAGCCGGCCGACGCCACGCGCCACACCTTGTCTGCTATTGGCTGATAATCCTGGCCGGCAGAGTGGTGGTGTCCCAGACTGTCCCCTAGCAGGGTCAGATGAGCTGGTTTTTACGTCAAGTTTGGAGAGACTCTGGCAGCTTTATAACTCATGATATAAATCTCGTATTTGGAAAATTATGGTGGAGATTCTCTGATCACAGAACCATACATGCTAATACACTCACAGTCAGATAAGCAGGCACACATGCCCACGACCGAACCCACACACACACACACAGACCCAAGAATGCCCCCTCCCCACCCCCAGCCCCCACACACAAAAATCCAAGAATGATTCCTCACACACACACACACACACACACACACACACACACACACACACACACACCTTCGTTCCATCAGGTAATTGAACTTTTCCTCCTGTAACATGACCGGCACATTGTCATATCAGTTATTATATTCTAAAAATAAAGAGCTGTACTTTGGTCACACACCTCATTTTCCTGTTCTGGGGAAGAAGGTTGAGCAAAAGTTTCGCTCGCCTTGCTACACTGAACATCTTGGAATCTGTTTTTGTAGTTGTTATTTTTATATTCAATCGTTATTCCTGGCCAGTTCATGACTTCACTCCACAGTTATATAAAAATTGGGACAAACACACAGTTAAAAATCAAATAAATGAAAAAAATCATACATAAAACTATATTCTGTTCCTCGGACATCTTAATGATACAAAACTTGAGCTCGGAAAAAAAATTATGCCAAATCTGTCTTATACCGCCTTAGGGTATCTCAAAGCGGCCATTATTAATCCCAGTTTATAAATCATCTTTACGGCATAACTGTCTTGTTCGAGGACAACGTGATTAATTACTCAATGATTTTAAATTCAGTGATGTGATTTTATTGGCTCGTTGCTCGACAGGAATGCACACAAGACTATAATTTTGCTTTTTGTTGTCACCAGCAGCCGACGCTCAGAAGTGACCTTCATCCTCAGCCGGGATGTTGCTATTGGAGTCATGTATTGTCTTATTGTTCGTTTAATTTACACCGATTATTACCTTAAACTGTCATTATAACGAAGATATTTGTTTTTATTTCCTGCTAATTTATACTTTATGACACACAAAAGAGCATGAAGTTGTTAGTGTTTCAACTACCAGGGTTATTTTTCATCATTAACTAACTCTCAATAGTAAAACCGGATAACCAACAACACAAAGTGAGATAATATAATATAAATAATTACTCCAGAAGTCTCGATTACTTGTATAAATAACATCTTAGTTATTCTCATCAACAAAGTAACACAGGTGTTTCTTATACTTGGGCAAATAAACCCAGAGATGCATTTACCATTTGAGATGACTCGCTGAAGACCTTGGCTAATGAAGCGTAACGTTACATTAAAACATTACAACACGACCGACTTGAATACAAAAAAACTGCTTTCTGTAATGTTTAATATAATTGTTGTTTGATGTTTGTATTTACTTAAGAGTATTTATTGAGAGACCTTAGATACAATAGTTGAAGTACGGAAATATATAAATACCTGCAATTGACTTGAGAAAGTATAAACATTCTTCATAACATTTATATAGAGCAGCTTGTAATGTTTATATACTACAGTTTATAAGGTTTACATTGTCGTGTTTACAGTGTTTACATGGTCCAGTTATGCCTTCACCGTTGGCTTTCATACTTAAACCCGTTTGCTAAGTTAGTTTATATGCAATCATTTAGTTGCAATCATTATAAAGTGGGGCGGTCTTTCCTCTCCTTACTGACACTATGTATACGCCCTTCTTCCTCGGTAAGGCAGCATTAGCGTGTAAGTTGTGTCACCCATCTTACAACACCATCCTCATCTCATGGTTATTTACAAGCGTATATTATTCCAGTCATGAAGCAGCCTCATGGATAGTACTTATATGCTTGTCTGGCTTAAATAGAGTAAATAAGTCATCTAAGAACTAATGACAAAAGTTAAAAGATATTAAAAAGAATTTTCAAAAGACGTAATAATTCCCCCAACGTTGAAAGTTTATACGAGCGGAACAAATGTACTCCAGTGACTGAAAAATTCTAACGGAAGAATTGAAAGTCCCTTCCTCGCGTCACAGAGGATCAAGTAGGGCATAAAGGGGTCTGATCCCTCCTCTGTGTTTCTCAGCTGCCCCCCACCACACCCAGAGTGTCTTTCTCGCCTGATTGTGCGACGGTTCCCAAATGTCTCATCCTCTTTGGTATCACGAAACATTGCTATGATTCAGACAATTTTGAGACAGGAATCTATATGTAGATAAATGGAATCTAATGTGACTTCATGTATATAAATAATAAAGAATATGTTATATGAGGGAACGTAGGCAATGAAGACGGGAATCTAGCGCCGACACCCCCACCCCTGGCAGGTAGCCTTACATTGTTGTGTAGAGGCAAGAAACGCTTTGTTCCTTTTTGTCCATCGCTGTCTGTCAACCCTCAACACCGATATTAGGACCTTTTTTTCATTTTACTCACTTTGTCCTTGTCCTCTCTTGCTTCGTTTTTTATCCTGTTCGTTATTTCGTCACGTCAGAAAAAAAACGACTGCCAGATTTTCTCATCATTGTGTCGCTTCCTCTCGGCGCCATCAGGAACGCCGTCTGACGCATCATTGAGCCTCGGAGGCCCGTTTTTTTCTCAGCTGGTGAAAAAACTAATGCAAAGTGAGAACCGTGTAACGATTTGGGAAAATGTGGTCGTGCGGATACCTCAGTAGCACCAACTTTTTAACACGATTGTGTCGGCAAGTTTACGAGTAACACACAGAGGGTGATGAAGCATTACCTTTGCAAGAGGGGAGCGAGGAAGAGTAAAGTTTATAAATATCTACTAAATCTATGACATTTTTCTTTACAATGTTACTGGCAAGTTGCTACGGTGCAAAACGTTTCGCACTACTGTACAGTAAAAAAAAAGATGTTTAATTATTCATCGATAACGAATAATAATAGTAAATATCGATTGAAAAGTAGCTTACAGGAATTTTGATTCGGGAAAGGTGTTAAAATAATTTGATCACGGAACCATTGGTCGAGACAAACATGTTCCTCGTCCATATGATAATGTGTGATTAATTATTTATGAAGCGGGTGACTATCAATGCCTAAATATATTAATCTCCGAGACGAGGGAACACCTTCATGTTGCACTAAGCCCCCCCCCCCCACCCCACACTTTCGGTTCGGGTCATAAACATTACAAATTTTCAGAAGTGGGAGCTGGTGACTTCCATCGGCAGGTGAGGTGTTCGTAGCTTGAACAATTAGTTATCATCTGACTCAAACCGACAAACATCCTGAACTGTGGTCTATGTTTTTCTTCTTTGGTATTTGGATAAAATCGTTGCCCATATTGATCAGTCAGTCATGTTCTTTGCTCCCAGCTGAACATCCCCAAGTATGTGTGGCTGCTGCGTTATGCTGACTGGCAGCGTCTGGATACATTTGTACTAGCTTGTTAATAATCCAATTTCACTAGTTTCATTGTATAAATCAAAATCAAGGTCCAATAAATGTCACAATAAAATTTTCGATTGCATCTAAAGAACGGAGACTGCTGGAGGTATCTAATTTACGTCAAAATGTTCTTTGGCCTACGAACATCCTCAAAAGTGTATTGCTGTTGTCAAAATGATAGAACAAGCGTCATGCAAACGTTATTCGGCTAATTTCAAGTTATTGCCTCAAAGGTTTGATTATTTTACGGTTTTCATTTAAAGTTAATGTGATAAATTTCGGTCAAAGTTCAAGATCACTAATCAAAGGTTATTCGGTTTCAAAATATATATATGGAAGTATCAATCTATTCAGGCCTTCAGCAACATTTTCCCTCGACAAACTAATGTGATTCTTGTCAACCACCGTCTGAGGGAAGGACCCGTATACGCTCCTAAACATTCTGGTTGTTGAAGCGCAGTAATAGTGTAACATCAATATTTACTGTTTGAATCAGACAAAACTGTTATGAAAAAAATAAAGCCAATTCATGAAGGGGGGACACAAAATAAGATTCAGTATTCATGGGCTGGGAGATGCGGCTCATCTACATAAGATAAGATGTTCTACATAATCCTCCTTCGCTGGCTGATTGATGCCCCCCAGTGCCCCTACCCCCCCTCCCCCCTCAACCCCTGTTTCTTCATCCCCTCTGGAGTTTAGGTTCGTAACCCTTGAGAATGACGTCACAGCTGTCGAGTCTCACGTGTAACAATAGCATTGAATATCCTCCAATTTTATTTTTTATTTACTTTTACTGTATCGATTGTACGACAAACACTTATTCATCAAAAATGTTCATTACACTGCAAACACTGCAATAAATTTGTTTTTCACTTACTGTATATAAGTAAAGGGACTGCTGAATCACTGGTAGTAAGCAGCAGAAATGTTTAATACCCAAATTTTAAAGCCGTATTTCAAACTGCAATAAATATTACCAACTGAAGCAAGACTGCTAACGAAATAAGTGCTGTCCTTCACTATTATCTCCTAATTTCAGATGTGACCAAGAACTAAATATAAAGCTGATTAAAACAGCTGTTGTTGGCATTCTGGAAGACAATTGTGAATGTTAAACACCTGCGTAAAAGGTGTAATATAAAAATTAAATAATGATTAACACATACAACTATAGTGGATTCAGTTCTGAACTGATGTCATCAAGAACAACATACTTAGTGTGACAAATAAAAGCAATCATATACAATATAAATTAAATTAAAAATTTCAATTTCTCAATCAGTGTTGGTGTTATCAGCTGAGCCACACACTTCAGCACACTTCTAGTAAGCAGAATAATATGTTGCTGCAGTGCCAGTAACTGTATACGTCACTTGGTCACTAACTCACTCACTGACCGACTAAAATTAAAGGTCACTGACAGACGACGAAAGCCGCATTTCTACGCTTGCACGCCTTTTCTCTTAGAATTGGCGTGCACTGAGAACTTACGACGTAAAGAGAATGTTTTGTCTCAAAAAGGTGTTTATGGCCCTTGACCAGTATATGGTGGTGAAGAGGTCTAGATGTGTCAGTAGATAATGCTGCCTTTAGTACCCTCTCCTCACCGTCGAGTGATATACTGTATAGGTAATATAATATACTGTACACTATATAATTCATTTGCTAGTAACGATGTTCCTGACAAAATCTAATCCCCAGGGTCATATTTCGGCATTATTTTGACTGAACTTGTCACAATTACTGTCAAGGTAACACCAACCCTCGTAAGTCAGCACACAGGAGGACGCTGGGTCTCTCCTGACCAGCGGCGGCAGCATTAGCAGAGGTAAGCGTGCGGGGCTCCACCATTGTCGCCACACCGCAGGAGGAGCGACGCGTGAGCCTCACCAACACCGCAAGATTCGCGCGGCCACCACCCTCACAATGCTGAGAAATTCGCTTGTTGTTGTGCAGATTTCACACACAAAGGGAAAAAAATTGCGCTATTGTTCTTTGAATTCATTTGTTTTCGCAAGGCTGCTGTGGAAGGCACGCGATGTTTATGGTCCTTGTGGTTGTCTTCCAACTCAGATATTTTAGATTTTTATTTTTAATATATTTACGTGATAATTAACTATTCACAGGTGGATCATAACTCACATAACAATGCACCAGCGTTAATATTTTATGTTAAATATATTTATGTCCCGACGACTTAGGGGGAAGAGTTGTGTGGTGGTAAACATAAAAGAAAAATAAATATTTGTTGGTCACTCTTTTTCCGCGGTCGATTAAAATCAAAACAATGTAAGATTACATGGCCAGATATAATTACGTGTTCATGATGATCTGACTTTAATGATAACTTCAAATCTCCATAACAGATGAACTGTATAATACGAGTGTTATCATAAATTACTAATATTAATATTAATACGATTATCATCATCATTGTTAATATTTCTGTCATTATTAGCATCATTTGTTCATCACTTGTCTAAATATATTACAGTGTATATTCAAATGTTGGTATTTTTAATTATTCTAACTCCTAAAAGGTCTGTGGCTCCCTAAACTGTACTACATACATACATATTGGTAAACACTGAATGTCTTTTATTCCGATGTAAAAATGAGTTTCTCTTAAAATGGACAAAACAAGGATTACCTACTCCAGGTATAATTAGGTAATATTTTATATTTTATACAAGAACAGGTAATCATACTCCATAATAGATTAATTCCAGTTCTGGTGCTTAATATAGACACCAGACCCAGTAGGTTCCAACCAAACCATTAGAATTATGGGCTATTGGGACTGAGAAAATTTAGGACTGGGACACATTAGGATTGAGGCCTAATTCAAATGATTATGTCAAGTTAGATTAGGGTTTACGAGGACTCGAGGAGCCCATTTGACGAGTCACCAAACCAAATGGTTCTTTTAGTTAATTTTGCCCAGTAGTATAGTCTTATTTATTCTCGGATTTATTATTATAAATTTCTCATCACATTATCAGCTCTCAGGAATAAACATCTTCCGTATAATAATTGTTATATTTTTTGTCCGAGTGAACAACGTCTACAGCACAACACTCAGTCCATTTCGTGAGTTTTGTTTTCTAAAGTTTTCGTTCGCTTGTGAGTTCTTAGCATTTCTGGTTACCACTAGTTTTCTCAAGCTCTTGTTTTATTTCGACAAAAACTGTTCCTTAAAAAAAAAAATAAAAGTTGAAGAGATGATTCAACACCTTTTCTTCACTCGTCGACTGCGCGTAGCTTTAAACCTCTTTTCTCGGAGACTGCGTTGTTTTTTAACTTCGTCGAGTGATATTTCAGGAGGCTGTTATTGACTGTTGTTGTTGTTGGAGGTGAGGTCAGGTATTTTCCAAGTGCAGTCAACCCTTGGTAAGAGGCGAGCTGCGTCCGCCTCTGTTCTCTTATCTATGTTCACCAACACAAACGCCAACTTGTTATCCAACCTTCCAGAACTCCTTGTTATTGACGTTCTCCACCGCAACAGGTCACTTGTTCTCCGGCTTCTAAGACCTCTCTCTTCTCGATGTTCTTAATAAGTTAGAATGCTCAGTGCTGGGTGTTTATTAGCGGTCTTGACACAGTAACCAACGTATGCTATAGCTTCCTTCCTACACACTTTTTTAAATGATTTTCAAAACAATATTGGACTCGTTCTTCGGACCAGCTGTAACACACTGCTTTAGACACCGTTTGATCACCTGCTACTAAACTTCTAGGCTTCTGAAATACATTACTGTATTCTGTCTCTGAATAAGTTATTTTTCGTGTGAATAAGTTTGTCTCGGCTAATCAAGTATGCAACAAAGTCACGTATTAACCTTCTATTATTTTTCTGTATATGAGAGTGAGTGAGTTAATATGAGAATCACGAACAGAGTCGCTGGTGCTGCTAAAATAAAATGAGAGACTATAAGTTGGTTACGTCAGATCAGAAGTCAACGTGGATAAACAATACTTCTCTACGATACATACATCATCAGTTATTGTATTTTTTGTTTCGTTTCCCATTATCTTAAAACAAATTTATCAAGACTTGCCTGAACTTTTATTAAATACACCAGCGTAAAATTTATGAATCCACTTGGCTTTCTTAGACACAGAGTTGCATCAAGCGTTGTGAAACAGTTCATGTGTGTCACTCTGGGTGCTATATGGCGTGAAAACTGAGCCCGGGTTATGTTACACCCAGGCCAGAGACAATGCCAGTTGTTGGGCTGAATAACACTTAGAGTAGTGAGTTCTGGGAGGCCGGAAAATACAGCTTGTTGTTCTCCGATTCCTCAAGTGTTTGTGAGGCTGTTCATCACTTCACTCCACTCGTCTCTTGCCTTATGGTGAAGAACGAGAAGAGCTGTGTCTGCCATTTTGCCTTCCTGCTCTTACACCTGCCTCGTAAACGATGTAAATGAGTCAAATCTAATGGTAGTTGAGTGTGAAATGCCACACATGACTGTTTTTTAAGTTAATCTTCATTCGTGCATTCTGCTCCTTCCTTACCCAATATTTCTAGATGAACTGATTCCGTTAAATTCCAAGTAAAAACGAAGTAAAGGCAAGTATTGTAGGTCAGATTTTCTTAACTACAGATTTTCTTAACTACATATACAAAATATATTTAAGTTGAACAAAATGGTAGATTTTTTCAGAGACATATATCGGCAAACTATCCATAAGCGCATGTGTCTTTATCATTATTCACAGGAAATTAGGTTCACTGTGAAAAAAAAATACAGACGGACCTAAGAAGAAAGGTTACTTCAAGTACCTTACGTCTTATATAGTAACACATTAACACGCCAATATAAAACTTGATTACATTTAGATAACCCGCTGGCATAGTACTGAATCAATTTAACTCCTTAAATAACATGACTTTAGCTCCTGAATACAATGTCATATTTTCCCAGGTGAATAGGTCATCGTGTTCATAGGATTGATACATCGTACACCGTGGGATTAAGTCATTGTATTTAAACGGTTAAATTAAAGAACTCAAGGTGCTGCTTTATCTTAATTAATTCCAATACAATGTCAGGTAAGATATTTACTGCATATCTTAACATACCTGCCACGCTATTAACCTGTTTTAGCTTCGTGGAATTACTAGCGAAAGAAAGGATGAGAGTTCATGGACAGCTGACAGTGATGAGCCGAAAGTTTATTGAAACGAAAGAAAAGAAAGTGATTTGGGTGAGGGAAAAGCACAGAGCGGATTACCGGTGATAGAGTGTGAAGGCTGACAGGAGGCGTGGTGATCAGTGGCCCCTAACAGGTGTGAAATAAGGGATACCCTGATACACCCTGAGGAGAGACAAACTGGTGTACCCTTCTCTCCTAAACCTACCCTAAACCTCCCCTCGCCACTTCATGGTACGCCTAACCTGTCCTCTCCACGGTACCCCTAACTTCTCATCTCCACGATACCCCTAACCTCTCATCTCCACAGTACCCCTAACTTCTCCTCTCCACGGTACCCCTAACCTCTCCTCTCCACGGTACGCCTAACCTGTCCGACCTACCACCAGTGATGACATGACAGCTATATAATATACTAGTCATAACATAACACATATATCCTACACCAATGATGAAATGACGGATATAATACACCAGTTATGGCATGGCAGCTATACAGTATATATTACATTAGGGATGACAGAAGTTAAATAATCCATTTGTTATGACATGACAGTCTTATAATCCACCAGCGATGCCATGACAGTTAATAAAATCCATCCCTTATGACACAAGGACACAGGGGAAAACCTATAAGATTATCTGAATGTACAGAGGTGTGGAAGTATTTGCTGTGGAATTCCTAATGGCAATGTGGAGCGCTTCTCGTTATTCTGACATTTCCTGTAGTGTGTTGCAAAGTCCTCCGAAATGTTGCCCTCACATTGCTATATTTTCCTTTGTGTGTGTGTGTGTGTGTGTGTGTGTGTGTGTGTGTGTGTGTGTGTGTGTGTGTGTGTGTGTGTGTGTGTGTAAAACTGAAACCTTAGTATCTCTGTAAAATATAATTAACACGTTCATTGAAAGAAAGTATTTGTGATATATTTTACATTCTAGTGACTGTCACAAATCCCATGTTGTCAATCCAAGATATTCGAAGGTTTATTTTCTAGTGGATTATATGGTGTCTCAAGTTATGGGTTGAGAAGAGAGATCCATGTAAAGGGCAGCCGTCAATTATTAATAAGGCTGATAAGTTACAGCGTGTTGTTGAGGCCTATCAGAGAACAGACCAGCTAAAAAAAGAAGAAAAAAATTGAAAATTATTAATACAACTTTTAAATGATTAACATAGAAACATTCCCGAGTGTCTTTAAAAGTATATTCCCATTGTTTTATTGAGTAAATTCTACTCTTAAAAGTTTTGTTTACCCGGAGTATCAGATGTTCTTAGTTCTTGACAAGGCATATAATTATACAGAAAAATTATTAGGCCAACATTTCCGATTATGTTCTGATTAACTACCAGATAACAGACCAAGCCACTTACTGTCGCATATAAACTGAAAATATAAAAGTGAAATGCACATTCCAAAGCAACAAGGTATAATGAGAGGTACTATTAGGAGTAAGAGCCAAGCAGCAGTTAAAAGCTCCCTGCTGCGGCCTACATCCATATCTGGGAGCAAGCTCAGGTATCATGAACAGTAATTGAGCGTTGTAACAGCATCTGCGTTCCTCTATTAGACGCTTTTGCCTCACCGTAAGGAAGTAATCAGACAAAACCTGTTCATCCTCCTTTGGCTATTGTGTAATATCATACACCTGAGGCAGAGTAACAGTGACAGCAACTGGTCAGGATATTCAGTGTATTTGGGTTAATATCCTTCAGTGCTTGAGGTAGTCGGCTTCCCGTGGGCAATGCTGAAGGCGGCACATTTACTGAGAAAGAGTAAATGCAGAGGGACTGAGAAGGTCGTCGTCAATAAAGCGTGAAATTAAGAAGCTGGGTTACATCTCAGTATCCGGTACAAAGGAACTCCAGCTGAAAAATATCATTGTCCCCTAACACAGTACTAAGTCTGAGGCCGAACCTCTATAAGCAGTAACTGAGTTAATCTAATAAACAGACCAACAGGTGAGAAGAAAAATACCTGACACTTTACTAATGTTAATATGTGGGTCACGAGGCATTGTAGTTGACCTGATGGACTCAACATTTAAACTTATTTGCTTTTGCGTTATCCTCTCTTCCTGTGGCATAAACCATTACCATAAAAAAAAGAAACCGCAACCAACTTATACTAACAGCCTCACACAATTTGATCTAGTGTGACTTTAGTGTGTGTGTGTGTGTGTGTGTGTGTGTGTGTGTGTGTGTGTGTGTGTGTGTTTTAACCTAATAACCAAGTGAAACATACTTTAAAACCTATCTCGGTTAACCCTTTCGCCGCGTTTCACACACTTTCCATTTTATTCTGACTACCGCCAGATGATTTTATTCAGCTTACCGTAACCTCCCGCTGTGAAAGGATTAACCTTACCCAAAATAATCAATTGCAAATGGTAATAAAATGAACAAAACATTCAGAAACTATTTAGTGAATTAAGGTAACAATCTTTAAACCAATCACCGTTCATAAAAATTTACTAAAAAAAAACGGTAGTGTTGGATCAGTATCAGTAAGAAATATCCCAGGTTGTCATTGATGCGAGAGTAGTAAATTTATTTCGGATGTAACTCGTGGATACAGTACAGTCATCGGTACAAAAACCACACGAGGCTTAAATACCCTTCTACTGTATTGGCTGCTGTGGCTGCTGTTCATGTTGGAGGACCATAAATCGTCCTTCACGTCAAGATACGAGTACGCTAATTGTGGCTGGGGTTATTTTCATTACAGTGCTGGTAGCTACACAGGTGATGAGGCTGGCTGCTGTGTTGTGGGTTTTGATATCGTTCTTTAATTTATTTGCCAGTATATTATGATTGGAGCACAGCGGGTTGGCAATAATTACATCTAAACATGCATGAGTGTAAACAGATATAAGTGAAGACAATTGGCGTTCAGGGTGTGTTTTTTTTTTTAATTCTAGTATAAGTGGCGTTGTGTCCTCCCAGCACAGTTAGTGGCGACCTGTGTAAATTACGTCAACTCTACCTAGGGTAACTATAGTAATCTTTCTCACACGGTACTTATGTTACTCTCTATAACACCACCTTAACTGACACCCTCGATTATGGGAAACTTTATATGTTAGGTCTATTTATCATAACTTACCAGATGTAACAATTATTGGATAAACTTACATTCAGTAACGTATTCGATACATCACCAAGAGAGGTCGTGATACAATATGTTCCTAGGTCAGCCAATCTATTGAACTTAATGGGGCAGTTAGCAATGGTACAAATGTTTTTAAATGATGGACTGAAACGAACTAAAATTGTCACAGTTCTGCCTTAACGGAGAGTAAGGAGAGAATAATTGTAATTTGGAGAGAGTTTTCTAGGGCTTTAAGGTAACGTGTATAGTGTTTGTCAAAGTAATACACAACTTATCTTGATCAATTGTCTCTCCGCTTCGTTCAAGATTTATCATATGAGATGTTTGCCAAAGTCAATCTCGCCAATGAAATCCACTTTTATATGTTTTCCGTGACAACCTAACGAGTGGTACTCATGTATGACTACAGAGCATTAAATCTTAAAGTAATACGTGGTCGTGTCATCAATTCAGATTAATTTGTATAATGAATGTAGGAAAAAATAGTTCAGCATTATTATAATCCCCAAATACTTCTAAAACTCAAACACTTTCATCTCATCCACAGTACGATCTCCGTCAACCATCAGAACCAAACACCACATTACACGCCCGTGGCAACATAATAATGGTAACTGCTCAGTTTACCTGCGACAGAACCGGACTCACTGACACCTTGATCGAAATATTTTTATCATGAAATATCGCCACCACTCTTCCTGTTAGCTCCACCTCTCAACCTGCACGAGATTCATAGCTGTGTTATAGCAGTCATCAGAGTCGGCATATAAGTATGTGTCCAAACAGCGTCAGTATTAACACCTTCATTACAGGGAAAAGAGTGGCTGCTGGGTGCCGCTAGGCTAATGTGGCCAAGGCTGGTGCATGTTGCCTCATGGCCATCGTTTAGGTGTAGAAGGATCTATCATCAATGGAATATTTATATGATTAACTAAATTATGGTTCCCTATGTCTTATTCCTTCCCTGTACTGCCTCCCCTACTCAGGGTCAGCATCCTCCCTCTCCTCCTCGGGGATAATTGTACTGCTGGAATCTCTCCTCCCCTCTCCTTAATGTACAACCTTCATCTCGTAATCAACCTTAAAACCCGAGGAAATAATTATTATGTATTACTTATCAATAATCGTTGTTTACTACTAAGTGTTGATCTTGCACAATATAAGTTACACGGGATGGCTGGGTGATAAGCCTCATGTCCCTGGAACGGATTTATAACACCTGGTACTGTGTTCATAAAAGTTTGCCGCAGGTTGAAGTAAAGTATTTGGTTCAGTTCCTGTCTGGCTGATATGTGAATTGAGGATAATGGTTTCAGTCTTAACTTACACTTCTACCTTAAAAAAAAAAATATAATCTCCTGATGGTAACAAGTAATGGTGGCAGACAGCAACACTTCAGAAGCATTAGTCAATAAATTCTAGTAATAAATCTAATAACTACCACTAATAACAGTGGTTAGTTCCTTGGCAGCAGTCATCCCTCTCTCCCTCTCACACACACACACTCAACCTCCTGCTTGTTGTGGACCTATATGTTCAGAAGACCACTTTTTGATATTGCCTTGTTGATACGCTACCACCTTATTCTTAAGTTATATCCTCAAGAACCCGACACTTGAAACCAGTATTTAATAACTCAAGCAATTGATACATTCAACACTATTACAAGAACGAAACAAAAAATCTCAGTAAAAAAATAACAATAACATTCGTAGGTGAAGCAACTCAAATAATCACCATTGGAATCATTACACATAGTCACTCGTCGTTTATTACGTAAAATTTATTTACAAGACTTATTATATACCAACCCATCAGCTCTGTACACAACTAATAAAGTATTTCAACCAAGAGTAGATATTATACAGTCTGAATTAAATATTTCAATATAAAATTAATTGACTGATCCACGTTGATCAGTTCGTGAAAAAATGGAGACAGCATACATTATTTTCCGACAACTCTAATGATAACTGCTAGACACATCTTTGAAATATATGAGAGACAGAGTTCTTGGCAAAACCTAGCTAGCATTCTGTTCTGAACGGCCTAATATCGACAGTCAAATTTTTCTTAACTCTATTACACATTACAACTATTATTATTATTATTAGTGTTGTTGTTGGTGGTGGTAGTAACTTGAATACACCCCGGGAACATTATATACAAAGAGGCGTAGTTACTCGGGTTCATCCTCATGTACTGTATATCTATTTAGTTAACTTGAACAGTTCTCAGGGTTAACCAAACCAAAGCGCCATATCAGGCAGCCCCTTCAGATTCCATAAATTTTTGTATCTGAACTAAATTATATAAACGTGAAATGTAAACAACTTGAGTTACAGTACATAAACATAAATAATTTCGTAAAATATCAACAACTGGTCAACTGTGAACGGAATATATAAGACCGGCACACAAGATCAGGACAAAGAGCAAATGGAAATAAAATAAGAGATGGAAAATGACCATTCTAAAATAGAAAAAAGGGATAATGAGGAGATGTTGAAGAAAGGGAACAAAAGAAAAATGAAGAGAGAGACAAATTTAATGAAAAAAAAGGCCACGCCAAGAGCAGCAGTCCCCAAGCCAGTTTTTACTAGGAGTGATCTTGACCTCTTGATCCCCGGGAGTACACACACACATCCCTGAGTAGTAATGATAATGTTTACCAAGTTTCAATTCGAGTCACCCAAAATTAAAACACTAGTTGCGGTGATGAGGAGTTTCTGGTTAACACTAACACACAGACACACACACACCTACCGATACAACAGACACATACACACACATACATACACATAGACAGACAGACACACCTAAACAAACACACACACACACACACAATAACTTTAAAAGCTAACACATACGGACACAAACATCCTAAGACGCACAAACATACTGTACACAAACACACAAAATGATGTCCTTATAGCCAAGACAAACAAACGTAATAGCACCAATAAAACAGTGGTTGAGATGAACCCACACCTCAGCCCTACTATGTAATTATCACCTTACACTCTTCACCCTTCCTACTACTCCTTCACTCCCTCCTCATTTAATCACCATCCTCCCCCCCCCCTCCCTCCTTCCTTCCTGCTCGTCACCTTCACCTCTCTCTCTCTCTCTCTCTCTTTCCCATTCTACTCTCCATCATTTCATTACCAGCTCTCTCTCTCTCCATTCCTCTCATTTCATTCTATCCACCATTCGAATCAATAGGCGTTTTTTTTCTTCCTCCCTCCCTCATTTGGTCACCATAAGCCTCGTTCACTAGGATACGACTTCCTCACACGGTCACCCCTACCCTATACAACCTACCTACCCCTGCCCCCTCAATCACCTGCCTCTGCCCAAGCCAACCCCAATACCTACTCCGCCGTAGGCTAGATGGTGCAATTCTACGGCCAATTCACCTGTTATTTTTATGTTTTATCCGCCAATTTTGTTCTTTTATTTATGTGCGGACCTCCTGTTCGGTGTATAATTTAGAGGGCTATAATCACTCGGTTATAATCGGGGAGGTTATATTGACCGGTCATTAGTATAACCGCGAAAAGTGTTATTGTTGAGGTATTTGTTTCTCTCGTCAAGAACGTTCATTATCAGTCATTTTTTTGGTTACAGGGAATGTGTCTTTCCTGGTGGGTTATGATGGCTGGGAGATGACGCACTGTGAGGGGAGGCCGCTGGGTTTCACCTGTTGGCCAGGTTTCATGCGCAGGTGATGAGTGCTCTTCAAGTGAACCAATGTATTGTGGTCAGCTGGTTAAATGTTGTTAGCCAGTTTTAGGTTGAGATTTATACAAGAAAAATATATTTGAGTTAGTTTATTTTCTTCTAAAATTAACACAGCATAAAGTTAAACTAAATTATATTTACTAAAATTGATATATAAAATAAAAGTGCATTGATTACTTGTAATTATTTTATATAATTTGTAATTTCTAATTGCCAATAAGCGTAAGAATCAAGTTTCTAAAAAAAAAAAAAATTATTAAAACAAAAAAGAGTTAGATACAATCAAATCACCAAAGCTAAATATTGGTTGTGTAGAGAATTCCTAATGTAAACACTACAAATGTATGTTTCACTATGTAAATAAATGATCGATTTCCTTCCACCGGTCTCGTGCCTAAAGTGTGAAGAAAAAATAAATCTAACATGAATACGTGTAAGAACTCCTTAAAAAACTACACAGAAGGCCAGTTTTCACTCGTATTTATTTCTACAATTACAAAGGCATAAGTTTTTATTCACACAATTAATTTCCCATGATTATACCCGAGTAAATGCAACGAAAAAAAATAATTGCAGCCATAAGCGCCCCTGTAAAAACTAAAGCGTTTAATTCAGATACATTGCGATTTTTGGGAGTCCAGTATGCGTGATATGTCAAATTAAATGGTTAAAAGAAAGTATTTCCTGTGAAAGTTATTTTAGAAGTATAATTTGGTTCTTGGCAGTACTGTCCATGCGCGTACATAACATGACCTTTACTTCACAGTACTAGATCTGAAAAATGCACTAATTGTATGATAATACATACGGTTCGTATAGCCAGTGTCAACAAATGTATGCGAAAGTTTTGGAGCTGCATTGTGACAGCTGTTTAAGTTTACATTTGTCAGGGTACATTTGCATACGTAGGCCTGCATATATTTATTGAGTGTATATGTATCGCTTTATGTGATTAAAAAAATATGTCGTTAAATAGCTAACCAATGAACAAAAAATATTACTTTAAAACTGAGCAACTGAAGAAGGATGTCGACGTTGCATCGGTTGGTCCAGGCAGCGGAGAATAACACAGTGCCCGCTGCTACGTTCTCTCTGGTGGGGGAACTCTGGTATGCAACTCTACAATGTTTGAATGATAGTTTAAGTTAATTTTTTAATTCCTTACGAACATTTGTAACCACTTCTATTACACGATAATTAGTTTTACTCTCACTATGCAGTATAAATGCGATCAAGCGATAATGTATTTATTGTTTTCGAAAATTCAAGCTGGTCAGACGAAGAATTGGTACTCCTGCTCTCCCTCCTAGTAGCCGAGGGTGTAGTGATTGACAAACCCTTCCCTGTCTAAACGTTGATGGGTAGTTTTGGGACTATCGTGGCTGGGGATGTTGAACTGTGTTAATATCGGCCTTTACTTTGGTGGCTCCGGCTACTGGGGGGCGGGGAGGGGGCAATTATGACTTCGGACTTACATAGGGACACTCATGTAGATAAGTATATAATTATGAATAACATCATTACTTACCTAACAACATAACCTAACCAATCCTTAAGTAGTGTAACCTAACTTAACCTAATCGAATTTAGGTATATTTTAGCTATGGTAGTATGCGACTTCTTATAATTATAAAACACTACATTTTCCATTAAAAGATATACTTGTATTAAATGATAACAATATATTTTTTTTGTCAAACGTATCAGCTGCGTTGTAAGGTTTACCCAGACGATTATCCTTAATTAGACAAAACCCCATGTTATACTGTATGTAAATAAGATACATTTTACAATAGATAAATCAAAATATCATCAAAGTTGCAAGATTGTTTAAGTCACAAAAGCCAAACATCAAACCCTATAATAAACATGATTACTGTCTAGTCTAGTACAAAGTGAAACCTATAGTAAAACATTTCCTACTGTGAGGCAAGTGACCAGGCAGGTGTTGGTCTAACTCTTAGTAATCATCCATCCACTTACTAGATGCTGAATGTATCTTGTCAAGCACAATGTCTGCTTGCTTGTCTGTTCGTTATGCACGGCTACAGTTTTGAAGAATGAGAGCTATAATTTGGCAAAGAGACACGCCATATTGTCCACAAGTATCAAAAACGTGGAATTTTGGGGAGGTGGCCCTGGGGGGAAGGATTCCAAGAGCTATACAGTACGACACTATTTCCCTAACCTTCAACACTCTCTACCGACCTGCCAGACGTAGGAACACCGCACCAGTTATCTAAAAATGAAAACAATTAATAAATAAAAAAAAATTAGATATATTCAACACATCCGTTTGATATACAAAGCTCACTGTAAATTAAAACATTCATAATCTTATAAGTAAATGACCCTAAAACGATGGGAAAAAACAGAATTAAAAATAAGAGAGAGCTCGGGAACACTTTACAACCCCCTCTTAAGTAAACACTGGTCTCGTTGTTTGTCTTAACGATTGTGCATCACGTGACAACTTGTGGAAATAATTACTCCATAAATCTTTCTAAACATCGCTAATTAAGTTCATTTTCGTCCAGCCAGCGACACGTAAAACAATAAACACACTTGTCTCCCTGGGAAGATAAATACAGACTGATAGACTTATAAAGACTGTTGACGACAATTGTTCACACCGGATTAGGAATTTATGTTCTTCTAATAATTGTTTATGACTCCTCCTTCAGTCAATGCGATTTAGTGTGATTAGTCTAATCTTTCTGAGGTATTGGAAGGGACTAGACTCGTTTAATTTTAATAATAGTAATATTTTTCACCCTTTTTCGTTCCCTCTCTCTTTGGTGTATTTTCTTTTTGTAGAGAGAGAGAGAGAGAGAGAGAGAGAGAGAGAGAGAGAGAGAGAGAGAGAGAGAGAGAGAGAGAGAGAGAGAGAGAGAGAGATTATAAATTAGACTGCACTAAAACTGGCAATCTTTGTTACCAGGATGCTGATAAAAAGTGATGCAAATACAGAACCAAACGTACTTGTTTGTTTTTTTAATAACAAACATGGGCACACAAACTCACGCAAACACATACCCATCCCTCTCCCATCACACACACACACACACACACACACACATACATACCCACACATCCTTAGTTACACAGTAATTAGTGGACCAGCAGAAACAAGGAGCTCGATCTTGTACCCCTCGGAGAGACAGCCAGAGAAGACAAGAAGCCCCGGTCATTACGTTGTGTACACCATTTAAGAGCGTAATTGAGTCAAGCAACTATTTTATCTGGTTCCTCGATTAATAGCCAATCACTTAAAGGTCGTTGCGAGATTAAGTAAACACTAGAAACATTTTAATGACAGTCGCATATCTGTATCTAGACTTACAAATAACTCTATTCTAATTTATTGCTTATTATGAAGACTAATGACTTGACTTTCTCTGAAGGGACTCAATATATTGTTTACGTATTGAATTCTCAGTGTAATGTCTTCTATCATCTCTAATATACTTTTAACAATTTTCTATCCAACAATCACAGTCTTTTTGATATATTTTTTGAGCAGCTGAAGCAACTGTTATGTGTCAAGGTAATTCACAACAAGGTGATGAAAGGTCGATAAAGTTTTTGTGAGTACGAGGAAAATTGATGTTAAGCCAAAAGAGTAGAAATAAGAAAAAAGAGATTATATGTCTTAGGGAGAGAGAAATATATAGAGATAAAAGCATATAATCACTTACACGAGAATTGAAATTAAAAGAAAATAAACTGTGGAATTAATTGGAAGATATATAATTTGTACACGTCAGGAAATGTTTTGGGCTGTTTGAGACAAAACGAAAAATATATAACTGCAAATTACTAATGCGAAATCCTGAAGTCTGCCAACAACATTCTTCAACAATCACATAAAGTTTCAGACGTTCCCATGACATCAAGTTTAATTAATTACTAAGCATAAACTTTTAATGGAATGTAAATGATGTCTTTGTCTTAATGCTTATATTTACGAAGATCATCAACGTAACTACCCCACCCAGAGGAAAACCAACAGTCGCTACTTGCTGTTTTCTTCATGTGATAATGAACTGTAAATAAGTTATCCAAAGGTTGCCGTATACTGCAGGTAAGTCGGGAACCTCTCTGGCACACGATCCTACATTGCCGATGAGCGGAGCTGATAATTCCTCGCCTTTTTAAGCAACCATCAACACCGCTCGCCACAACTCGTATCATCAAACACTGGGAACCCTACACTACTCTCAAGGCCAACGCTTTCAAGAACTATTGGGGAAAAAATTCACAATCTCAGATAAAATAAAAACCTGTTTCTGGTATTTATTTGCATTTCTTAAGTTTTACCTTAGTCTTTCATTAAGCAGAGGTTCTTAGGTTACTGGAGGGATCTTCACACACACACACACACACACACACACACACACACACACACACACACACACACACGTATATATAGTTTGCTAAGTCCCACGTGTGTTTTGCGAGCTTATTAATCATTCAAATGTGGTCGATTTTAATAAACAACAAATCCATTTTTCACAGGGATATGTTAGTTATTACAGAAATAAATGTGGAATATTTTATAAACTTATTTCTGTTTAATTAACTTATATGTCTATTTAAGTTACCTACAATGTCTCATTTTAATATACTGTTGGTCGAGAGATACATTGCTCATGAATGGATATAAATTGCTCATGGATAAAGGTAAATTGCTCATGGATAAAGGTAAATTGCTCATGGATAGAGGTAAATTGCTCATGGATAGAGGTAAATTGCTCATGGATAAAGGTAAATTGCTCATGGATAAAGGTAAATTGCTCATGGATAAAGGTAAATTGCTCATGGATAAAGGTAAATTGCTCATGGATAGAGCCACCATGGGCGTACAAAGTAATGTCGTAGGTAAGTTTATATTCGAATTACACACATTATAAAAGCATTTATGCAACATTTATAGTTAAATCATCGTTTATAGAGCAGAAACGCATAAATAAACAGTCAAACAGAAAGGCGAATTTACGTTCTTACTTCCTGACAAGAACAACAATATTTTGATGAACGGAATGTTTTATTTGCATTCATATTTAATTCTTAATAATTGACCGAAAATAACAATTACTCGACATGTTTGACAGTAAGAGTGTACTTAAAAGGTATAAGAGATTATATATGGCACACAAACATAATAAGAACGTATTTTATTACTGTACTGGAATTAACTCACACTAAAATAAATGTATAAGCTACTCATTTAAGCGTCAGTGATAGAATTATTTATCAACTATAATGATTAATATAATAAGCTTAAAAGAGATGTAATTGAAGGGGATGTTCTGCCACAGTGACTCCACTTATTATACGCATTTTATCTTGCAATAAAAATAACTTCAGTAAATCAAGCAAAAAAGTAAATGTTGGTGCTAGGGAGTACTAGTCTTTATATCCTTCAATGTTATGTTCTGTGCAGCTGTAGTTATAATGCAATGCTATTTTATTGACTTATCTAGCAGCCAGGTGTTACTTTAGTCTTGCCTCCTACCTTCCGCCAGAGATATTTAGTCAAAACGTGAAAACAAAAACAAAAAATAACAAGAACAAGAAAAGAAAACTGGTACTAAAAAAATTTGACTATTGTTTTTATAGCTCACATTTTTTTTAATACCCAAGAATTTCAAATAAATAATATTGCATTATTACTCTGATTAAAGAACAATGTTTAATTCTATATTATGCCAGGCATCAAACAGTCACACTATTAGAGTGGCAAGTTCACCTAGGAGAGTCACAGGTGAGGAAGATTACGACAGACGCCGCCAGGGAGCCCCAAGAGGCACCACTGGGAGGATCCAATTACCCGAGGGAAAGAGATTCATGGATTCGATTTCTTTTGCCTTTTGAGTTATTAGGTAGTGAATTTTACATCAATTAAAACAACTATAAATGACACCATGCGAGTCTCGGCACTTGAGTAAAGAGTAAACAATGAACGACGTGTATTTCTCAGCGTAAAGATCACAGTAATATCGTCACTTTAGACAGATAAGGCAATACTAAGCAACCCACCATGGCCCTGGAGATCACAGACGAAATGAACTAGAAAAGCCTCGTAACTAGCGTGAATCTTTTCAATTACTCGCCAGACAACTTCTTTTGTGTCCCGCGAGATAGGCAGACACCTGAAAGATCCTCACGTTCATTTCCAGTTGTAATTTGATTCTTCTTTTTTTCCTTAAATACTTTTCTTTCCCTTTAAATGTAACACGGGGTCATAAGGGGATAGTTTACAGTGTAGCGAATACGGGTCTGGATTCTGCGTTCAGTATACAAAGGTGTTTTAGTAGAGATCAGTTTTAACCTCAACTTCCAGCAGCACTGTAGACTTTAGATAGATGATCAGTATACGCATATCGATGATGTTATAAGCACAAAGTCACTACTGATAAATGATAAATGATCTCTTGGAAGTGAGTTGACAGAGGTCTTTCGTCTGCTTTATATATACCTGTGACACTGTTTATAAAATATTGCATATAATAAACAATACAATGCTATATACGTTATATGTTGTGCTCAGGTGATGGGAACATTTCCAGAGCTTTGAATCATGGGAGCAAATCTTAACCTTATGTGACGCCATCTATGTAAACAAACTTCCATTTATAATTCTAATAAGGAAAAACAACACTAAAACAATGTAATTACGTAAGGACAATTAGACACTCTAGAATTACAATAAAATATTAATGGTAAAAATATACGAGATAGATCCAAATCCTTTATGCGAGAACAAGTGAATCACATTAAGGAATAAGAAGGTAATTTAAGGAGGTTTTAGATAACCATACGTGACACTTTCCACTATTATCATCTGTCTAAACTGTCCACAACCATAACTATGATTCTCACCCCAGCAAACAACCTCCCCCAAAATCCCACCCCAGCAAACAACCTCCCTCATCACCCCACCCCAACCACCTTCCCCCAACACCCCCACCACACTAACACGCTAACCAGTTTCCCACTCTCCCTCAGCCTCAGTTGTGTCCCCTTTGAGCTCCCCGACAATTACTACCCTTCAAGCTCTTTAATTGAATTATCCATTTCCAGCTTGAAGGATACGTGTGTGTGTGTGTGTGTGTGTGTGTGTGTGTGTGTGTGTGTGTGTGTGTGTGTGTGTCCAAAACTAACCTAAACCACTCAACCAAACCTAACTTAACCTAAGCTAACCCAAACAAACCTTACCTAACGTAACCTAGCTATCTTTCGTTATGTTAGGTTAGATTGAGTTAGGTTAAGTTTGATTAGGTTAAGTCAGGACTGTTAGGTTAGGTTATAATACACAAGGTTGGTTTTGATTGGATAGGGTTAGGTTAGGCTATGTTGGGTTTGTTTAGGATAGGTTAGGAAACTATTTCAGAAACCAGGATGCAGGTACACTAGGCGACAGGTACACTAGGCGGCAGGTACACTAGGCGGCAGGTACACTAGGCGACAGGTACACTAGGCGACAGTTACACCAGGTGGCAGGGTAGGTAGGTTGTGACTCGTCAGCACAGTGTATCAAGAAGTTGGAGAATTGCCGATGCTGATCAATTTAACCGTAAATACAGAGGTTTCCTTGACCTTCAGGCGGGTGTGAGGCCAAGGGAGAAAAAAATATGGTAGGAAGTGTGTGATAAAGGATGTTAAAGGTCAGAAGCAGAAGTAAAGAAACAGTTGATGAATTACCAGAATATTCTTCGTCATCATAATATATAACCGAACTAGTATTTATATCCAACACACAAACACACACACAAACACACACACACTTGTACGTACATATAACAATAAACACAACATACACAAAACACATAAACAAACAAAAACATACACAACGCACGAGTGTTGGTCGCACTGCCCAACACCTGATAGAGAGAAACCCAAAACAACCCTAAGAAATAAACACGTACAAACACACTGTCC
Source organism: Homarus americanus (assembly GCF_018991925.1). Lineage (NCBI taxonomy): Eukaryota > Metazoa > Arthropoda > Malacostraca > Decapoda > Nephropidae > Homarus > Homarus americanus. The sequence goes on from NW_024723484.1 coordinate 416,886, forward strand.
AGGTGCAGGCATCACTATCCAGGTGCAGGCAACAATGAGGCATCAAGAACGACACGTCACACAATGCCTAGGAGTAGGCAGGAGTATGGGATATGAGGAGTGATACACCTCATGATGCAGGCAACACTCAACCACCAAGAACATCCTGGACTAAGCTTGTACAGGCAACACAGTGAGGAATAAAGAGTACAAGCAACAAAGTAAGGCATTACAGGTAGCGCCATGAATCACATATATAACATGGTGAGGTCACTAAGTGTAAACAAAACAGTCAACTATAAGGAACAACACAGGACACGTGTAGGCAACAATAAAGAGCATCACATGTGTTGACAACAGTGCGACATCATAAATGAAACAGGAAAAAACATTAGCTATGAAAACCTAAACAGTACGCCAGTGTAGCCATCATCTGTGCAGGCTTCAGGGCACAAGTGCATGCAACACTTTTGTTTTGGCAGCAACAATGACACAGGAAGCAGGTGCAATGCAGCACTTAGTTACAACACAACAAACGGCCGCACTTAACACGTCTACCATTATTAACTAGCTTCAGATTGTTATTGTTAAGAGATTGGACGTGAGTGACTTAACAAGTTATGTCTGCCTTACCAACTCTCGGCCGCTGGTCATCCAAGTTTTATTTTCCCCCCTCATTCCCTCTTTCCTTAACTTCTAAAAAAAAAAAAAATTATGTTGTAAATGATACATGATGTGGCTACTGGCATCTGTATTATAGGAACTAATTCGAGAGCAAATAGTAGTGCGTAAGTGTGTTTAAAGAGAGGGTCTTGTGTAAGAGACTCATTAACATACCACCGCAGAACGCTCCCATGACTAAGTTTATCCAAGCGAACATAATCGATCTGGGAGAGTTCCTGATGGTTTACTACCTATAGTCATGTCCTATATTAGGTATAGGTGTGATCAGGAGTAATTACACTGCACAGAGGTTCTTCATTATTCGCTCCAGCGTCAGAGTGATACGCTGAACCGAGGTGATGAGCTGTGTTGCCTCAAGAGATCATCAGTGATGTTGTTCCACATACTACAGGTCATGACGATTTGCATTAAACTGGACGTAAAGACGATTCGGCTCGTGTGTGGGAGGCATCCACTACACACATCAGTTATATACCTTTGTAAATCAGGTTAAAAAGTTACTTCAGTGAAATTTCTCAGTTCTTTTAGGTTAGTTATCTACGGTCCACACACGTGTGTTAATATTATCCTTTAATACATTCTTAACTTATCATTAAATTACCTTTATCTACCTTTGTTCCTTTTAACGCCTCCTTTTCCCATAAATTCTTACCAAGGGAGAAGCACACCTAAAAAAATAAAAGGATTTCTTTTAAGAGATGATTCGACGGGTTTTTATCTAACTCGGCGAGCAGTTTGTTTAATGGACTCATTTCGTCTTATTTGGGTTTGTTCAGTCTGGTTAATTCAGCACTAAACAGCCACAGTGAACACTTTTCAGGTGAAGAGGACGAGACCCGAGGTGACATTCCTGAGCACGCGAACTAAAGCTAGCCATTGAGCTGGAGTTTTTTAAGGCTAATAGCACAACAGAAGCCAATGATACTCAGAAGGTGGGAGAACGTTAGTCTGGAGTATCTCCTCTTTGCCTAGACTGTCAGGGTGAAGGGGGAACGCCACGCATTGTTGATTGTTAGGACAGGTTGTTGTTATGTTCTTATGGTATAGATCGTAGAGTACAGCCATATGACTTGATAAATATGAGGTCATGGACACAATCTATTTCCGATTTAAGCGACTTCGATTTAGATTTCTCATTAAACCAGGATCTCTAATTTAATATCTTATTGATCAATTAATAGTTATGCATGTCTTATAATATGAATATTACTGTTATTGTTATTTATTAATAGTAATTATATAATATTGTCTTTTACAGGGGTGGGAGGGGTGGTTCAGAGTATCTTGAAATATTGTCTTTTTCCACAAAATGCCGCTGGTCACCACGCCACACCGTCAGCTGTTTGTACCCTAAGTGGTAGCAGGATAAGTGGCACAATGAAAGAGATATAGGCCTCGATAACATTTCCATGGGTTTAACAAATCATTCTCCGTGATATATTTCACTAGTCTTCTGACAACTTTTTGTCTTCAGAACAATCGAAATCCTTACCTGGAAGGCGTATCAATCAACCAATAATTACAGACGTCCAGAATTATCATCTATCAGAAGTTGAGGTATGATAAGTGAATACGTGGTAATATTGGCGGTGAGTTCCTTTACAGACGCCCAAGTGGAGCGTAATTCATCTGATTTGGTAATAAAGTACAAGTGTATTCTCCCAATTATAATAAGTTAACGCGAGAATCTCACAAAGTTTCGTTCGCTAGTTTTATGATTCTCTCCTGGACACAGACAAGCTCCGAGGCAACTAAGAGGACTGGGAGAGAGATATCGCTTGCAGTAATGTAACTTGATCACAAAGAGTTAAGCAATAAGACTAACATATTGAGGTAAACACCATAATCAGAAAGATGTTTAAAGTGGTACACAACGGCTTGACAACACTCAGACAATCAATAATTTGTTGTTAGCCGACACACGAAAAGGAAAAAAAAAAATCTTGGACGCTAACTCTACCCCTAATACCGTGTGGTTGAAACATCCAGGATGTCTGGAGTTGTAAACTAATTGGCAGTTAGAGGCAAGACTTTTTCGGCTTTAACATTGTAATGTCGTCACAGACAAGACAAAAAGTAATTGAGCCTTGTGTAAAGTATCAGAGTTTAATGGTGATTTTAATCTTGTGGACAGATTTATTCCGTAACTGGTATCGGTTCGTCCCGTTTGCCATTTTTACAGAAATTAAAGACACGATCAAACTACTGTAAATGACCGTACAAGACTTTTTGTTCGGATTTTTTTCAGTGGTTTTCTTTCAGGGGAAATTCCAAATTGAGTTTTATTAGATCAAGTAAAGCGAACCAATCAACCTAAACTAACCCACTAGGTTAGGTTAGGTTGATTCATATCGTTAATAAAGAGTATGGCATACCTAGTTCCCATCAGTCTGACAGCCACCATCTGAAATAAAAATAGTTTGTATATAAACACATTGGTTTCTTAAATAATCTTGTGTTATATATCTAAGTAAGAATAAGTTAAAGAAGTGATATAAAATACTTCATAGAAGATATATATTAAAAGTAAATATTATTATTACACACAAATCAATAAGTTACAGAAATATTGGAAAAAATCATGAATACTGGCAACTCTACTTGAACAACAATAGTTCAAATGTGACGGTGGCTGGTGTATAATTCCTGAGAAGATTAAAACAAAAATACAATACCTGGGCATGATAAGGACTGTTCATGAAAAGTAAGACGCAACTTTTCTTCTGTATACAAATTCATTCACACCAACAGTCATTTCCCCGTCATCACTTTTATTTTGTACATATTCACTGTTAACTTTTTTCAACCACAAACTCTTCCAAAATAATTCACCAAACATTTTCTTCTCTCACTCTGACGTCCTCACCACAACAACATCGTCACTTAGACCCAGTTAACACAACCTCCTCGCTTCACTCCTCCTCTCATCCGTCCTTGTAACACACCAATAGCCAGCAGAGACAAGACAGCCAAGCAAACACAAAGTGACAGAAGTAGATAGATAGGCAAACTGATTATACTCGTCTTTAGATAAACAAATAAAGATATGAGAAGTTGATACACACCTGTCTTGGTGGATAGATAAAGAGGCTGATATATATAAGACGGGTATAATAGGATAAAGCCAATAACAAATCATCAACATCAGGAGAACCATAGTAAAACCTGACTGTTGGGGTAAGGTAAAGGCATAGCAACATAGATGATGTTTAGTGCTCGTAAGGCAAGAAGTTCTTGTATATTTGATGCACTGGAAGCTGAAGTCTAAGTACAGAGAGATAGTATATTTATTTATTTATTATTTATTGTTTTTTTTTGGGGGGGGGGGGATAATTAATTTTAGCAGAAGTTGAGGTATGATAAGTTTGTCTGTATTGACCCCAAGATTATTGACCCCAAGATGATATATGTTAACATACGTCCAAAACAGTGACCATAAGTCAAATTTGGACCCATGTAACTGTAAATGAGGGGTGCAGAGGTCATTAGATCGGGCCCGGTTGTACAAGGATGCCTACCTTCAAAGTTGGAAAGGAAGGCGATCGTGTGCAGTGCCGACCACACTGCCTTCTTGTGAACCGAGAAAAGGTTTACTTTACAGTATGTTGCATCCTCACTGTCTCTAATGGGTCACCAGTCCCAAGAGATCCATTGCCAGTATTCCCTGACTACCTCACCTGACATAAAGAAAGAATGACGACTAAATACCGATTACGTCCTCTCTTCTGTTTACTCAGAACTTATCTTAAGAGAACAGTGACTGACCTCCTGCAGGGAACCAATAATTTTGAAGGTCACAACCCAACTACATCTTTGAGTGGTAGAACAGTGCTGAGAAAGACATCATATATTGTTTATCTTATTGATACTAACGAATTGAAATGTCAAAATCTATTTCTAGCAACATTTACCTTGATCTTTGATCCCGTGACCAAAAGAAGCACCTGCACTTTGTAGTAAGGTAATGACGATATTTACCCATATTCAGATCAACCCAGATTTTGTGAAATATTTGCATATTTTACAAAACAAATAGAAAATACAACACTTTTATTTAACACAATAAAAAATACTCAAGAATATTTTTTTTACTCAAACAAAGACACGAGAACAAAACACGTGAATGCAGCATCAGGAACTCCCGACATGTTTCTCCACCCTTCACGATCACCACAAACTTAACTTGTTCCTTTCTGTGACTGCTGCGACGCCAAAATATCACAAGATTCAGGCATCTTTCCTCAGAAACAAGAATAAAGACGATGTTTACAGAATAGAACATGAGAGGTACTTCACGTGTACTAGTACCCCAGTTCTTTTAGCGGCCTGCATATGCTTATATTAGTTTAAGATACAGAAGCTGTCGCCATCAACAGGACCAGATAACCTAACAAACAACATCATGTAGCCAGTATGCATCAAGGTCCTCACTGACTGTTGGGTATACAGAGGCAAAGACGCAATAACACTTGCCTATTGTTCTACCTGACTACCAATCCCAGGTGAGCGTTTCTCTGTCCAAGTGAAATTTAAGGGAAAAGTGATTCTTTCCTCGGGATTATGGCATTACTCTCAATAACCAGGTTGAACAATTATTTTCCTCTCTGAAGTAAGTCGTCGTCAGGTTACATTTGTTAAAGTAAATAACAGTATAGAGAAACCCCTTAACCATTGCCTTGCTGCTGGCTTAATATATACGATCATAAACTTAATACAACCTTCAACTCCGGCGCTGAGTACGACTGTCTGTCTACCTGTTGAGAGAACTACATGTGGAGAGGGAGTGGCGGCAGGAAATGTAAGCGACTTTATTGTTTGCCTAAAGATAATGAAGATCTCTCTCTCTCTCTCTCTCTCTCCTTCTCTCTCTCTCTCTCTCTCTTTCTCATGCCAACAAAAGCTTCAACTCCTTACTTGGAAAACAAAAGCAGCTGTACCTATCTAACCTTTTGTGTGTATGTAACGGGGACATGGGTGATTACTCCTCCAGACTCCACCCAATCAGAGACTCATCAAACCAACAGAAAACGGATATTAACAATTAATGATCAAGAAGGGGAAAAAAAAGGGGTTCAGATTATCATGCAAATAACCTCCCTGTTGGAGACTATTACTAAATAATAACTGGTTGTGTTATCCGCTTCTTTTATAGACTACGTTTATTGACTTCGTTTTATAACTGCCGGTGTTCCAGTATCTTCCCGGATGTTCGTTGTTGTAGAATATGTGTGAGTGGGGGTCTTATGTGTTGTGGGGGCGTTATGTGTTGAGAAGGGGAGGAGAAAATATAATTATATACTGTGTGTGTGTGTGTATGTGTGTGTGTGTGTGTAAATAATAATAATAGTAATTAACGGTTTACTGAAATATACAATACACAGACATGATAAAGTTACATAATTATGGAGTGGGCGACTTTTTTGACAAGTAATATACAAGTGATATTTGTTTTGTAAATATAATCTATAATGACAATGGGAAGAGTGTCATTTAACAAAGAATTTCATCACAGTTACAGTACAAAGGTGAGATTGGCAGGGATGGAACACATTGGTTAACTACGAGTTGTTGATAAATATTTACAATAGATGGAATTGGGCTGTTCTTTTAGCGATAAGCTAAAGATGATTGAAGTGTCGAACAGAGAACAACAATTAGCTGATGAGGGATTTCGGGTGGGTGCAAAAAAAATGGCAAGGATGGTGCAAAAGTTTATCTCTGAACTTGCAAAGGTCATGTGTGTGTGTGTGTGTGTGTGTGTGTGTGTGGAGAGCATTTTTTTGTATGGCTGGTGGATAGAATTTATACTGAAGATAAATATGTGATGTTTGATTTGTGTCGCTCATGTAACTGACTGACTGACTGAGTGAGTGAGTGAGTGAGAGAAAAATTAGATTACTTACTATATTAAAACTCAATTCTTCGGCATAAACCTCTGCCCCCTTAACATGATTTCTATTCTCGTACAGTTCTCACGGTGTATAAGAGAAACGACCAGTTTTTCCACTAGTACCTTTACTGCTTGAGATACGACAGGTGTACCTTAATCACTTTACTACACCTCCAATTAACAGTAATATCTACTACCCAGAACACTGTAGGTAATAATGATAATTCAGTAATAGCTACCATCACTGATATACCTTATTGGTACTTATGTTATCTCCGTTTTTGTTTTAAAGTCAATATATAAAATAAATAAATAAAGAACAGCCATAACTCGGTTCGTGCTGACAGGTGAGACATCTTGCCACTATTATCAGGCAGGTACACATGTGTGGTTTCGTCAGTATTATCTAGAAACACACTCGTCCCTTTGTTGGCGTTTTGTTACCACTATCCTTCACCGTGTTGGACCCCCACCGACCACATGCGGTTAACCGAGGCCTAAACTTTCAGCGACCACACATAATGAAGAGTTACGTCCTTTTGTTTTCGTTTATTTTCTTCTATAAAATATCTACATATAAACTATTCTGATATTTCAAGGAAGTGATAAGTTTTATAGCTCTTGTAACTAATCTATTATTCAGTCATTGATATACACAATAACACCTATAATTTAAGTGATTCTCAGAGGAACCTTAAGTTGTTATCTGTACTTAACCGGGGAGATGCAGTCGGGACTGCTTTAAGTAGTTTTTCGTGCTTATCTGTGTGGCACTGACGGATATAATCACAGAAGTAACCGTAGTGGTACTAGTGGTGTCTATTATAACGGCAAGTCTATCACCGGCTGCAAAGGTAATAGAAGCGTTATATTAACTACTTCCTTAATATATATGAATACTGTATATACATTTCACGAGATGAATCTTAATAATCAGCCACACCTGTGTAACACCTCACGGCAGCTGCGGGTATCACCTGCACAATGCCTTAAAAAAATTTGTGCGTCTCACTTATGGAAGCTCCAACACAACTACATGCGTCATATAGCTGCACACTCCCCCCCCCCCCTCCCTCGGAGTAACTGTAGGTGAACCCGGTATGACAGTACACAACAGCAGCAGATCTACAACAAGTGCAGGTCGCCTCACATGTCTCCAACAACCTCGAGATGTGAAGCGACTCAGAGAGCATCAATCTGTCCCTGTACTGCGGGATGGGAAGGGATGCAGCGTTAATAAATCTTAATTCCATTTTGCGTGGTTAGGTTTGAATATAATAAAATAATACTGAAAGTAAAGAATATAAACTCAAGATTTTGAGAGATATGTGGTGGCCTCCCAGTCAGCATCACCAGAGCTCGACCGACAGCGGAATACAATAAAGTACTGCACGATGGCACACCCTCAGCTGTGTACATAACAACTAGGAGACTTCATATTATTGTGGGCCAGTACACCGTGTTTTGGTAGGCGGAGAGACATCAGGAGATTAAAGGTGAGAAAGAAACACCTGTAGTTATTCTGAAAAAGTAAGAGGGAGATAAAGAAAGACAGCGAGAAAGGAGGGACGAATGACTGATGTAGGATGTGTTGACAAAGCCACTCACGAAAAAACAATTAAAAGTGCAATATAAGAAAGAGGAAAATCTAGATGCAAGAAACAGCATATTAAAACAGCGAGGAAGACATTAGGGTAAGTCCCAACAGTTTGGGTTAAGTATTACATCAGGAACTAATAAACAGATGTAACGAAGACATTTGGGAATCTTGTCGAGAGCTCTTACCGAGGTGGTGAGTGATGGACACGGCAGATAAAGCTCTGTGGGGTCTTGCCGGGGACCCTCCAGGCATGGTCTTGAGCCTGAGGACTGCCAGGCAGACCCACACCTTCCCGCCCACCATCCAGACGTGAGAGAAAAGCTATAAATTGTGGTATTTTATGGTCTGAGGTTGATGCTGAGGCAGCTGTCTAGCCCGTGTTGATGTGTCAGTTGTCATGGCGTGTTATTGATATTGATATTGATATTGAAACAGTTTATTTAGCCAAAAATATACAGATAGAGTCGATAATAATAGCAATATTAACATGGCTGAGCCAACTGAGAGACTGAGCTCTCTTACTGGCACTTGATATATACTGGACATTTATCTCAACTGTCAGCTGTCCTGACGTGTTGACGTGTCAGATGTCGTTATTTTTCAGATGGTCCAACCGTGTTAGTGGTCAAGCTGGTTCAGTCTGTTTTGTGTATCAGCGTGATGGTAATATACTGAACAGTATATTTGCTGCAACAGTTTTTGCGCGCGCACACACACACACACACACACTCAATGGTCCAGACTTGGATTACCTGTGACAAAACAGGACTTGGTACATGTCCCTTCTTCACTAGCGTGTCCGTGGTAGAACAACTCTTTGGTTGTCCACCATTGCCCAGTAATTCACTAGATGTTGAGCGTTAGGGGTCATGTGATCAGTACTTGACCGATCACATTATATCGTAGAAAAAAAAGGAATATAAAAAACAAAAATTATTATATAGAAGCCTGGTATAGTTACACGACTTTATACCACCGACCATAAAGTCTAAGTATCACAGTAGTAAATTAACTCCTCACACTACCAGCCAGGTGAAGACTATCCTACCATTCATTACCAGAAAGATAAAGTCTCAGGTTCTATTGCTACGTCCTGCTACCTGCTGGTGATTCCTCCTTCAGTGTACAACTCGCAGGTACAATTTCATTCCGCCTTTCATTATAACTTAAAAAAGATCATGGGGATATTTCAAGCTTATTCTTTCAACTACTGACTACGACTACTAGTGAATAGCGTTTTTATTTCCCACTGACTTTCTACTGGGTGTAATTTACGAGCAGATGTTAGTGATGCTCTTCAGTGATAACAACTATCTTGACACTACATCCTCAATTACGGAGACTGGAACGACTCCCTAAGGTTTAAAAGTACTGATGCCTCGCTGTTATACCATTGCAATTTTTTAATCATTGAACATTTCTTTGAAGCGAGAGTAAAAGAACAATGCATTATAAAGGTTGAATTATGTTTTTGTTCTGTACTTTTAAAAAATAAAATAATGAAAAAAATTGAGTTATAAAGTTAAATTATGATACAAAAGTGAAGGAAACATATACAGTATTAACTTCATAGCAGATAAGGTTGTTCTTGTTGCTTTTTATTCCTGTGTATCAATTACTCAATTCTGTACTCATTTAGTATCATTATAATTATCTAAACCAAACAACATATATATGTATGTAAATCACGAGAGGAACATAAATGCTGTGTTTACGAAAGTTTTCAACATTAAAAAACAAAAAAAAAAACGGGAAATCGCAAGAAAAAAAAAACTATATAAACTACCTACTGTATACTATCATTTCTATCCACTCTCATTTCCAAAAATAAATCGAAATCCATTAAAAAAATTCCACCAATGGCAACCATCTCTTGACAACTCTACAAGGCGGATATAAAATACAGAACAGATCCCTCGGAACACCACTTACACGAGTCCCTTATAGGTCTTATAGTTGACGCTAATCCATCTTTTCAGCGATCCAGCCTGACTACCACACGCTGTCGCAACAAAACCTGGTAAGCTGGACGATTTATGAATGCTGTATATAATGTTTATGACTGACGGACAGGGAGGGTAAGTGTTGTGGTGATGAGTTGGCGTGTTAGAGTCTGAAGGATGGAAGGAGAGAGTGGTTGTATGGTTGGAGGGAGGGAGGGAGGGACAAAGGAAGGAAGGAAGGAAGGAGGGAAAGGAGGGAGGGAGGGAAGGAAAGGAAAGGGGAGTAAAGGGAGAAGGGAATGAGAATGAAAAACATTTCTTAAACCAAATACTTTTGTGGTCTATTGAAGAAAAAGTCCCTAAACTTAAAGATAATATTCCCCCCCTTTTTTTTAGGATTATCAAAGCACTGCACAAAACCATCTAGTTTATGTTTATCAAGGAAGAAATTATTGATTCACACTCCCTATCCTACCCTATTGTTTTTCCTCAACGCTCTAATCATCTTTACTTATAAAACAGCCACGTTCTTGTATATTGAGATATCCCTTAAACCTTCATTACACCCTTTGTCAATGATGTAACATAATACTGAATATGTTCCATGAGAGGTACAACTCCACACTACATAATCACGTTATATCAAGATTGGTTTCAGGGAGAATATGTATGTCAGTTAAATGTCTTGATGATAAACATGATGTGTTAATTAGTAGCTGCATGAGAAGTTAATGTGACACGTCTCCTTTAGGAAGTTCAATTATCGCCAGCATTATATGTATCTGGTTTCTCTCGAGCTGAACACACCGTAGACAGTGAACAAAAAAAACCAGCACATACATCAGATCTGACACGATTATGTTAGATTATGCAAATTACCTTCAACTGTGGAGGGCATTTATGTCTGTCAGGTCAGGTTCAGGAAGGATCTAGAATGATCAGAATGTTATATACAATAATTATATCATTATGTCGTCATCTTTCCTCAACGTTTTCATGTATGGTATTTAATATACTTCCTAAATTTACCCCAGTGCTTCTTTAACTTAACCTTCAATAGTATATCCACATTAATGACACTTATTTCACCATGTTTCTTACAAGTGAATGTTAGGCGAGCGACACAGACGGAATCATCTCAAGGTGACAACAACAACAAGGTATAAATTCGACACCGACACACTTCTTCAGAATATGGTGGGTATCCTTCACAAGTGTAGCTGCAAGGTGTAGTATGTACAGGTAGAGTGTCAATCGGATGTGAGAAGTTGTGAAGCGAGACGAATCAAAATAACACAAAGATGCTTCATATTTCAACTCAAAGATCCAAAAAAATAAACAGATATTTCCTATTGGTGATGAATATTGCTCCCAAATAAAAATAAAAAAAGTGTCACTGGATCTGGTTTAGTATGACCGTATATATGTGTATGAAGTTCTTAAAGATGGTGAGTGTGATGGCAGGGTTCAGTGATACAGCATTCCAAACAGTAAGTGAATTGGGCAAGGAATTTTTAACACTGGATAGTAAAGCACACATACAGGCGAGCTAATAAAAGTCAATTTAGAACTTCCATCATCGAACTTAACATTAAAAAAAATATCAAAAGCATTGTACAATTTAATTCAGTGTCAAGTATGTGTTCCTTAATTACTGAAAGGAAGAGGGTAACTGAACATACAGACATATAAATAAATATAGATAACCTTGTGACGTTCCCCTATATCAAAGACTATGCCAATAAAAGCCCATTATATCGTTCCAATTATGGTCATTATCGAGCCATAACTTTACTCAGGTAACCTCGTCGTTCTTAGACACCAGACGTCAGGTAAGTAAAGTGGTTTGTAATTAAGGATCAGTAGAACAAGAAATGTCAATTAAAGTAGATATTTCCACGGCAGTTTTTTTTTTCTTTTCTTTTTTTTTAATACAAGTTGAAATGAAACTAGTATGGGGAGGGTTGTCTTTATAAGTGAAGGTTTCGATTTTACACATACACACACACGACCTCTCTCTCTCTCTCTCTCTCTCTCTCTCTCTCTCTCTCTCTCTCTCTCTCTCTCTCTCTCTCTGTGTTGCTATTTCGTTTTGCTTCAACAGCCTAAATAAAAAGAAAATGAGAAATGAAAGACACACCCAAATAGAAATTATATCTTGGTACTATATATAATTTTTCATAGGATTTAAGCACATGTAATCTGATGGGAAGTCGAGTTCTGTTGCCAGCCACTGACGAGTTTCTGTTAGACTGAAACTTTTCTTAAATATGGATTTCATTATACGGTTTATTGGGTTATAGCAGAGCCATCTAAACACTCTACCTTGTATAGCTGAGACAGGTGAGACACTGTTTATTGGAGCAGGTGAGACAATCTGAACTGTAAATTGGTAGAGCTAAGACAGGTGAGGTACTGTACATAAGAACAATAGAGACAGGTAAGACTATCAATTGCTGAACCGACAACAGGTGACGCACTACACTGACGCAGATAACACACAATATACATAGACTATATATGTAAGAAAAAAATATCAACCAATTAAATATAACAGTTCAGTTGTGAGGTTAGGTTAGGTTATCAGAAGCGTTGCATCTCGTTACCATCCGCTGGTGTTGTTATGTTCCGGCAGTGTTAAATTAAATCGTCTCAAATTTGTCACCGTCATTGATAAGTACTGTACTTTTAATGCGTTTTTTATAGAAGCCAGATAATATATATATATATATATATATATATATATATATATATATATATATATATATATATATATATATATATATATATATATATATATATATATATATATATATTTTGGTCAATTATATTATTGTATATAGAACATAGATGGCTTACACCCTTAAGATCGAACTAAGGAGTAACTATTGAACATCGTAATTTGCGACTGTCCAATCAGCTGTTCATGGCGGTTCCTTTGACGAGAAACCACAACCTAAACTCTACTCCGTGAATGGTAGTCCTTAGTATTCAACGCTGTAGGTAACTGAGATGTTGGGTGTTAGCAGCGTGGCCATCAGGGCTTATGTAACGTCATAATACATTCCCAATAATCTATGGTGATTGTTAGTGTGGGCAGAGGAACTGATAGTTAGCGCCCGTTGTATGGTGATGACGGCTGTAGGTCCAGACAAATTTTGAATCATCCCTCACCTGGAGATGTTCCTGTTCCTCCTCCGTGTTGTTTAGCTCACCTCCTGTTAGCGGCTCCCCTCCCGCCTGTAGCATGTGTGTGTGTGTGTGTGTGTGTAAAGCTGCAACAATTCAGTTTATATATTGGACAGAGGAATGAAGCGTCCGAGAGTTATACAGAGCCAATAGAGACATGTATAGTTCAGTTTATTATTTATCGTGTTAGTTACCCGTAAATGACGTTCGCCTTTTTCCCGAGCTACGGTTCCACCTGTCGAGATACTGCCACATTTAGACTTCGAGAGGATGGCAGAGTGAAACTGGGTCTCATAAGCTCGTTAGGGACAGTGTGGCTACATCAAACTGTACACTAAGCCTTCGGTACGACACTGCACAAGACCACCTTTACTCTCCGAACAGGAAAGTCAGTTGTCTAGCTACAGCTGATAGGACCAGCGACCCTTGGAATAGGAGACAAGCGCTGTTTTCTTTCGGCCGCCGCAGTATAGTAAGACTCCTAGTGTTGACAGTGCTCGAACTTCACACTTGACGGCCTCAGAGATCTTTGTTAGGTTCCTGTATGTTTCTCATCATATTCATAACCCACAACACCAGTATATATTAATCTCTATACAATATATGAACCCATACTACCCTTTAATATATGATGGAAAAATATAAAAATGCAACGGGTGTATTTTCTATACCAGTAACCATATATCAAAATCAGTAAATTAGTTTTAAAATATGAATGTCTTGTGAATCATAAAACTGAATGACAATTAACTGAAGATAATATAATATATAGTTGATACGATCTTAACATCACGTTCACCTGCACAGTTAATAATGCATCGTCATCTTTCTTATCCAAGGTGTGGTAGAGAAGACTAGCTTATATATGGGGTCCCTTGTTAGTTATATTGTTCTTAGGGAGCTAGACTGTCAAACCTACTTACCCTTGCACGGTACACAGGCTAAAAGCAGATGAAAACAATTATTCATCTTCTATCATTGTATTTCTTCGTCTTCCTCATCTATTTCTTTTTATTTAGTTATTTTTTTTTGTATTTTAACATAGTTCTTCTTATTCTGTTTCCTAATTATCTGTTGTTCTTTCCCATCTCTCTATTATTTGTCTCACTTCCATTCCATTCTTACCTACGGGTCTTCTTCATTGCAAATTATCTCAGAATACAAACACTGATGCTCAGATACAGTGGAGTATACAACATTAACTATACATTACATTATAGGATCATATTACATAAAAATTTATCGGATACATTGAAACACGTTAATTAGAAAAAAATCATTCCTGGGAGGATCATTTGGCTAGTGAACTTCTGTATCGTATCAAGTAAATGCAATGAGTATAATTCTCCCATTTGCTGAGGTTCTCGGTTTGGTCTAGTAAGCATTATGTGAGATACCTTGTTCTGAGGTCGCATTGCAGTTTTTAGTAGCTCGTTAATCCAATGACCATATACAGCCGAGGAAACTATCAGGGTAACATTACCAGTCGTTTGCTCACCTAATGAAGGGATGGTGTGGGCAGCTGTACACACCCCAGATGAAGAGGAGGATGAGGAAGGGGAAGAGGCTGGTGTCGGACGGTGAGGTGGGTTTCGTTTTATTATCTCATTTATGGCGAGTGAAGGAGGCGAGGGCGAGGTTGAGGCTGACCGGGAGAGAAAGGAGGTGACGTGAGAAGAGTTGATGAACAAGAAGATGATAAAGTTGTGTCCAAGATGAAAAATAATACACCTACAAGAATATTATTGGCCTGGAAATGATCGTCCATGACTCTAGATAAACATTAGTGGATCAACGTGAACAAGAAAAAGTAAAAAAAAAAAATTGTCTCGATATCATGTGGTCATAAGTTTTATCTTGCGACAGTTGCACAGACCAGGTGATATAGCTGGAGCTCCAAAAGAATAAAAGTCAGCTGATGAATATCCAGGTGTATCATGTTACACAGACTGGGTTTGTTGATGGTGAGATTATGTGCCCTCTTGTGTCTCCCCGTGTTGAGGCAGCAGATAACATGACCACTACCTCACTCAGCTGCACGTGCCTCGGACCGAACACACACATTCACATACAACATAATACAACAGGTGGCGTAGAAGGACAAGACAAGTTTGATCTTTCATCTAACAATACAAATATGTAATAATACTGTACATTAAATAGTACCTTCTATAAAAAGATAAAAAAGATGGTAACGTAGCTTTGGCATAAAGTCGTTTTTTAATACTATACCTCCCAGCCATAACGTTATCAGTGCCTATACTGTACCTACTCCAATACGGGCCAATGTTAATGGCTCATGTACGTACTATCTTAGCTTAATGGCTCACGTACGCAATATCTTAGAATACGCACTTACATCACAGTAATACATTACATTATTAACACCTACTAACCATATTTACTGGAAATAATAAAAAAAAAATACTGGTAGATTTACTTCAGTATAATTATAGGTTTCAAAAAGTTGTACTGCGCAAATTTACATGTAAATTATACGTGATGATTTGATAATAATCACCTCAAGGATAATTAATGTATAAACCTAGTACAGTAGTTACACAGGCTGACAACCGAGCACTCAGTGGGCCCCCACACTCACGTTCACCTGGCCCCCACACTCACGTTCACCTGGTCCCCACACTCACGTTCACCTGGTTCCCACACTCACGTTCACCAGGTCCCCACACTCACGTTCAGCTGGGCCCCACACTCACGTTCACCTGGTCCCTACACCTACGTTCTCATAACAATCACCAAATATTACATAACAAATAACTTAATAAAACGTCATGAAAGTTAAAAATATTATATAACTAAACGTGATGATGAAGCCAAACTTTTAAGGAGATTATGATAAAATTCTTGAAAAAAACTGTTGTGTGTGTATCATGTTTTATTTTTTTGGACGAGGAAGTGAAACCTTGTTGTAAATATGTTACTTGACGCCTGTGAGTGTCTGCTGGAAACTGACTTTCCTCTTAGTGTGTTACTGACTACTTTTAGACATGTTTATTATTGAATACTTATATATTTTATGTGTACAGGCACTACATATACAAGTACAGACGAATATATATCGTGTGTGTGTGTGTCGCTATTGACCGACGTGCCCAGGTTTTATGATCGTGGTTGTCTAGACGAGGTATTCTGTAATAATAGTGTGGGTATGAATAAACACCTGCTAGTACTTTATATCAGAACTCACTCACGTCCAAACAGACGCGCCCCTAAAAACTCGCCTTGTTGTATGATAGAGCGGACGCCATGTGCGTCATATCCTGGTAAGATTAGAACTTGGCGTTTTTTGGTCGCTGGCCAGGAACTGCGGTACACATGGAAAACCGAAAACGTCCCGCCCCCCACATAACTAAAAATTGAAACTGGCTCCATCTATAGAGGTTTCTATATACAGGTTTTCTTGTAGATAACCTTACATACTAACAGTATGTGAAGAGCATCATTATTAACAAAAGGAACGTAACATAACCTAAGGTAAGTATAGCTTGGGATGTGTGATAGTAAACGACGTCTTAATTGAAACATTAATTTTACCATTTATGAACTATTTCCTTTCACTTATAGGAGTAAAACAAAATCATTATTGATTTGGTGGAAAAAACGTCAGTGCGTTTGAATCGAACCTTTAGCACAATACTAACAAACGTTACCTAGCTTGCACACAAGCACGCTCAAAAACGCGCGCGCACGCACGGACACACCACACGGACACACACACACAAGCACACATGCTCATAGACACCTAAGCTTGTATGCACACACACACACACACACACACGCTCTACTACTATTACTATTTTGCTGTCACTCGGAATCGAGTATGACGATCATCCAGCTATGATACAATTATAAGAGTTTTTAAGGATGCCATCTTCGTTGGTGAGGAGTTGACTGGAGAGGCTGATACGGGACCGGCAGCGTCTTTCCGGCGCTGGCGGTTATCTACCCTGCCCTGCCTGTCTGGCAGGAGAAGACTTATGTAAGGCTGCTTCCCTGTTCACCACGAGGGCTAGACAGCGGTGGTAGCTGAAAGCGAGAGGAAGCAAGCAGTGTCTGCACCTAAACACTCGCAAAATGCTGCTACACTAGACGCATTATACCACCCTGTGTGAGCTCACATACAAACACAGACAGCTCGTTACGGCACCACCTGTACACGTATGTCAGACTCAAGGTTGACATGTGAGGAGACTGTGCAAATTCAAATATGCATTTACCTACTTTTAATTTCTGGTTATACATAAGCGAGAGAGACGGACAAACAGACTGATATACACAGGACTATTCATACGGTAACTATTAGTATTTACACAGTGGAGGAGGAGGAGGAGGAGGAGGACGGACACAGGTTATATACAGTTAAATGCCCAGCTTATGTACTAAGGGCAGGTGCGGGGGTGTACTGATACACACACACACACACACACACACACACACACACACACACACACACACACACACACACACACACCATGAAACCGCTATGTCAGTTCCACATCAGGAGTGTTTCTTCCCAAGACTATAGTTACTGTATAACTACCTAATACACGGCGTTTCTCTCTTAGGTTAAGCGGGCAGTGACTGATAACTTAACCATATCAAGGGGCATTAACCTCCTCTGGATTCTAAGTAAAAAATAAATAAAATAAAGGATATATAGTAGATTATAGATAATTAATAAGAACACACACACACACACACACACACACACACACACACACACACACACACACACACACAGCACGCTTTTAAAGGTTTTACCGCAATTCATTCATGACCAACGCTAAATCGAGACTAATAAGAACAGGAAGCGGGTTGGTTGGGTGTAAACAAAGCCGAACATGATTGTATGAAGGATGTTTTATCAATGAAGTGTAGTGAGTTGTCAATTGAGTTTTTAATCCGATTATGGAGAATGAGGAGGAGGAGGAGGAGGAGGAGGAGGAGGAGAGAGAGAGAGAGAGAGAGAGAGAGAGAGAGAGAGAGAGAGAGAGAGAGAGAGAGAGAGAGAGAGAGATAATAACAAAAGAGAACAGACAACAGACAGATGAGATAGAAAAAAGTAAATTCAACAAATGAAAAATATATATATATATATAATATATATATATATATATATAATATAGAAAACTAAGAAACAAAGAAACAAACAAACATAGAAACCTCACACACAATCCTCCTCTCTAAATCATACAAATTGAAACCTTCCGATAACAGCTGAAAATAAACGTACAGTATCCAGAAAGCAGTGATCACTTTGAAGGAGATGGTCAAAGTCACCACCACCAAGAGACGCGCCCCGGCAGGTGAGTCTCGACAACAGGTCACCTTTGCTGGAGTCACTTCACTCTTCTCTTGAGTTGGCGGAAGGACTTAAAATTATATGTAAACTAGAGTGTGTGTGTGTGTGTGTGTCTGTCTGTCTCAGTGGTAGCAACTTGACATTCAACACATGAGATGTAATCATTCAATATTCAAGAGTAATAATTAATGAACTAAGGAACCGATTCTTAATTCTAAATCATATCTTAAAGTAGACTGAATGGGCGATGGGAATTCTCCTTTATCATTAGAATTACTTATAAGTGTTGTGAGTAAGAGCAGCCATGGCAAAGTTATTCTCTTTCCACAAACTACTTAATATACGGCCTTTCCACACCGTCTCTCCCCTTCCCTCCCTCATTAACACACCCTTAGCCTGATCCCCCTTCCCCTTCCCCTCTCCTTCACACATACTTTTTGCCTATATTTCCCTCTCTCCCTCTTCCACATTCCTTACCTAACTCCTACCTTCCCTTTTCTCAACCTACCTCTGACCGCAGTCTCTCTCTCTCTCTCTCTCTCATTTCCCTTACACACCATTGGCTTGACCCCTCCCTTCCTCTCTCGCTCATATATCCCTGGCCTCCTCCTCCTCCATTCCTCTTCCCCCACTCTCTCCATTCCTCTTCCCCACTCACTCACTCTCCCTCCCTTCTCTTCTCAACCCTCTCATTTACTCAACTCCCTCCTCCTTCCCACTTACTCCCTCCCTCCCCATCCCACTTACTCCCTCCCTCCCTCTCTCCTACCCCCACATACTTCCCTCTTCCTTCTCCTCCATTCATCCTCCCCCTCCTTCCCGTCATTTCCTTTATCCATCTTACCTGCACCCAGCATGGACGGCCCACCAAAGAGCGCATTATGAAGTCCTTCAGACTACATCAGTGTCTGCAGGAGTAATTACCTGAGCGGCACTTCATTACAATAACAGATCTGTGAGGGACAAAAACATCTCCAGGGACTCGCACGTCCTAAAGGAGCCTTCTGTACCTCAGGTGACCACGCAGGGACCAGGGTGTTGTGGTGGAGGTGGTTGTGAATGTGGTGAGGTTATGTTTGGTGGTTGTGGTGGAGGTGGTTGTGGTGGTGGCGGTGGGTGTAGTGGTGGATGTTGCGATCGTGTTCTTGTGTTTGCTGGTAGTAGTAGCGATTGTGGTGGTTTGGTAGTGACGGTGGTGGTGTAGTAGTGATGGTGGTGAGGTAATTGGTGGTGGGTGTGGTGGCAGTGTTGTGTCAAGGTGGTGGTATGGTTGATGTGTTCTGTCGTGGTTGTAGAAGGAGTGTGTTGTCGGTGGTGGTGATATGTTAACCATGGTAGTGATGGAGGATGTGAAAGTGTTAGTGGTAACATTTATAAGAGTAATGTCGTGGATGTATGATGCGATGTATGTTATGATTATTCTGTGTATTGTAATGCATGTATGTTGTTGTTGTTGTGTTTGTTATGTGCGTTATGATGACTGTAGAGGAAGATACGTGGATGTGTATGGATGGTGATGGGAACTGGTGCTAAATAAAGGAACTACCATTATTACCTTTCGTCACAAATGCAATAATTGTTTGTGTAAGAAATGAACCTTTAAAGCAGCTTGCCATGACATGAGAGATGAATAACTTTGATATCATTAAGTTAATCTACTGCTGTTGATATATTGAGCAGTTCCTGTAATAGTAGAATATACAAATTATACATCCTCTTGTATACACTCCAGGCCACCATAACTCTCACTCTCTTTTTATATAAATTCTGTTATCTATCGTTTTAGACTTTTTTCACACACACACACACACACACACACACACACACACACACAAACAGACACACACACACGCACACGCACACGCACGCACACACACGCAAACACACACTCACACACATTCACACACACTCTATTTATGAAGGTGTGGAGATGGTTATGGTCTTTGGTCGTGGTTTTAAATGCTTGTAGATGCTGTTCCAAATTATCCTATTTTGTTTAAGCATTGGAGCATTTAATAATTTTTGTATTAGTTAATGTCAAAGTTTTACTACAGTATCCGTCAGTAATGCCATTTGACAGAGGTGTAAAGTAGGGAGTGAAAAGTGCTTAGAGTTTATCAGTATGACTCGCCAAAAATATTCATAAAATATATTTAGTTTATTTTTATGACATTATGGAAACACTTCATGGTAATTTGCATCTAAGTATTAGTTTAATAGATACTAGTTTTGTCTTGGAATTTTAATTACAAAGTAAGAATAAAAAACGGAGTAAGTACACTGGAGTAGACATGTTCAACTCTAACCCAGTCATCAATTGCCTCAACTCCATACAGAATCACAATGGAGTAACCAACAACCAGACCAACAATACTATCATGCATAGGATATTCAACCTGATAACCACACTCTAGCTAAACTCACTACGAGACCTACCCTGACACACACAAAAAAAGTACAACAGGCCGTTCCCAGCATCAAATGCGGCTATTTTACCGCCAGTCTGCGTGAACTGAATCTCCATTGATAAACAGACGCGAGAATTGATGAGTCGTGACCAACTGGTATTCAAGATAATCAAATGAGGCATGATCTGTATCCCCACAGCGTCATGATGCCCCCATCTGTGGCGTTTACCACTGTAGTCATGTCACAACGCCGTGACATGAGAAAAAGGTTGATAAATGTACTGAGAAAGACCTGGACGGCGAACCCACCCGAGGCCATCTTAGGGGAGCGGCCGTCGGCGTCCTCTGGGGTGTGCAGGTGATGGGGGTCTGAAGGGAGAATATGTAAGAGGGACAGGAAAGGGTAGGTGAAGTGGGGGGAGAGGGGGGCATTGCCCAGCAAGACCGTTGGCGGCGACCAAGTTGCTGACAAGACAAAAAGTCAACCATAATTCAGCAGTGTTACTAACCCACTGACCCGTGCTGCTGCTGCCCGACACACTTGTCCTTGACGACACGTGCGTCCCTCCAATCAGGGCGTCGCTAGTCTCTCCCGGCAACCAATCAACGCCGGGCCTTTGCGGTCTCAAGTTATCCAGCTGGGCCACCTGGCTAGTGGTTCAGCCAATGGGGCTCCTGCGCCCTGGTGTCTGGGGGTACCAACTTACACATGCATCTGCCTGGCAGCTGAACATTAGTTTTAAGTATATTACTTCCACTTTTAGATGACCTGACCATTAAACAACAACGGTGTCCTAGGCAGCTGGAATAAGCTGGAAATAACTACTTGATTAAATGCTACTTAGCTCTCCTACTGTACATAAAGCGGCAATGAGAAGTGAGACAAGTTATCGCACGAGAAAAGTTTAGTCTATTCGTTCAATTTAACAGAAGCTCTCACTTTCCTTTATCTACCAGTCATTACATCAAGTTAAATTACGCAGCCCTGAAATATTAACATTTATTCTAGTTATATTTCGTGGGCGATACATTAAGCGGTGTTAGTTGCTTACTTGTTGTAAAGTGTACAAGAGGCCATAAAGTAAGTATATATATATATATATATATATATATATATATATATATATATATATATATATATATATATATATATATATATATATATATATATATGCAAGTAAATCACTGTAGGTGCGCGTGATCTAGGTATATGCTGATAACCACAAGGAAAGAAGAAAACACGAAGTTCCCAAGCGCTTTTTTTTTTCATGCTTCATATTAAAATTATTTTCACAGGATAATTTACTGTCAAACGATATACGCTTGGAGCAAGGCCTGGAGCCCTCAGATACTGGTGAACCTGTTGCGTCCCTCCTGGCGGCCAGGCCCAGGTGACCTGTAAATGATAATACTCCCCCACTACACTCCTCTGCTTCAGGCACCCCGGCGCCCAGCACGTTCTTAGAACGCATTATTATTAAATAATTATCCTGGAGATTTAAGATGTTTGGAGGTGTAAGAGCAAGAGACAAAGTCGTGTTGAATCGTCTACTCTACAGTGTGTTCTCACGCAAGACGTTCGTGTTGACTACTAACAAGGCGGACACCCATCACCAAAATACCACGTCTTTATCCTAAATATTGCATAATGCCTCTCTCTCTCTCTCTCTCTCTCTCTCTCTCTCTCTCTCTCTTCCCATTTCTATTCTTCATATAATCAAAGAGAACCCAATGGGTAATGTGAATCACGAGATGAATTGAACATAAAATATTACTTCCACCAAATATCCTTCGCCAAGAAATATATAAATAAAAGGCAACACGACGCTCACTGGTACACACACACACACACACACACGTGGTCGGTGAGGGATTACAGGCTGGAACACCGCCACCAGACATTTTCTTTTCTATTACGTTTCATTCTCATTGGTGTGGCTGTCGGAAAGAAACACGTCAGGAGGACCTTCTCACCATTAACAATAAGAAGACATTCATGAATATCAAGTTAAATGATCACCCGTCCTGCATGTTTGTGTGTGTGTCTTTTTCCCGTGGACAAACAGCTCCTGGCAGTGTTCCCACGGGTGGTGGTGAGTGGCCTTGCTCTGTCTGCTGGGGTGAGGCAACCAATGATCATATCAGCCACATCCCACTGACTTACCTGCCGTCAGATACCACAACACCGTTTCGTCACACACGCTTGAAGGAAAAAGTTATTATTATATATATTTTTTTTACATTACTTCTTCTTCTTGTTCATTACCGTTATTGAAATTTCGCAATCACGTATTGTAAAGTTGGTTTATATTTTCCCTCTCATTCTCACTCAACTGTAGTAATCATTTTCTCTTTGATTTTTTCTATGCTTCTTTTAACAAAATTTGGCTACAAATCAACATTTATTCTTTAGCAGGAGTTTTGTATTTCATTATTTATTTCTTCCATCCCATTTTCTTTGCAAGTTCTCTCTCTTTCACCAACTCCTTTTCGCCTTGTAGTCTCCACACGATTTACTCTCCTCACCAACCGGCAGGAACCGGTTCCCGCCGCCGTAGTAAACATCACCCTGGCTACACACGCCACAACCACACACACACACGCGCATTAGCATGAGAAAAACGTGCAGCGACTCATCATTAAGCTCGGGAACACGTTTGAGAACCTGTCTTACTACGCCTCCTCAGTGACTGGTCAAAGTAAACAACATTGACAGTCAGGAATAACGAGAAACGAAACTAACACACACACACACACCGAAAGATAGATAATATAAAAAAAGAAACAAGAGAGAGAGAAGAAAAACTGAGAAAGAAACAAGAGAAAAAATATAGAGAATCGAGAGAGAGAGTAACGCAAAAGAAAGAGAGAAAACAAGAAAGATAGAGAGAGATAGAGGTTATGTAGTATGCATATAAGGTTGGACATTGGGAAAAACCTGGCACAGTAAACCTAGGGTGTGTGCTCACGTTACCTCAGCGGGGTCTGGTGGCCAACACTGAACTGTTTATCATGATCATATGTTTCATTGTATCTCTAGAGAATAAATACAGGTAAATTCAGATAATTAATTTATGTCTACTTGCTAATAAAATCCTAACCCAAAAAATATTGATTCTTTACCATAATATGAAAGTGAATATATCCTCTTTGTGATTTTGTTTGCGAATAAATAACATATTAATCTCATATGAAAGTAGGTTAGGTTAGGTTAGGTTAGGTTGGGTTAGGTTATAGGTTAGGTGACGAGTG
The DNA here is from genome assembly GCF_018991925.1 of Homarus americanus. NCBI lineage: Eukaryota > Metazoa > Arthropoda > Malacostraca > Decapoda > Nephropidae > Homarus > Homarus americanus. The sequence continues at coordinate 441,154 of NW_024723484.1, forward strand.
TCTGAAAAAACCCGAGGGGCAAAATCTCTCAACAACAAAATACCCAAAAGGTTCAGCAAAAGTTGGTTGGATTTCACGAAACTAGATGAACATGATAAGAAAACGGTCGCTAGTGAAACATTAGGCGCTGATACGAACCTATAGCTGCTCAGGTGGCTGATTAGTGGCCGTGAACAACAACCTTTTCTACATCCTTATTTGACTGCCAGACCTCCCTGCCTCACCTGGCTGGTGGTGTGGTGGTGGTGTGTGGGGTAGTGTGGTGGGTAGTGGTGGGTGAGTGGTGGTGTGGTGGGGGTTAAGTGGTGGTGGTTGTGGTGGGGGTTAAGAGGTGGCGGTGGTGGGGGTTGAGTGGTGATGGTGTTTGACTGAGGATGTACTCATACGTATGTGTGGTGGTGATGGTGGTAGGTGAATGAGTGACTGAGTACCGGAGTAGTTTCAGTCATTGCCTTTACAATAGGGAAGTAGAAGCGTATAATAGCAATACCGAAAACGCACGCACACACACACACACACACACACACACACTTTCATTCGCTCTCTCTCACATAATATTCTTGAAGGATCTAAGGAGGAACAATTTGTAACTGGGTGACTCACCTCCGTAGAATTTGTACCCCAGCAGACGGTGGCGCCAGGTGAAGGAAGGGAGGAGGGGGAATGAAGGGACAGGAGGAGCTGAATTGACTCCTCAGCAGGTTCTTCTTCCTCCACCTTCCCCCACCTCCTTCTATACACACGCACCCCCTACCACCTCCACCACCCTCCTTCATAAACTCTACTACCTTTCCTGGCCACCTCAACCCACCACCTCCCTCACACTCACCCACCACCTCCCTCGCCTACACACCTACCGTCTCCTCCTCCTTCTCTTTACTTAATTTTTTTTGACAGGCACAGTTCAAGGCAAAGGTTCAAGCAAGGCAGAGATAAACATAACTCTTCAGCCTTGGTGGAGAACAACATAGTCTATAAACTTAAGCGTTGTGTCAAAATGTTCCGTGTTTTAATTCCCTCAAGTAGAAGATGATTAGCTTCTCTAACCTATAGTTCATATTTCTCTCTCTTTTTCTTAGTATTTCATCTTTACTCTTCTCTCTCTCTCTCTCTCTCTCTCTCTCTCTTGTATATGAGAAGAGAGTGGGAGATAAAAGGGAGAGGAGGTACAAGATAGGACGTAAACAAGTCGAGATATCTGAACAGGTTCGCTCATATACTACTCTTGTGTACCTAGTGTTAGATACCCTCCATCAAATACCAACATCTCGTTACTGTGGACCACCGTACTACTCTTGTGTACCTAGTGTTAGATACCCTCCATCAAATACCAACATCTCGTTACTGTGGACCACCGGCAATACCTCGTCAGACTGACCCATTGCATTCCAAAGTGGTGCTAAGGTGGACACGCTGCCTGTAAGAGTTATGACCAATTTCTATTAAGTACTGTCATGCTCAAGGGATATACCCGCCATATGTTTGCTTGTTTCTTTGTAGGAATTGAATTCTATAGTGTGTGTGTGTGTGTGTGTGTGTGTGTGTGTGTGTGTGTGTGTGTGTGTGTGTGTCTATCTGCAATAATCTAAGCAAGGGTTACAGCTGATTGAGTCTCATCTGGAAGCTAACAACCCGTTTTATACAGTCTTCAGATGCTATGTGCAGAACGGTACGGTGTGGGTGGCAGGAGCGGCAGTCAAGCGTTGAAAGCATACCATCAGTAGCACCACGCATCGTTGCACTCCATGTATTTGACTCTTTTAGATGTTAGGAGATATACCTTTAGCAACGAGGTGTAATGATTAACACACATATCCCCGCCTGGAAAACACCCGCCTGTCATAACCGCACAGTAATGACATAGCGATTCCTAGGCGATAACTCTCATTGTCTTCTCCTTGCAACCTGTCAGCTACACTTGGTTCCCTTACTTCCACTGACTGACACCCACCACCATGACCTCTAAGTTATACATTTTTGTTCTTGGTTAAATCATGTCTCTTTCCTTTCAACAGGCTACACAATTAACGTCATTTCTCACCCACTAAGTGCTTCCAGTTGTCTGCCTCCATCACACCATCCACTCCTCTCACACGCCTACTTCCTATACTACCAACTCTTGTCTACTGTTTATTATTCCTACCCACATCAATCTTCAGTCTCCCGTCATTTCCCCATCATTCACTCTCTTATCCATCTCATTCATTCTAATAATACAGTCATTTACAGTGTTGAATACAAGACCAAAGACGTTGCTGGGTGAGAATAAAGACGTTTTATGTCCATAGCCGAGACGTCGCCAGGCCGACTGGAGAGGAGCCTCAGAGCGTGACGGGGTGTGGACCGAGGCTGATTGCTTGTTAAGGATAATGGCATCGCTACTGCTCAATAAACCAGAGCCACGAGACCAATTGGCATCTTCAGAGTACATGAACCTTTTCATTTCGAAGCTCGGAGTAGATACTGGTCAGTTGCGGTGGCTGGGGCGTGGTACACTTGGCTTCTCGTGTGTGATTTTTTTTCTTTCAGAGTTATGAGTATTTGGTCGGTGTCCTTATAGTATGCAGCCCCCCCCCCCCCAAAAAAAAAAAACCAGATTGGAGGGTTAAGGCGACCAACCACCAATAACCTCAGCACCTGCAAAATATCACATCGACATTTCTGAAGCGTTGTCGAAAATCCTTGCAGACTATAAACGTCACCTCGCCATCAGCTGTGGAGGGGCCAAATGACAAAAGGATGTGTCAGCCGGGTCTATCTGATGTAAGGCGTATCCTGAGGCCACTTGACGGAGTTACATGATCGGGTTAGGTTAGGTTAAGTTAGGTTAGTTTACGCTAAATAGCATAGAACAGACGATCGCCTAAGTAGGATGTAATGCACTTAACCACCACCAGGGTTTCTTCCAGTAGCTTCCATACGGACATACCAGTGGTGGTGGATGAATACAACAGAACGACTGTGTACTGAATATACATAAGTAAAGGTCTTGATAATTTTGATTTTTTCTGAGAATAACGTAATTCTAAAAATAAAAGTAATTAATTTTTTTTATTATTCGTCAAGTTATTAATATCACGAACTTGACTGTGCTAAGATGTTTTAAAAGTATGTAGCAGATAATATTACCAAATGGTCTGCTTTCCTTGCCACCTGCTCACAGATGTGAAAAAGTAAACGAAGACTGGAAACTGTACTGATCATGAGTCACAGTGAGGTATGCCATAGGCTAACTTTACTCCTATTCTTCTTCCACTTCTCATATGGTTGACCTGATTTTGTTCCACCATTACAAATAATTTAATACTTTTGTTATGAGACTAAAATCATCACTAAATCACGTGCATCACTGATCGCTATGAAAAGAAAATCCTCCTTAACAGATGAAATTATTCCCAGAAACAGTGGACAGAGGCGGCCATAGTTAGCATTGGTTTAAGGGCAGTAATATTTCGTACTATAAAATAATCAGAAGCATCTAATTTTCTTATAGCTTTACAAAGACCATAATGTGGCACAGTGTTAAGGTTTCACTAGGCCTACATAAGACTGAGGGAAACAGTTGGCTTTTCTGTAGGGGGGAGAGAAAGGGCTGCTCAGACTTCCGGGAGACGAGGAGGGATGGCGTGAAGTGACTACCACACCTCTCTGAAGCCCTAAGCTGTGGGGGGTCGAAGGATGAGTAGACAGGAGCCTATGAGGAGAAATAATTATAATTCTCCAGACTAATTCGAGATGGGGGGTGGAATGGCAGAGGATGTAAGGAGAGGAGTAAATATATAAGTTTTTGAGGGGAAGGTGAGAACTGTTCAGACTTGTTGGGGAATGAATAACTTATGGGTTCGTATGGCGTTGGATAGGGAGAGAGAAAACTAGTCTAGAATGTGGATGGTGAGGTTGTGCCGCATGAGGAGGTGTAAGGTGAGGGTTTACTGGGTCTGTAGGGGAACATTACAACCAGGAGAATTTGTACAGGGTAGAGAGGGTAATAAGAGTTGGCCAGACCTATGAATAATGAAGGACGACAACGGGTAAACAGGGTTCGTGGGACTGCGGAAGAGAGGACGGAAAGTACCCGAGTTAGTGGTAGGGAATGAGACAGGTAGACCTTGAGAGTATTGTATGGACCATTAACTCTCAGCTGCAATAATACTTCCTCTACAGTTCTCATTTTTATACAATTTCTAAAGTAGCTAAAATCTTATACAACTATAGTATATAAATATATATTATGTTTATAAATGCAGATATAGTATATGTATTTATTTATTAATGTATTTATATATTCACCTTTATCTCCGTCGCCTCTCACACTGCCATAATGAAATACTGTATATGAATATATTGTCTCCATCATCGAGTCTCGACAAGTCAATTTATCCTCTTGTCGAGTGAGGATAAGATCACTGCAGCAGGATGTTCAATTTCTGTTTACCTTAACACCACAACACCCCCTCTGTAGTCACCCCAATAACCTCCCTGTAGTCACCCCAATACCCTTCCTCCCTGTAGTCACCCCAACACCCTGTAGTCACCCCAACACCCCCCCCCCTGCAGTCACACCCAACATCTCCCCACCTGTACACTGCCCATTTTGCCTCACCAATATTTCTCCTCCTCTTTCTCACTTGCAGTCGAGAGAAGTAAAGATACACATTACCTTCTAGACCAAACGTTACTGAAACTCATCTCAAAGAGTCCAGCAAATCCCTTATATTGACAAACACAATGGTCCACGATTTACAATGAATGTCCAACTTGGTTCATCTTATCTTTGTCATGCATCTAGTAAGCTTTTTTTTCTCGGATAGATACAGGTTTATTCTCCTAACTTTACAGCTCGGAATATAAAGGTGGTCAAGAGCAGTGCCGGTCACGCTGCTTACTTATCTACTGATTCTAAATATACAATGCTGTGCAGCCGCCCTGTCCTTAACGGATCTTCAAGGTCTATGGTACTGATTTTTCATTTTGCAATAACAATACATAAGTGATGTGTGTGTGTGTGTGTGTGTGTGTGTGTGTGTGTGTGTGTGTACAAGATGATTAGTTTTGAAGAAGGATGAAGATGGTTATAGCAATGAAGACAAATTGAAATGAAGAGAATCGAAGTGATGATAGCCAAAAGTAATTGAGAGGTAGAAAAAAGACAGAATAAGAGAAAGATATAGTTGTTGGTACCTGTGAGAGAAAGGTCACCAAGATCAAGGTAGTACTATAGAGTGACCCACCTTGGGGCGTGGAGCCTGGAGTCACCACGCCCTCCTCCTCACAGCGGCGCCACCAGCTATAAACAGTATCACTTAGTCTACTCTTATATAACCTCCGAGGATTAACTTTTCGTGCCTTTGTGTTTCCGTTTCTTGTGAATGTAAATGTGTGTGTGTGTGTGTGTGTGTGTGTGTGTGTGTGTGTGTTTGTGTGTGTGTGTGTGTGTGTGTGTGTGTGTGTGTGTGTAATAATAAACGGTTTATTAATAGAGTTGTAGCCGGTGGCTGAAAATATACAGACTTACATTTGATTTAGACATAATGATATAATATGCATTGAATATATTTACAGGGCTGTACAGTACATAAATTAGCAGTTGTTTATTATTTTAACAATAGATGGGATGGTGTGTGTGTGTGTGTGTGTGTGTGTGTGTGTGTGTGTGTGTGTGTGTGTGTGTGTGTGTGTGTGTGTGTGTGTGTGTGTGTGTGTGCATAGGAATATTTGCAACTGTGTATGTCCATTTGTCTTGTCTCTTTATCTTTATGTAAACTTATTAAATAGGTAGCATGACGATGGGCAATGACAAAAACTACTTATTTTTTAGGGGGTCAAAGTTAAAGGTCATACATCACGATTAAGGAAGACTGCAACCAACACTGGAGGCGCTTAAATAGGAATTAACTAGTCCCAATTACTTGTTAGTTGCCAAATATACCTGGTAAGCTTGATCTAATTAGTTCACCTGGTCAAAAGATGTTTAGTTCAGCTTCAGCATCATTGATTTATTTTCACAAAGTGTGGATCAAATTTCCTCTGTTAAATATCTAAGACAACTATGTAAAATAATTTAATTCGCTTTACTCGTTCCTTTGTTTTAATATGTTCGTCTATGTATGTATGCGTACATACATATGCATATACATACACAAACGAACATATAAACACAATTGATTTACAGACTTACATAGGTACACAGATGAACCTATAAAGATACGTTCACACAAATACACTCCAACAATAAACGCACACACGCACACCGGCACACACACACACATGTATGTTTTGCGCCTTTCATCTCATGCGTTCACATACTCCAATCAATGCCAGGAAATCGTATGACGCCAGTACCATTCATGAAATCGAACAGCGCAAGCAGTCATTATATCCGTCTGCAGTAGTTTGAATAACCCCCCCACACACAAAAAGGCACATCAACAACAATGATATTCGCTTCAGGTGTCGCCGCCTGGGGCAGCACCAGCACATCTGAGCAGAGGATGATCACAAATTATCACATACCTGTCAATAACGACCACACACCTGTTACATACGATAAAAAACCTGCGAAATTCGATTATATACCTGCTACATATAACAACATACCTGTTAATTAAGACTATATACCTGTTAAATATGATTATATACTCTAGTCATATACATCTTCACTATACCCCTATCAAATGCTATCAGACAAACCTTATACAGTGCTACCACTTACTATGACACAGTACCTAAAGTGAAGTTAACTATTACCTGTGCTCTTACGTCCCTCAGTATACTCCCCGTTGTTAAGTAAACGAGTTATAGTTCTCCTACCTGACAGCAGACTGATCATATATTAAAACAACGCGTTAGGGACCGATACAAGAGTTATGTGTTCGTAAAATAGAGCCAATGGTGTTGTCTAGCATTATCTTGATCGTTCTGAAGGTTCCTGTAACACTCATTCCCCTGGTTACCTGTAAAACACTCCCCTGGTCACATATGCAACACTCCACTGGTCACCTGTGCAACACTCACCTGGTTACCTGTACAACATTCCCCTGGTAACCTACACCACACAACATTCACCTACAGTACTTACTCCTATACCACTCTTCTAGTCACCTACAACCTACCACACCACTAGCCTATTCACCTAAACCACAGTATCATCTTACAACCTAAAAATGTTACCTGAAAGTGAAAGAGTAACGTAGTCCTGATGGCTCTAGTAAGGGAGAGTGAGAAGATACAGCATACTGTGGCCGTATTATTTAACCGAAAAGGAAGTATCAATTACACCTTTTCAGCAGCCTCTTTTTTTTCTATTACAAGGAAGCAATGTTACCGACACTGCATTCAACCGCTGTCACTTCCCTAGCTGTAAAATTAGGTACCCATACAAAGCAAACAGACGACCCTTAGGACAGGAAGCGAACGATGTAGTCACTCGGCCATTCGGTTACCTGCAGCACACTACACCCTTCTATAATACTCTCCTAGTCACCTATACCACACCACACCCTTCTATAATACTCTCCTAGTCACCTATACCACACTACACCCTTCTATAATACTCTCCTAGTCACCTATACCACACTACACCCTTCTATAATACTCTCCTAGTCACCTATACCACACTACACCCTTCTATAATACTCTCCTAGTCACCTATACCACACTACACCCTTCTATAATACTCTCCTAGTCACCTATACCACACTACACCCTTCTATAATACTCTCCTAGTCACCTATACCACACTACACCCTTCTATAATGCTCTCCTAGTCACCTATACCACACTACACCCTTCTATAATGCTCTCCTAGTCACCTATACCACACTACACCCTTCTATAATGCTCTCCTAGTCACCTATACCACACTACACCCTCTTGATTACACAGTTGAATTACCCGCGGTAGCCAAGACAGTTAACAACACCCGCAATTTAGCAAAACATATGACATACACCTGGCTCCTGTGATTTGCATATGTTAATATGCAAACATGGCTCGGCTGACACTCACATGGCTGCGGTATGAATGACTCTGTTAGTTATTTCATCCGTTTTTTTTATGACTTCCGAGGTCGTGTTCCATTAACGAAATGCGTCATCAAGTCTAAGAGATGAGCTACAAATGGTAATATGGTAGCAGAGGAAACAGATGGTCAGAGAGAGAGAAAGAACTGTGTGTTCCTTTGTTATCATATTTAATAATTAATTGTCCCAAAGAATCCTATTCATATGTACTGTATTACACTTTTCACCTCACTTCACCATACCATTCTCTCAAAGATGTTATTACAGGTAAGAAAAATATCAAAGAATATTTTTTACCGTCAACTTCATTTAATTACTAACATCTTCATCACGTTAATGAGCTGATGCTACAGGTAACTGCATGTCAACGAAGAGCTACGGTAGACAACAACGGTAATAAACAAGACACAGATGCTGCAGGTGACATTACCAGTCTCGTAATATATATATCGAAACTCTTCAAAATTCGACTTCAAGAAAGATAGTCCAGCAAACTCTATAAACTACAACTGAGTAACGAGAACAACTCATGCACGTATTAATGTAACGGAATAAATCATCATTCATCAGTGATTATGGGTTGTTACACACATAGCTGGCGTAGAGATATCAAGATAAAGAAAGATTACACCCTGAGGTCTATTCCGTCACATAAAATCATACACTAATTATGATGTATTATATATGAGTGTACTGGAACGAGTACCAGCCCAAAGATAGGGAGCAAAAACTGGACCCATGGAAGGTGTGGCTACATGCTGGATACCGTGGGAATGTATTTTGCCTTGGAACCTTTGTCTCATTAGTATGTATTCCTTATCTAAGTTGGCCCATGTAATGTTTGATAATTACGGAAGGCAAAAGGTAAACACGATTCATTTATATATTTATCTCTATATAATTGTCATCCACCAAGATATTTAAAAAAAAAATCACGAATAAATTTCTATAAGATTTTGCCATCAAGGAATACAGTTTGAGACAGTATGAGTGTTTGTTATATTACCTGGGCCAAAGGTGTATTCACAGCATCATCTCACAACGAACCGACGAGGGGATCTCTGAACTGGTTATGAGACGATTAAAACCGATTAGTCAGATACATTCCAGTGAAAATTTTACGACAAGTTTGTGAATTAACTATGTGACATTTAAAACACTTACAGCTTGATTAATATTTCCGCAAAGCTGTAACTATCCCATCACAGGTCGAGATTACCGATCCTGGACATATAAATTAAGGGAAAAAATACTAGCTGCCTCTACCCTACCTACTGTACATGGCGTTTTATTAGAGAGACCAAATGTTAGGTCTGGCAACAATCGCCTCCAAGGATACTCTCCTCACCGAATAACAGCATCCGATACAATAGTCTTTTTTTTTTTTTTTTTTTTACCGGTGCGCGAGTCAAGCACCGGCCTGGTATTCAAGGGATTCAAGTGTCCCACGGTGCCGCTATTGCACACGTGAGGTAATGTGCTTTTGTCCTGTGACATGTTATTATTGTCCTGCTGACCTATAATTGCGGCTGCCACAACAATAAAAGTGCCTTAGATAATTATCTCCCCGCTATGTAATCTGTGGTAACCTCAGCCCAGTTCTGATTTGAGGTTGGCAAGGTCAGGAGGTGGCGGCCACGCTGCGGGCACGGGCGAGCCGTGTCGCTCACGCTGGTTATGCTTCTAACCTATCAATCCCCCAATTGGTAGTGTTCAGCGTAATGGTAAGATAATTAGGTAATTGGGATGGCGAAAAAAGTAAATAGGCTAAGCAGGAGTCTACCCGGGAATTTGCAGAAGTCGTCAGCATTCATAATGAGAGCAAAGCGTCATCATGACGATGAGTACCGCCGGAAAAAGAGCACGTTTTTCTGACGCCGGCGGCCTCATCGCTACCTGGGCGTCCTTTGTGTCTGCTTAAACACCGCCGCTCTACAGTTTTGTGTCGTAAATTGATTATTATTATCTACATTCATCTACTTTATATGCTTCATAAGGCTCTGAAATATTCCTTCGCGTCAGAGCCATCACAGTGTTGCTTGTCCACTTGTCCCGTATATCAGGATTAAAGCTGTTCCTTATCGTCCATAACAGGTGAAGTATAAGAGTTGCGTTGGGGCTCCTGGGAACTGCCTCAAGGTAAGACTGGGAGAAACAAGGCTTTAAGAGTTGATCGTTGTTGGTGCATCAAATGTTTTTCTCTCCTTGAACGCCCATTTCTTCATACAAGTACCCGAGTCTGGATGTTTATTTGCCAGCAGATCCCTTGCACTAGAGGCCTTCATCCATCTCCCACCTTGACATTAACCGTAATGGGCGTTTCTTCTGGACACTCCGGAGTAAATGTTATACTAGTGCACCATTTCTTTGTACGTTTCCTATTGTTTCTAACCTTGGTGTGTACGGGGCCGCTGTGACGCGCCTACCAGCCCCCAAGGTATAATTTTGCCGGGAAGCCAAAACACACCACCTAAAGTCTGCTTCTGCGACTACCTGACTACCACGTGTTGGTAGTTAGGGGAGCACCACCGCATATATCTAATCACCATCAAAGCCACTGCCAGAACCCATGAATTTTGTGATGGTTTTAACCCCATACTATGTGGAAGGAAATTAAAACGTATTCAATAATGTCGTCACTGTAGTTCTTTTCACCCTGTGTAATCTTAGTATATAATTTATAATCAACATTCACAATAGATCAAAGCAACAAACATTCCGACATTAGTATATATTATCTGAGAGAGGGAATAATTTTTTTTATAAATTTACGCAAGATATTATATTATGCTTGACGCCTCTCCTTCACAGATCTCCTTTCGGTATACTTTTAAACGATCTCTTAAATTTTACCAAAGTTCTCAAGACATGTTTCTAAAATTTCCTCTTAAGTTCAGTTATTTTAAGGATCATTACGGACTAAAGTATATTTTTTTCCTCACCATCTGATATATTAGTTAGTTTTAATCACATCGTCAAATCGCCCAAATTGTATTCGCAAAATGTACTCGATAATTGCTAGGAATATACAAAACCCTCCCCAACCCCTCACCACCACCATCACCTCCTCACCACCACCTCCTCACCACACGTCGACTGTTAAAGCTGAAGCACCGGACATTTTAGCTAATCCTCCATATAATATTCCGCCGTGTAAGATGCTAAATTGTGTTAAAAAAACGGCAGCTCCCTTTAGACGTCCTGTGATTTCTTTAATGTAGGAGTACGAACACTAAGAGACTGAGAAACAAAAGAAACATTGACAAGTATAAGGTAATTAACTGGGCAACTGATATACTCTTTGCGTTTATGTTCGTATCATAGTAACGAATAAACCCAAACATTTTTTTTATCTTAGCAATGTCCAACTAACAATTTATTTTTTCATGGCTCTTCAAACCGTCTCTCGAATTGTCAGTTATTAAGTTGTTAAGCAAAACACAAACAGTAGGGCAATAATTTATGGGGTCTGAGAAGGAGAGTTGTGTTGTGGTCCTGGACAAAAAAGTAATAAATTCATGTAGTACTGAGGAATGCAGTGCCTGGCAGCGACTCAGGGTATCACTGGCTTACTTCAAGAAAAAGACCCATGGCCTTGTTTATCACTGGCTTACTTCAAGGACAAACCCATGGCCTCGTTTATCACTGGCTTACTTCAAGGACAAACCCTTGGCCTCGTTTATCACTGGCTTACTTCAAGGACAAACCCATGGCCTCGTTTATCACTGGCTTACTTCAAGAACAAACCCATGGCCTCGTTTATCACTGGCTTACTTCAAGGACAAACCCTTGGCCTCGTTTATCACTGGCTTACTTCAAGGACAAACCCATGGCCTCGTTTACAAATCACAGAACGTAAGCAAGACAATATAGCCGTCTGACCCAACACGTTTGTATGTACTTTATAGACATCGCACCAGTACAGACCTTAGATTGTAATAGTGTATCTTAATCCATATGTGAAGTTGTGCATCGTGTTTATGGTTGGTAAGTGAGAGCACGTCAGCTGAAGACAAAACTTTCAAGTCTATTCATGCATATATAGAGACTTTCCGGCATAGGTTCAGCATTAATAGTAAATATCCAGAAAGGCTTAGGTGCAGCATAAGTAGAAAATATTCACCCGAGTTTAATTCTGTCATAAGTGAGAGTATTATTGACCTATTTCCTCTAAGTTGTATTGTACTGTGTTCCCCACAAACTACTTGTAGGGAAGCGGTAATTTATACCATACTGTATAACGTGTTAACATTAAATATATCTTTACATAAAATTTTAGTAAATTGATCTATTCTGCCGTTTTTCGTACATTCTAATCATTATTGTTATTTTTATCTGGCCTACCGAGAGCTTCTAGTAACAGAGTTCCTTAAGATGATCTTCACATCGGCGAATCTCAGAGTTACTTCCTGTTCACAAGTGTCTTGGATCAGTATTACGGCATCACTTTATCTTTCAACACAGCCACTTGATCTCTTAACCCAGTTATTTCATCTGCCAACAACCACAGCCTCTGCTAACACAGCCAAAGCCTCTGCCAACACAGCCACAGCCTTTGCCAACAAAGCCAAAGCCTCTGCCAACACAGCCAAAGCCTTTACCAATAGCCTCTGCCAACAGTGGTCAGGGCAGGCCTTGGGAGGTGATGATGAGTTGCACAACAAGTGGCTCTCCTCCACCTGGGTGACGCCGTCTCTCTCCTGCAGCCTTGATGATAATATCCTCACCTGTCGAGGCCGAGTAGGTACATGTTCCCCAGCACATCCCCCCTCCCCAGCCTCTCCTCAACACATTCATCCCTCCCAGCTCTCACCTCAGCACATCCCCCCTCCCCAGGCTCACTTCAGCACATCTCTCCCTCCCCAGCCTCACCTCAGCACATCTCTCCCTCCCTTCATGTATGGGGGTCCTCCACTGGCTCTAACACCTTCCTTTTCTGTCCCTCAAACAAATTTACTTTTTTTTTAGTAACTTTACGTTAGGTATGTGGCGGCCTAATGGGTACAGTGTTCGCCTTCTGTCCTAAGGGTTCAATTTTGGAACACTACCAGAGATGTAAATGGGCACCTAAGTTTAACAGTTTGGGAAGTGAAAGGGATCGAGTAAAGTGCCAACCATGCTGCCTCCTTGTGAACTGAAGGCTTATCAAAGTGTTGTATCCAAATTATCCCTCAACGAGTAATCTGTACGTCCGTGTGACCTAGAAATTATCTTCTAAATTATTTGCCTGATTTGCTTCAAACTGAAAATGGGAACGCAATATGACGTTTCTCAGAAGTGTCTCATATGGACATCCTGCTTTAATTTTTCGTATTTTGTGAAGTTTTAGATTTTTCAATGGATTCCCGAGCATTAATTTCGGCATCTCTGCACGATTAATGTCAAGTTTAATCTGTAGAGTGACTGTGTGACTCCTCAGAAGTGATTACACAGGCCGGCGGGGACTGCCACTGACCCCCACCATAACCATTACAATTATAGAATATCATTAACTTGCAGCTGTTACTTGATCATTTGTCTTAATTTTTTTCTATACTGGTCGTAATAATATCACATCAAGTAGTATATCAAAACCTGGCACATTTCTTACCCCAAATTGGTGATGTTTTAAAATACGTCGTGTCAATTTATAAACGTGGACTCAAAATTAATAAATATTCAAGAAAGTAAAATATAAATAAGAGAAAATTAAAATAAATAAAATACAAGCAAAACAAGAGTAGAGTGAGTAGAGGTACAACTTTTTCCAACATCCCCTGTGAACTATATTCAAAGTACAACTACAAAACACTAGTGAAGGCTGAGGCACCTGAATCCGCCAACTTGTCTCTTAAATTTAGGTAAATAACTCGGGAGTATCTTATTCATGTAGCTCGATAGCTCATCTGTTCCCATAATTGCTACTTGCTCGGTGATTAATAGAGCTTCACTCAGCCAGGCCGGACACATCGCACCTTTTATCTTATTAGTCACCAGATTTATTTACTCAATGCTCGTGGTACTGTCGGAGCCTCGATACAATACTCAGGCAGACGATTTATATATTCAGAAGGCTGGAGAAAACAGTTTTAGGGGCGATAATAATCATAGTCCAAATTCTCTCACCAAAGGGAAAACAACAACAATATAACACAGAACTCAGATATCCAAAGAAGCCGGATGTTGCATCGTAGGTGCATGCTAGCTCTAGTTTTTTGCCTCATCATTAACCAAAAATAAAAAGATATTGTGGTCTATAAATCATCTTAAATAATGAAGCACGAGAATTTAAATGTCATTCCTTAATTTATTGTGCGTTGGTAAACAGTGGCAAAAAGTTGTTGCCATTACAATATAAAGGCACGCCGTCTCCTGGCCCAGAGTGGGGAAGTTACGCAACACTCTGCTTATTGTCTAGGCTGGCGACCCGCTGAGAACCCCACTGCTTGTGTAATGGGTTTACTTAGTCTTTTATTGGGCAACTTCAGAATCTGTGACTTGCGTACGTTCACCTCAAGGCCGAAATATGTATACGAGTTTCCGTAAGTGTTTAGGATTTCCTGTAAGTCGCGTTCAGTGTGAGCAATGAGGGTGAGGCCATCTGTAAACTGAACTTAATTAGTGGAAGCAGCCGATACCTTTGTCCTTAACTGGAGTCGTCTGATGTTGAGAAGTCCCTTCATCCGACACTGGCATGGGTAAGGAAGGCACCCAAGAAAATGGAAGAGAGAGTTGGTGCCAGTACACATTACGGATTGGATGGGGATGAACTCCAACTGAGTGCCATTGTATAGGACACTGCCGCTCATGCCATCGTGGAGGTGCCTCATAATGACAGTGAACTTAGGTGGGCAGGCAAGACTAAGGGTCTACTAGAAGGCTTCCCTGTTGACCTGGTTGAAGGTTTAAATAAGCATACCAAAGGAGTCCAACAGAGGTCATATTAATTCAGAAACACAGCAGAATGCATCGCCAAATAGAGCACCTTATGAATGAATTAATTATGATCAAATATACATAAATATACATAAGATTCCCGAGGCACCCAAGGTAAACAAAGATTAGACATCGATACAGAACCCCCCCCCCTCCCCCACACACAAAGATGTATCATATCCCCAAACTACCAACAGCAGAGATGACACGAGATCTCCCCCTCCGCAGTGGGAGGGTTCAGGTGGCCCCGCAGGTCTGCCAGAGAAAGATGACCGGTTATTACGCTAATAAGGAAGTCTGCTATCTGTCCAGCGACCAATTACAGGGGTAAGCTATACTGACCAGCTTATTTGGTAGTCGACTGTATTAAATATGACCCCGTAATATACAGGCATACATCGAGTATAATGTAATTCGTATATAATAAAGTTCATCAAGGGTGCTCATCGGTCAGTGGGAGCTGTGAGTTATATTATGAATTCACAGATACGTTGTTGCATCGTGACCAGTTTAAGTGAAGCTGGAGCTTCTGAAGTGCTTCTTGGTGAAAGAAAGTATGTAAACTCTTCAATCCCAGAGCACAAGTCGAATGCAAGAAGTCAATCTCATATCTTATACGTCACGCTTTGTGTTTATAAATAAAACACATTCAAAGTATTTTTTTTTAAATTCCAGCTACAATATTTTTTTCTTCTTTACTTTGTATTTTTCACTTCAGCTACACCTTAAGTGGCAAGATTATCTGTGGTTATTCGTTTATATATGGCAGAGATTGAATTATATTAAATTGAATCATAGTAATGCATTGTGGTAATGTGGTATCCCAAAACAATGTTATCTAAAACTGTCAACCTTTTAACTAAATATCGGGTGTTATTTCTCTAGAAAAGAATAGATCACATAACTGAACATAACATAACGTTACAACAGGGGATGAAATTCGAACCGCGAATGAAACTCATTGACACAACGATCAACTGAACAGAAGAAGCAGTGAAATCAACATGTGTTGGCCTTCTCAACCATCGTGTACACTTATCAGCCTCTACTGTACGAGTCAATAACTACAGTCGTAAACATTTACCTATCGGCGCTACAAGTCGGTAGGGAGACATTTATCAGTAGTTGTAAGTTATAGATTCCAATCATCTACGGTTACTTAGCAGCAGTTATAAGTCAACATGGTTACAATACAGTACGTTTATTAACCCATAACTAAACGTCAATAGACCCATTTCATGAATACAAATGATTTACACTATACATATTATAAACAGCTACAGGTAAATTAGTCAAGACAGTCAAAACGAGCAACACAACTTCGTATCTCGCATGACACTTTTTCTGTTCGTGTTTTATGACAAAAACTTCAGATGATAATGCAGCGATGGTATTGTTAAACCCACCCCTTACAAAACTGTATACATTGATCTCTCGTGTGTGTGTGTGTGTGTGTGTGTGTGTGTGTGTGTGTGTGTGTGTGTGTGTGCCAGGAGACAATAAACACAGCACATGTTGCAGGAGCTTCAAGAACCAACAATTAAGTGCCTTAGATGCTGCAACACTGCTGATGACATTCCACTTCTTGCCGAAATTTTATTTCATCAACTACAACTCGTAACTGTAACGTTTCTTCTATGATCATAACGAGATAGTACAGTGCACCGGGTAGCTTGACCTTCCCTCCCTGGCCTTTACACCCGGCACTCTCACACTGTTGTCACATTACTGTCAGGGTCATGATTTATAACGTAAGTTTGAGGTAACATTAAATTCCTTTACCTACTATATTTTACAAAGTTCGAAACATTATATGCAAACCAAAACCCTGAGTGATATGACTGCCCGTAAAGGACAGTGTGGATACAAAGCACGTTATACTGTACTACCCAAGGAGGCAACGTGACCTGCACTACCCCACCACCTTCACAGCCTCAACTATAAATTAACGACCATTTGCACAACTGACGAGCTCTGTATGTATTTGGCCACAGCACCCTTGCAATATCAATTAATTATCTATATATTTATTTTTTCATATATATCGAGACTACATTAAAATCACATAGCTATTAAGATTTTTAACAGATTAATATTATTGCTTGGTTTTATAATTAATGGTTCTGCATCCTAATACAAATATCGATCGTCTTGTGTTGCAGAATATCAACAGTGAGGAAGAAAATTCACTGGAAGGAACTGGCAACTGGGAGATTCACATCTTGATTCACTTATAATGGAAGAGATCGCTTAACAAAAACAAAAAAAATGACAGGTTTTCTTCCACTGAAACTGATATATCTCGATCTCCCGAGAGGCCAGGATGTTTAGAACCCTTGAATCAAGTCATACACAAGCTGGTCCAGGATGGTCTGAGGGGCGGTAAACATTTCACTGTCCAGCACTCGCGGAAGGCCAGCCTAATATGGCGCTGGCAATACCCCAAGAATCTCTTTGTTGTCTGTTACAGTAACATATAAATATTTTCATGTTTATTAAACAGTGAACCAGTTAACAAACACAACCAAATTATAAGTGTGCATTACTAATTGGCAGTGACTCGTTATAATGCAGGAACGAAAAAAAAAATAATAAAGTTGCCACCTGAGCGAGGAGGCAAGATTTTAAAAGAATATCCTCTGGTACACTACTAATAGGGGACAAAGTTTCATACTGATGTTCTTCCTTGTAGTATTATGCGTTACTGTGAATCAACAATCAAAAAGAGTTTGACGCTGATCAGAGTATGAGATAAAAGTCTTGTTTATGTGAATTTCACACAAATTTAAAAAAAAACATTGGAAAGATCAAAACAAAATAACTTTAGTTCACATAAAATGATTTGTTATATTAAATTACTTAGTGATGTGAGGAACAAACATTAAGTCCAGGGCGTTCAGGTAATAAATCCAGGTATGTCAGTGTTCCCTCAACCTCTGCCATTCCAGGTACTGTATTTCCTGTTTACCTTAATTTATGGGAGACAAGTTTGGTGGCTCACACAAGAGTCTCGCAGGAAGTGAAGGCCTGGCAGTGTGTGCTATAGATAAAAAAAAATTAAGTCTGATGTTTCACTATTAAGAACGTTTGTCTTAGTTTTGGGGTGAGTGCTTATGGGGACATACACGAACGAAGGTCTTATTAGCTCTGGAACTAGAGAGGTTGATCTGTCTGCCATCGATATATCCAGTGACCACACCACTGACGATTATCGCTTTAGTTCTTGTCTGGATTTGTATATTTGGACGGATGTCACTGTTTGACCCAATAGTGTGGGTGTGAGATGAGGTTTAGGGAGATTGAGCAAAAGAAACTTCTTAAAAAAAAATAATAATAATAATCTTCGTAATTTGCTTGAATGCATCACTTCAATTAATGACAATGCAAGTTCAATTTACTGTTTCGCTGTACAGGACTCAGCATCATATGTTAGGTGCTTCAAAGATCTAAGTCACATCGTTTCACAGTTATGTTAATTAGTCATTCTATCTGGGCCTGGGGAGGTTATTACTATATACTGTGCTCAGTATGAGAGCATACTTGAGAAACTTCAGCATAAAATGAATGTCATCTGAGAGCGAGTTTGTTAAAAAATTTTGTTTCTTGTTGCCAAAAGAAAAACATAGTATTTTGGAGTTGTAAAAATTAAGTGTTGGTTAGTGCGAGAATAACTGGAAATAGTTTTGTTTGTTTCGAGTACATTGATGGAGTCTGAAGCAAATAGTTGTTATTTAATATTTTCACTTAAGCGTCGTCTGAGTTTTAAAGTTAAGGAGTTTTTTCAAAAGCTCTCCCACAGTCCCAGGAAAGCTTACAGGGCTATAATTTTGGGGGTAGTTAAATTTGTTCTCGCCAAAGGCGATGCAGTCATTGTTTAAGTGGCCGAGAGCGGTCATAACAGAGTCCAGAAATGACGCAAGTCACGACCTTTGTGTCAGGTGACTGAGGCTCTACGAAATCTCATCAGGAAGGTCTTGACTTCATCAGTGGTTATGAGAGTAACGAGTTCGTTTTCGTCATCTAAGCCACTAAGAGTGATAATTTGGTTCACGTTTTGTTTACGTGTCGGTATTTCGATATGCTATCATGGAAGACTTTATGGGAGATAGTCTACTAATCATTTGTGTACGGGGTCCACTCTGCTGAATAAAATCGTCTGGGGCTAGCCAAATAAATTATTAAAAGTGGTGTCCCCTTAATGAAAGGGTTAATGATAAAGTGTTTAAATGCCAATCTTTTTAAACTTTTTAGTCTCCTCGATATCCGAAACATTTATGTTGTTGTTTTCTTGGAAGGGGTGTCCAGAATGAAATTCCATGTACTCCTTTTGATCCATTTACTTGTTGCTGGCTTTTGATAAAACAATAATGATAGTACATGAGGAGCCGATTAGAAGGAAAGAACACAGATGTACGTATTGATTTTTGTATGTGTTCTAACCTAATCATCAATGTATGTAATTTTGTTTTTATTATATCCATGCGTGTATTAATATTGTCAGGTCTTAGTCTTCAAGTATCGCAATTAGTCGCTTTGTGTGATAATTCTTGAATGGTATTAATATAAATAAGGTTTTCTGAAAGCATAGTATGAGGACGGTCAGGCTTTATACGAGCAGGTGATCTAGCAAACTGTATTTTACCCCTTAAAGAGCGTAGTGGAATTAGAGCTCAAGGTGTAGCGCATATTAACTATAAAGGCTGCTGAATTGTGTGTCATGATTAACTTGTACGGTGCAGTGGAAGTCCATCTAGTGAGCAGTGAAGTCCGCTGTTAACTATAAGTGCTTATGTTATGATCAAGTGAAGGAATAGAGGTTAGGTACCTGATCTAGCGCAGGTATGACCTAACCTAACCTAACTGGAAATTTTCATATGGTCAAAAAATGAAACGAGAGTGAGATAAATAATTATGAGTAGAAAAGAGGTGATCTTCCACACCGAGTCAATCTAGTTAGTTATGCTTGACGTTCCAGTGATGGCAAGGACTGGAGGGCGTGTATACCTTAAGGCGGTCAGCTTCCTCCCGCTGGGTCTACAGTAGTTTCAGCCACTTCGTGACTCGGGTGTCCTTTGTAACTGTACCGAACTTTTTACTTTAGGCAAATAAATGAATAGGGTTCTTATTTAAAAAAATCATCAACATTACAGGTTACACAATACTTAAAAATCAATGTTACAGGAAAGCTAAACTATTCTGACTTTGAAGGATAAAAGCCCTGTTATTCATATCAAATTACTCCCACATTATTTGGTGGGATTTTCAGTGTAGGTTTACGAGCTGAGAACAGTGCGTGACGAACGGAAGGATGCGTGATGGTCAGACAGACAGATGAGAAGCTACACAGTAACATCCCCTCCTAACCTTCAGGCACTGAGTAAATGACTTTACCGAGCACGAAGGCAATTATCTGGTATGTTGGCTCCGACAATATATGGGTGTGTGAAGGAGGTGTTGAAATTAGGGTTTTTAACAGGCTATTGTGTTTGTCGCCAATTATTTATTGATGGGTTTGTGTTGATATTTTAATGGATTACTGCTCAACAACAACAAAGGTTAGTCATCAACATTTTAAAAATCAAGAGAGCTTCATCATTCTAGAGTGTTTTCAATAACTGAATTATGTGTCCTGGAATAAGAAAAAAAATTAAGATAGTACTGTATATACTGTAGTGATGACTGGACGACTGTTAAAAGAGATGTAATTTCAAAAGAATCTTACATGAAATACAATACTGGATATTGTGTACACACATACTGGGAATACTCTAATTTGTTTTACATACTTAACAGATTATAGTTACCGACATATGCTGGCCAACACAGTAATTGTTATAAGGTGTATGCCCAAGATAAACTCGTGACTAGTGCTTCAGTAAGACCACATTATCCACATTTAGTCCACATTATCTATTACATTAACAATAAGTAGCAAAAAACGCTTATGAACTATGTTGCACTATTGTGATTTTTTCTCCAAACTATCAAAGGATCTGATCGTTGAAATTCAATTATCACAATAGGCCTGAACCATCACAATGAAAGTAGATTAATCCTCTGTTAAGATCCCTTCTTGGAGGATAAGAAAAGACTTTAATGGAATGGCTAATGCATTCGCTGCTGCCGTCAGCTACCTCTCAGATAGCTCACTAGCCATAGCGAGGTGTGGTGTGAGTGTCGCATTCAGAGGTAACGATAACATCTGAACAGACGGACGACATCCCTATTCTCTATCCGCACTCGCGAAGTAGATATTCAAGTGAGACATGTCAACAGGATGAGAGAGAGAGAGAGAGGGGGGGGGGGGAACGGCCCTAAATGACGATACCAAGGGCAGGTCGACGTACGTGTGTGAGGTGTGATTACGTGTGTAATAAGGAGAGGTTCTGGGGGACTTTACATTGAGTAACCATCGTCCCTTCTAACCTCTCGCGTGGAAAATCAACCGTGTGAGGTTCCCATACCAGTGATTTGGGGCAAGGTACCTCCCATAGACATTATCATCATCTTCCCTAAACCAACAATTGTCCCCACAAGGATACGCCCGCCTTTGGAAGATCGAGAATACCATTAAGTTGTTCAGTAGGCAACAATTTTTATAACTTTCTGGGAGGATGTAGCCAAAGTATAAGTGAATAAGAGAAATCCAGTCTGTCAGCAAGTTGAAGAAGAAATGATTGATGACATATTAATGATTGAGGGTTATCCGTGAGTCAACCAACAGGGAGGGAGATGTTAGCATTTTCCCGTTGAGCTACTGGATCCAACCTCCTGTTTTATACCTCACTTGGCTCTTACTTCTTCCTTTATTGATTTTATTTGTTAGCGAAATAGTCTCATACATCGTGACAATAACCAGAGAAACAATACATTATAGCTTATAAAGTTGAGTAAAGGAAATACTATGTCCTCCCTCTGTGTGTGTGTGTGTGTGTCCAAACGCAGAAGCTTGTGGGTCACGAAAGATCATTTACATATATGAATAATTCATGATGATGCACACAATGTAATCATATCAATCACGACATCATTGAGTCGCAGGAAAATATATCTTCTGCTTTGTCTATATGGATAATCATTGCATTAATATTCTTCGCTGTTTACATCTCTCTTATTTTATCATCGTTAGAATTCATATATGAAATCATGTGTTTTGGGCATGATTTCGACTTAGCGATAATTTCCATACATTTCATATTATCGAAACTTTCAACTTATCTTTCTATGGAGTAGATCGTATTGCTAACTACAGTACATACTATAAAAGGTTAACAGTGGTAATAAATTAACAAACCTAACCCAACCCAATTTAAGTAAAGTTTTGAGAAGAAAGCGAAGGATGTGTTGTAGGAAGGAAATAGTTAACTTTAAATAACACACACACACACTCACACACTTTTTCCAATAAAAAAACAAAATTATATATGTATCACAAAACTATTCGTTGCATTTTAAGACTAAATAAGTCGGATATTGTTAAAGCGCACGCCATATATGATGCTACGTGTGAACTACAAAAACAAGCATCACAGACAAACAATATCCTAAATAAGACTGCAAGGTTAACAAGAAAACGCAGATGGTGCACTACTGACCGCTGCCAGGGAGGAGAGCGCTACCAGCCCTCACCGTTTGCCAAGTCTTGTCGTGCCTTCTGCTTGTCCTGAGGTATAATTTGGCTTCTCCAGTTTCTAATTATCGCTGTCACGCTAGGGTGATGGTTTATCGTTTCAGTTAGTTCTTATAGACAACGTTGACAACGATTACATATTTACCGGAGATAAATTCTCTGATTAATTATTTATTTATTCATTAATAAGTTTATGTTATGCTCCGAAACAAAGAAGTGAATAGAATTATAATGTAGTAACTATTGGTTGATTTATGGAGCCGAATGAAGAACCAGTAAGACTGTGGCCCGTCTACTACAGCCAGAAACGTGGTCTACCATCTGTGAAACTACTTTTTGTAAATACTTTTGAGTAAACTAGGTTGTGGTTTCCAGTGTGTAAAAAGTTTCCTATCAAGAGACACAACTTTTTTTTTGTTCAAGGTGTGTGTGAAGATCACCAGGTATCGTGAAAATGTGTACTTTGTCGTCTATAGCTGTCAGGCGCTACACTCGCTACACACGCGGGAGTTAGACCCAGTATACTCAATCACACAAACACTACTTCGTGCCAACCTTAAGTCTGTTCTTTGACTTCTACGTAATTATGACAAGCAAACTTTATTTATTACAATAATATAACTACTAATGTGACCGGTTTAACCCCATAGAATTCCGATTATTTATTTTATGTAAACAGCGTTCAATACTTCCTAATGATTTCGTTGTTTAGATGTATGAGTGGAGGCAGTGTTGTGAGCCAAATCTACAAGTTCATCCGAATTTATAACCGAAACGAAATCCTTTAATTAATTTATCCACTTGCTCTAACACCAACTGGGATACAGCACACATTATCATCTTATGGTGGAATTAGAAACTACATTCATTATCTTAAACTCTCATCTGAAATTCCCAGTTTTGCTGACATCTTGACAGCTGGTTGCCTCTGTGGTAGGAATCAGAGCACTTTAAACACACAATCATTATATGCAATCATAACAAATACTTCATCAGCGTGGAAACATGTAGTCCTATGAAGTACTTTAATTCTATTCTCTGGATTAATTGCGTTGTTCCAAATTGTCAAATAATGATGGAGCCAGTGTAGTTAAAGGGACAATTAATCTACAAATTCAATTAACGGTCTGGAAAAGTGGTCCCGAAAACCCCTATACAATGGCTATGATTAAATTCATTTGTTTGGTGATATCAATCTTAATAAGGGCTTACCTGAGGCTAACACCAGCTACCGCCCTTCACCATAGATGTAGTCTGCCCAAGGTTGATAACCATGAAATATATCTAATTAGCGTAGGAGAAGTTGAAGCTTTTGGTAATTAACGTAAAAGATAATGGAGGTGTCCCAGCGGCAGTATATGTGACGTGATGCAGTATGGTGGTGCAACGTGGTCCATGGTGTTGCTACTGGTGTGGTCCATGGTGTGTTACTGGTGTGGTCCATGGTGTGTTACTGGCGTGGTCCATGGTGTTGTTTATGATGTGGTTCACAGGCTGTACGTGCCGGGTTGCTGGGGCTCCATAAAGACCTATCTGCCGGTGTTCTATACCATCAGCAGAGGCTTCAAAAACTATACCTAATAGGTTCCACAAGGTCCCTCTGTTGGGTTGCATAAGATCCACACCTTCTTAGGGGTTCAAACATGATACATTTGCCTGAGTCCCACCTGGTCCACCAGTTGAAATTCCACAAGGTTCTTCTACTGGAACTCTACAATACAAGCCTCATATAATGGGATTATAATACAGATCACCCGCTGAAGTTCCATAGCAATTTGCCCGGAATCAACAAACCTTTTTCTCTTTGTGTTTCTAAGAAAGAATTTGCCTTCTGAGATCCTATGCGCTTTAAGAGGGTCCATTTGTTGATTCGTGTCTGCGAGATACAGTAAGAGAATGAGGCTCCTGGTTGCTGAGTGAATTTAGTCGTGAGCAGAGTCAATCATGAGAGAGTGCTACAGAGGCACAAATAAGTAGCGGAATCTATAATCTGTAACTAGGGAGCGTGTGGCTTGCATGACTTCTAGTGCAAAATGAGCGTATTCGGGTTTCTGGCCTAACCTAGTTTATTTAGAGACCATGGTCATACTAATCGGTGTTCCTCTCAGTCGTGATACCATCCTCTCCCAAATGGCAGGACGATTAAGCTCAACTGACTCTTGACAAGCTGGAGTCTAGACAGCTATCATTGGCAAATCGACTGTGGTCACTTGGAAAAGTATCAACACAGACAGGCGTTTCAACCACAATAAGATAAATAAATATAAGACTAATTTATGAGGGTAAGTGGCCCTGTTTCTGTTATGATGATACAGTACTGAAAGAGAAGAAAATTATCATCATCACTAAGACGGAATAATGTGTTTGCACTTGTGATGAGGAGACCGCCAGTAACCACAGGTATTGAGTCTAATATTTGAGTACATCGTCTTGGTCGACGACACGCTGATTGTCGCCTTGAGGGACGCCAAGACCTGTAATCTGCAGTTCGATGATGACGACGGAGAAATGGTCCACACCACAATTATAAAATAGATAACCAATTTAATGCTGTTATGAAAACTAGGAACCAAAGAATCTAATAAACAACATAACAAACAATCACAATACGAGACAGAAAAGAAAACGACTAAGAAATCAGAGATAATTATGAACACCACCACGATCAACACGACCAAAGACTTACCATTACATCTAGTAACTAAAAAAGAGTATCAAATGAATCTACATCACTTCTTTCTCGTTGGAATGGTCACCAAACTTAATTTTCTGTTTAAATCAAGTAGTCCAAAACGGATGTAAGTTTGAGAAACTAAACAGCGAAATTCAGATAGCTGGTTAGACTATACATGTTGCAAAATGATTAATAGAGACAACAAGCTGACAGACGACGATTGTCATTCCCCACTTTACGAGTCTCTTGTTACGTCTGCTTAGTTGACGTGTGTGTGTGTGTGTGTGTGTGTGTGTGTGTGTAGTATGTGTGTGTGTGTGTGTGTGTGTGTGTGTGTGTGTAGTTGCGTATGTGTGTGTGTGTGTGATTCATCAATATTCTTTATCAATCGCTTTCTCAATCAGTCTCGCTCACTTCCTCTTTCATTCTCCTTCAAGATCAGGAAGCTATGGCTTTAAATTATCAAAACGATTCCATCATGTATTCCATCGCCTGTATTCACACTGTTTCCCTCCAGTCCTTCCTAATATGGGAGGACCATGTCCAGCTATCAACCATAAGATATTGGTCACCAGACAAGGCATCTAAGGTGTTTTGATGATTGCTACAGTGACCGCTGCACCGACCTTACAAGGCCACGGGTAAACCAACAATACAAGGCCACGGGTAAACCAGCAATACAAGGACACAGGTAAACCAACTGTTACGTGTAAAGATGCGTAAGGGCACCTGCGATAATGATGAATAGATGACAGGTACTGTAATGATCATCCCGTCACCCTGATACTAAGTGGTCACACATACGGGGTGAGCCAAGACAGACACTAGTATTCCAAGACATGAGTTGTAAACTCCTTGTGTACGGGGTAGTCTATAATATGAATTCAGTCGTCTGGCGTGAGCCAATAAGACATTAAACGTGACGTTGCTGTAGTGATGGGGTTAGTGGAGATAGTCTATTAAGGAGACGGATATACACGTATCATGCCTCGTAAAAAGGAGACAGGTGCAGCCCAAGCACTAGCCCCATAGGACAGATGTGTTCAGTTCGAGAAACAAGTATATCCTCAGTCTTGGTCGAAGAATATTGAAAACTGGCGGATAATACTGAGAGTGTAATCGTGACTACACGCTTAGAGTTTCGGAGAAAAACAATTAAATGTAAAGTTACTCAACACAACAGTAAAGGTTTAAACTATACAGATGAGAGGAAAGCAAATATTGTGGTAAATGCAAATTATAAGAAACTAAATAGACCCTGAAACTTAATACATGCATTTAGATGTTATTTATATTTATATAATACTGCTACTGCTATATATACCTGTAACAAATATTTAAATACCTATATTAAATAAATATGTTTCGGTGTGTCTCCCGGTCAAGCTCCGATCCGGGAGGCTAAGTGACACCCGGGCAGATGCTCTCGGCGTAATTAAATGTTACAAATTCACTTCTGAGGTTTATTTTTTTATTATTTGCTTATTATAACCTGAAGTCAACAAATAAGTGGCTTAAGGAATCAATGGTGTAACTCTACCCTTTCCAAGGTTTCCAATCTTGGGAAGAGAGTTATTTTTTAGATTGTAAACACACACACACACACACACACACACACACACACACACACACACACACACACACACACACACACACACACACACACACACACACATGGCCCTAGCCATTACAGGGAGACAGGGATGCTCGCGGTACCAGCAACAAGACACAGTAATAGGTCATTATAAATACAATGAAAAAGTACTTCATGAAAGATTTTGACGTCTCGTTTATAAATTGGAAATTCCTCTTAAAAAAAATTACATTCTCCGTGGTTAGGATATTATTTTCCCCCCTCCCATAACCTTGCCTTCGGTGCATGCAAGAAGCCTCTCGCAGGAGCATCTCTCAGTGTTATCGTCACCATCACACGCCTTAGCCTCAAGATCACAAAAGCTTATCTCACGCAAAACTTGAACCTAGTCCTTATTATTCTTATCTATTACCGTCTTTACATTCACCACTTATCCTAAAGATCACCTGTCAGTATAAATATATGTAATTCTGAAAAGTTGTGGCTGGAGTTCACAGATTGCTACGTGTTCTGGCAGTGAAGGATCTAGAACTTGATTGCGGGTAGGTATTGTCGAAGGGTCAGTAAAAGGTTGTAAAGGGGAAGAGGAAGAGGAATTAGCAGGTAAGGAGGTGGGGATAAGGATGGGTATGAGAGGGGGATGGGTTGATCAGAATAGGGCACTAGGAGGTGGATATCTGATGGGGACGTGTAAAAAATGAGTAAGTCAGAATGGGGTGCTATCAGAAAAGGGTGTATCACAAGGGGGTGCATTAGGTTATGTTGGACTTCTACATCATGGTTTCACCCTACCAATAACCAACTCGGAATCTGTCTTAACAAACTTTTTATACGTACGCATGGTTGGATAAACTCTTAAAGGTCATGTTAATTGTAAAAAGCAAGACATATAATTGGTTCTTTAGGATCAAGTTACACAGTAGGACATTCCCACCAAATCGAATAACGCTGAAGGCATGTTGTAAGCAATGGCCAACAGTTGATGGCTCAGATAAGATGATAAAATTTGACAGATTCTCAGGTGCGTAATTGACTAACGAGTAACAACACCTACGAACATTTTTTTTTAATGTAGCATAATATGATAACCAAACAGATGGGACTTAAATTCAAACGCAAAAACACTAGTACTACCTGCCAGTAATAGGTTTTTGGAATTTGTGACAATGATGCCGTTTTTAGCTACTTAGTGTTTAAATGCCTGGCAAAGTTGTGGCAGTGTAAAAGTTATGGTAACAGCCGATTGATCTTTGTGAAGTTATAACAGCTGGTTTGTCTCAGCTTTGTGGCCGTCATCACTTTAAAAGAGGAATTTCCTTCATCACGCTTTCGAAATTTAATTCGGTTTAGGCTAATTTGTAAGCGGATGTATTTCTCTTTTAATCGGTACATGTACTGAATTTACAGCTCAAGGTCCTGGGAATGAGTCCGAGTAAAACATGAATAGGCAAGTAACTAAAACAATAATTCCCGCCAGCTAATTGTCAATAGGTATTGGTTTGGTCCGGGTTAGCTCTTTGAGTTTCACCCCAACTCGACTATTTAATGAATTTCATTCCTGAGGACGATACTGAAACCAAAGAAAGCTCACAGCTACCACTCACAGGGTAATTGGTCGTAGACTTTATCATTTAATTTCGAAATAAATTCGGGTTTGTTCAGTGTGAGAAATATGCATGAGAAATGTCTTTGTATTTTGAAATTTATGATGAGTAAAACCGATTTTTTTAATGTCAAAATAATCAGAATTTTCATGATGCAGTAGCCTGGCAGGCCATACGCAGGACAACACGAACCTTGTACCACCATGTAAAAAACGGCAGGATGAGAGGCCGTGGTGTTCTTTTTGCTTGGTAACTCCAGCCGGCTTGGCCTTGTATGCCAAGAGTAATAAGCTCTTGGAAGACGCTGTCAAGTTTTTGCTCGGATTCAATACAATCCTCGACCTGGAGTATGCCTCTGTCGGTCAGGAGTTGCAAAAAATTATTTAAAGATATATTTGACATAACCTAAATATATATTATACTCACGACGTTGGTACAGTATAGACAATTTTCTTACATTGATTCAGAAATTGTTAATAACACTGTTCAAGGTAACAAGACGGAAAAATTATATTGGAAAATTCAACCCACTTAACGTTATGCAACAATGTGTCGTGATAGAATCTTGTTTACCATTCTATGAGTTAGTCAGTTTATTGATACCGATCACTCATTATCTCCAGATTAGCTTCAGTGTTTGAGAATTACCACGAAACGAGAACGCGAAATTAGCAGGTACTTGTGTGAGAAACTTAATTCACCAGAGTCGAAAATGATGAGATACGTTCCTTATTTCTCCTTGGATGAATTCTAGTTATTGAAACAAAATTATTAACTTCGCTTTTTTATCACTATAGGATAAGTTTTTATCTCCATGTCATGTAGTTCTTGAATTTGTGGCCGTAACTTAATCGATTTGTGGAAACAATGAATAATTGTTGCAAAATTGAAGTACGCATAATATGCGTAATCCATGACTGAGATGGTATCGAGTTACGCCTAATGTAAGGGATTTCTTTCGTTTCCAGATCAGAATTCCCCAGACAGGGGATCCGGGACCGTTATTGCGTCCTTCACAAACACCTCTATAACAGCCCTTGTTAGATAAAGTTACAACGTCACCCAGTAGCTCCGGAATGAGACACTTACCATTGCGCTTGGCCATAAAACTGTCTTCCTACCGTACCTGAGTGTAAAGTCGTCCTCAGGTTCCTAAAGTAAATGCTTTAATTTCATAAATGATTCATTTAAACAAAACAGATCTTTACAGGTTGTAGCGTCATGCTTTGAAAGAGGGACCAGAGGCACGGCTGGAACATGAATACTAAAATATGAATATCTTAGGTGACTCTTAAAGCTGTTGCTTCAATTCCAGTAATGGTCAATTAACCTTGGGAAAGATGGTCAGTAATTCTACCAAACATCTAACGCTGGGATACAGGATTTGGATGAAGGAGTAGCGGTTTAATGAAAAAAAGGGCAATTTCGACAAGATTGCAATATGGAAATGGTCAGAACTAGCAGGTGGTAGAAAAAAGGTACGCTATAACTCACCGTTCTTTATGACCGCAATACAGCATCTGCATATAGCCCACCATGACAAAAGGAACAAGCCGCCGCTAGTGTTGTTGTTACTGCCTCTCAACGCTACACTAAATTGGGAAACGATAACACCACTTTAAAGTATGCCTTCCTATTTTGGGATACAAACCAGTCTAGTCGGTAATACAAAAAATAGTAATTAAACAGTCATACTTATGTTAACTTGATAATTTTTTGTTTTTGTATCTGTCGCTTTTAGTATGATTTGAAGTTTACTGATGACCGTAAATATGCATTAGTGTCATCTTAGTTTAGAGAACGTGAGACGCTCTCCTTACACCTAAGCTGCAGTGGTATATTCAACCAGGAAAATTCTCTGAAATTTGTTGGGTATTTATGTAAACTCTGTAAGTAAAAATAACTTAAAAACTCTTGGGCCAAATGTTGAGTCACAGCGTCACTGTTTTAGGCTCAATCCAGTCCCCAGTCACCAAACTTTCCATATAAAGGAAAATAATATCTTATGGTTTCTCCGGAAGATCAATTAATAAGAGCATTTTTCTTAAATGAATCATGGTAGAGTCTGCTGCCCCTTGCTGGTAATCTACTATACTTATATGATAGTTCACAAAAACAACAGAGACCCAGTAAATAAAGTGTATTCTACATTACTTAATAATTCAGGGTTGATTTTAGCATTTAAACAATAATTAGAAAGGATTTCTAGATTAATAATTCCCGTCTTTTTTAATACACAGTAAAAGCTTTTGAAAACTTCTTCCATGAGAATTAAATTGGCTCATATAAAATAGGTTTTAAAGAACGCCTAAAACTTGACAAGAAAAAAAGAAAAAGAAAATAAAACATGACAAGTATCCAATGTGGCCTTCAACCTTGACCATGTTGCTCTTTGAATGATACGATAATACATAATGGTAGCCCTTCGTGTAACGAGGATGGCCGGCCCTAGAGTCACCTAGGCGTGAATTTAAGACGTAGAAACTGTGGCCAACACAACAACCACACCCTAAGTTAACGAGTTGCATGACCCAGTGTCAAGGAATAATTCTAGAAGACCGGACAACTCGCCAACTGCACTGGCTAACCATTACCCCGGAACACGATCCGCAAATCGATTAACATCCAAGTTCCCAATTAATACTGGGTAGAAAGAGGAAAATGGCATCAACAAACAAACAAACAAACAAGCAAGCAAGCAAAAAACAAACATACATAATATTACATTACACACACCCATCAATAATAAAAACTTCGTCTGAATAAAAAAATCTTCAAAATTAAAAGGGACTTTATTTTTCCGTAATATAAAATAAGTCCCAGGTTGCTCATGTGACTTTCTGCCTCATTTACACACAATTGCTGTTCTCAATTGTTTCTCTTACCATTGGCAACACAACATACATATATTTTTTCTCAAGTTTGATAATTTTTTTTCATTTTGTATTTCTTTATTATTATAATTATTATTATTATTATTATTATTATTATTATTATTATTATTATTATTATTATCATTGCAGTGTTGTTAATATTATCATCATTATTATTATCAATTTTGTATTTTGTATTATAAATTTTATTTACTATGAATTATTATTATTATTATATTTTCGCCCCCCAGGCCCCGATGTGGGTCAGTGACCTGTACCCGGGTGGGCTAAACCTTGTAAAAAAAATAAAATACATAGATAAATAAATAAAAATAAAGTTACTTTGTAAGTTTGATGAATATTTACCCTTCTGTGGACCACTGACAAATAGGCCATGGACCACAGGTTAAGAGTACCTGGTCTAACTAATCTTAAATAACTGTATAGAATAAAAAAATAAAATAAAATCGAGTAAGTTTAGGCATAAATGGGTGACCTCCAAGAGAGCACCAAGTAGATACTCTGACGGAGGTGAAACAGATCATATACATTACAGAGAACTATTTTTAACACACTGTGGTTAGATAATTATTTGTCTTGCCGGATTTCAGTGTAGAAGACAAATGAACCTCGCTGGATCGCAATTACGATCAGACTTTGTTTATCTATCTTTGTGTGTGTATCTTTTTATATTGTTTATACTGTAGGTGTTGAACAAAATCACTGATAATCGTGACACAGTATTTTAGACAAGGGAAAAAAAGTAAATAATAAAGAATATTTTTTATTTCTTAAAATTTTTTTTACATTAAATACCTCGCAGTTGCAGCTGAAGACTAATCAGATTCACTGTTGATGGAGTATATCATTTATAATTTCGAAAAAATAATCCGTCATGATGTTATCAATGTCACTCTGGAACTGGTCTGGCGTGGCCTGGTCTGGCGTGGCCTGGTCTGGCGTGGCCTGGTCTGGCGTGGCCTGGTCAGGTGTGGCATAATGGTCGAAGGAGTGCTCATTCGCTTCAACATGTCTTTGGGTTCTTTTTTTCAATTTAATTTTGTAATCCTGCACTTTGCCGGCGGAGGACGAGGACCGGGTGACCCCCTCGGTAAGAGGTTGGAAAGTTATTCCTGGGTAACAATATTTTTGATGTGTACCATTTACTCCCCCGATTCGGACGGAGGGTCTCACTCCCAACATTCCTAGATAGCGTCCAATATTTATTGTTGATGCCTGGACGAGGTCGTGGTGAAGACAGTACTTTTTATATTTTCGTAACAAATCATCTTTTATTATTATGTCTGATTTATCATGAGTAAAAGTAACATTCTGGGAGAAGAAGGAGATAAATCCTTCCTTCCCTTTGAAGTTGTTTTCGCGTCGGACTTGGCTCATCTTCAGCTGCTGTGAGAAGTAAGAAGTTTACTCAGGGACCTCAACTTAAAATTCGACTGTCCAGAAATATATTGGGGTTGGAATTTTGGTCCATAAATCGTTGTGTTATAGTAATGATGAGAGTGTTCCGTTGTAGTGATAGTGTTAGTGGAGTATTTTAGTGATGATGTTAGTGTAGTGCTGTAGTGATGATAGTGTAGTGTTGTAGTGATGAGGTTAGTGTTCTGTTGTAGTGATGGTGTTAGTGTTCTGTTGTAGTGATGATGTTAGTGTTGTAGTGATGATGTTAGTGTTGTGTTGTAGCGATGGTGTTAGTGTTCTGTTGTAGTGATGATGTTAGTGTTGTAGTTATGATGTTAGTGTTGTGTTGTAGTGATGATGTTAGTGTAGTGTTGTAGTGATGATGTTAGTGTAGAGTTGTAGTGATGATATTAGTCTAGTGTTGTAGTGAGGATGTTAGTGTAGTATTTTAGTAATGATATTAGTTTAGTGTTATAGTGATGATGTTAGTGCAGTATTTTAGTGATGATGTTAGTGTAGTGTTGTAGTGTTGATGTTAGTGTAGTATTTTAGTGATGATGTTAGTGTAGAGTTGTAGTGATGATGTTAGTGTAGTATTTTAGTGATGATGTTAGTGTAGTGTTGTAGTGATGATGTTAGTGTAGTGCTGTAGGGACGATAGTGTAGTGTTGTAGTGATGATGTTAGTGTTCTGTTGTAGTGATGATGTTAGTGTAGTGTTGTAGCGATGATTACAGAACAGAAATAAAACACGAGCCCTCAAAGAAACATGCATATGAAAACATTTCACCCACCCTCTCACCCACATACGCATATTAACGCGCGCGCACACACACACACACACACACACACACACACACACACACACACACACACACACACACACACACACACACACACACACACACACACACACACACACACACACACCACCATCTATCAATGTATTCCATATAAGCTCTGTTTGTTGAACTGATAAGATCTGCAGGTAATGAAAGACAGTCCTAGACCCGAGGCCTCCACTAGTCCACCTATTGTTGCTCGCTACTCCCAACGTTGCCAAGACACACGAACCAGCACTTAATACCTATTATTTCATCACCTTTACAATTATTGGTTTAGTTGAGATGAATATCACACATACACACGTCGACCCTTCCTCTTAACTGCATTAATTTTAAGTCTCGGTGAAGCAAAAAATGAGTCTGGGGCTTCGGGCAGATTTAATCGAAGTACAATGGGTTAAACATGAGAAAAATATCGTTGTAAGGCCTTAAATTTTGAGTCTTTCTAAGCTAAAATTTTCGTTCGATGGCTCAACTTATTCCCAAAATGTTACACTTCTTGTTTCTCTCCAAGACAAAATAAACTAAGGTTGTCCTGCATGTCTATATAGGGTAAGGGCAGTGGAAGAGGTTTATTACCGCAAAAATTTCAAAAAAAAAATACAGCATCATGGCACACAACAACTCGCACGTCAATTCGTCTTGCTGGTTATAACCATGAGTAAGGTTGGCACTCGCCTACTGAACACACATGTAGTACACTGTCTGTTGATAAATTGTTACACTCACTCTGGAGGTGGAATGTCTCATTAGTGAAGCAGCACGAACGTCACCCCTACCCGCTGAGAAAGTTATGTATGGCAGGTTACAATAATTCTGCCAGTGTATGGAGTACTATACCTTCTCAAGATGCAAAATAATTCAAGTCCAGCGCCATATTAAGCGAGTTGTTAAAATACTCAGCCTTGTCGATTTAGATTACCATGAGTCTTCCTACAATCCAACGACTACCGAGTTTCATGTATCTTAAGGTACAGCAGCTCAGTAAAGTGCAAAGTAAAGGACAAGCTGCAGTACTCTGAGTTTAACCAATGCTGTGGTATGTGGCCTTTATTTATGGTGACCATCACAGCTGCCACCGTACGTCTAACACTAGCAATTATAGACATCACAACATTCAACCACGAGTCAAACCACAACGTAGTGACTGACATACCCAGCGTCCAACATTTTATAAATACATGAAATAGTTATCCCATCGTTATCCCACCAGCCAGTATTTAAACACGTAAGCCAGTATCACTATGTTGCCCACACACACACACCATATCCAGAAAGAGTCAATCTGAATTTCACCAGTTAGTCAAAGCAGAGAATAATGTTGAGGCAAGAAAGTTGTAAGCCACATTACAGAGAAGCCACTCCTGATATTTCCTCCCACTGTGGTCTGGTGTCCTTGGTATTACACCGAAGGCTTCACGTCACAATTATTTACATGTTGAAACCATTTTCTTTAATTATATTCTGTTTTGTTAAAGAAAAATACTACATCCGAAAAATAGACAGAATGGTAAACAAAAAAAGGAGTATGAAAGAACTTTTGTTCTACAATTAATGTCTGTTGTAGAAATTCATACAATAAAATATAAAACAGTCACTTCACTGTAAACTATTTTGTTTAATGTTCATCTCAAAATGCAACGCCTATTAAACTTTCAATTCTCAGAAGTCCCGAATCCCGAACATCACTGAATAAAATCTGAGTATATATTAAACACGAGGAATTTAACTCGGCTCCGACAGATTCATCCACAATCAACTTGACTCACATAACACTTACTTTTGTTTCTCACGTCTCGCCAGGGGGGAGGACCTTAAGGCCATGGAAAACGTGTCCTTAAGACTGACCGGCTATTCTCATGAACGCATTAATCGTGAGGAAACATAAAAAGATACAGGGATGTGGATGGAGCCTGGTGTGCAGTGGTGACCTAACAACACACAGGAATAGTTCGATTATAAATATTTTCGTTTTATAATCTGGGAAGTTCAGACTGTGAACCTATTCTTATTTGATTACATGGGGGAATCACTTTATAATCCGTCACTAGAAACTACTAGTCCACGCGGATTTTTGATGGGTGTGATCTCAGATTTTTAACTCTTAACGTGTATATTGTGGCGCCAATAGTGCTGGAAGTCAAACACAAACGCTTCTCGCTGAGTGATACATTACTACACCAAACACACAAATACCAACCGCTGTCTGATGCAATTAGAGATATTTCCGTTAACCTGATTTGAAACTATTTTTTCCGGCATCTGTTTTTCTCTTGGTTTCACTTGACTTACTTTTAAACAAATTTAAATTGGCTTTAGAAGTTGCAGTCACCAAAAACCAGTCACTGATGGCAATAAAAATTATTTCTTAGCATTGTCGATATTGGAGACTTTATTTGACCTATCTGATGAGCACTGTACTGTAAGACCAAATAAATTTGCTAGGCATATCATTAGTCTACACCTTTTATTACCCTGTACCTGTAGTAATACCCAGACTGTTACTGATTTTAAAAACACACTGGTCAATATTTATTGTACAGTTACCTTTATGTTTACCAAATACCACGAACTAAAATAACAGGAATGTGGTTCTTGTTCACATTCTTTTTCAGAATTTGCCGAATGTGGTGCATAATACAGATCCACATTAAAACAACAGCAATATCCACCAACATAATAGAATTCCGAATTTTAAACCTTTACTTATTGTGAATAAAACAACAACATTCTATCAATCAAAGTGCCAGCCTCACTCTCAGAGTTGGCGACTATTGCTCTCGTAAATGTATTCGTTGTATATCTTTAAGTAGTAGGCAGCTATCAAGCAGGTAGGTATTACCGCCTGGGAAGATATAAGATATTAGAAGCATAATGTGTTGTCTAATGGTAGACGCTGCTGCCATATGGCATCACGAAAATTGAGACCAAGTCCCGGGTTGCTGTTCTGACTTTCTGCCTCATTTACACACAATTGCAGTTCTCAATTGTTTCTCTTACCATTGGTAACACAACATACATATATTGTTTCTCAGTTTGATGTTTGTTTCATTTTTGTATTTCTTTATGGTTATTTATTGTTATTACTATTATTATTATTATTGTTGTTATAGTTGTTATTATTATTATTATTATTATTATTGTTATTATTATTATTATTATTAGTGTTGTTATTAATATTTTATTTTTAATCTTGTATTTTGTTTTAGAAATATGATTTACTATGAACTAATTATTATAATTTGTTTTATTATTATCTCATTTTCGCCACCCCAGGCCCCGGTGTGGGTCAGTGACCTGTGCCCGGGTGGGCTAATACCTGTAAAAAAAAAAAGAACTCTAGTTCCAGAGTTACGTGTAGCACCGTGTATGGTATTGCATTCAGTAACTTGTAAAATAAAAGAGTACTAATAAAACGTACAAAAGCAAATATGGATAAGTGATTGAATATAGAAATGACAAGGGAAGAAGATTACTGGTGATGTACAATGCATGACGACACGAATCCTTAATCAACCAGACATAACCAACTGTCGATGTAACTGAACACTGGGAAAGAATGGTTTAAGATAATACAGGTCGAGTCCAAGGAGCAAATTTAAACTAGATTTACACTTCCAGTAAGTGAAACCAAGACGATGTAAATTCCAGTCCATTAATGAATATACAGGGTAGATAATGTTGCGTCCATGTCTGCAATATTCTGGGTCACGTTGCATAGATAATTTAGAATTACGCTAATTAAGTTCTAGTTTTTGCGAAAATAACATTAATTCTAATAATTAGGGTTAATATTCTACTTTTAGTCCGCAGGGTTTGATCCAATCCCGACCAAAATATTAGGTAAAACCACTTAAGATTGTGATCCAGTATGAACCTTTAGAAAACATCTTGTCGCCCTAATATGTTAAAATAATTCAATGTAATAACGCGCAAGATCTAAGAGTAGTTGATAGTGACGCTGATTTGTTTATAAACATTGTGTTGCAGATCAAATACAGAAGCAGCAAACAAGACGCCAAGACAATAACAGGCTCTGCCTGCGGCACCACTGACTATCCTCTGATGTTGGAAAGCACACCGTAATTAGGCTGGCGAGGCAGGTGCCGCCCAGTTGTTGAAGGTCAATTGTCCTGCCAACCAATCCAGGCTGGTCTTCTTCATTGTTCTTCTCTATATATCTCTTTGGTTGCTGACAAATTTATTTACATATAGGGCGGGATTTTTGCGAAATAGGTTATATTGCAAAAAGACCGGTCAATTTGCAAACAGGCCAAAATCCCGGTCGTTTTGCAAAATGACCCTAACCACACTGTATGTAGCTAAGGGGATTTTTGTGTAGACAAGTTACTGCTCTCATTTCAACCATGTTGTGTTGAGGTTCCTTCTGAATGCTCTCGTATCAACAACAGACGTATCTCATGCAGATTTGTACAATAGAAATGGGTCACCCTGTAAGGTATATAAAATTAGATCGTCTTCATCTTGTCGTCGTCTATTTCTTGTCATCGTCGTCGTCTTGTCATCGTCGTCGTTCTTCTTCTTAATGGTAAATAAATTATTACATTACAGATACAGATTTTCTAATTTTGTTTATTACAACGAACACTGAATAATAAATACTGTAAATACACCTGGAAAAAGTGATTCAGATTCTCCTGAATATGAAGACAAGATCTGAGACCAAAATTGAATAAAATGCATTTTAGTTAAATGTGTTTCTGTAGAGCAGCCTTTGTTACAGTGTGATCATGACAAACCTTATAAAACGAAGGACATGGCGAGATGGTGGAGGAGGAAAGGGAACGATGTGGAGAATGTCTTTGTGAGTAAAGTCAGAGAAGGGAACAATGGGCATGGAAAGAGTGGATACAGAGACGGCAAGATGAACAGCTACCAGAGAAATGTTGTCCACTTATGTAATACAGGTATAGGAAATATGGAAGTTTGCGGCTCTTAGTTTTTTTGTTTTTTTTGTCATTAATAAGCTTTGGTACCTGCCCGGCCGCTCAATACTCTAAATTTGTTCTCAATTTGTCAAGAAAAGATGCAACACTCCTGAGGTAATACGTGAGCGGGAATACTCATAAAACAATCCTCGTGTAGCTAAAAAAAAAATATTGGTCGAATTTTCTGTGATAAGGCCAAATGGATCATCCCTAATATGTCTAAGGAATTAAGGACCGATATCCCGGCGAAAGACAAAGACGTGTTCTGTACCCTCTCAGAATGTCTAACAGGAGCGTGCCAGCCGAGCCAAGAGGCGAAAATGAAATTGTAAAGATAAACGAGAAAACAAAAATTTAACTACTGTACGCTCACATGTCTGCAACTGGTGCCCATTATCCCCTCAGGTATTATCGGCACGCGTGTAGAAAGTGAAGAACATTGACTATGGGGACGTTTCCATATAAACCATTTAACTTTTTTTACTTTTTTTAACGTATAATTTCTCATATGGAAATACAAATCCACGGAACCTACACAATGGCAATTATTTCTTCCTCTTACAAACCATGTAAATATAACCTTGGTCAGAAATTAAATATCTTAATATACTTACTGTATGTCTACACACTTGAATAGACTTTTCCTTAACTTCTGGTCTCCTTTATTAACCACTGCAGAGATCATATATGTACAATGCTCTCAATATATCCTCTCCCTTTCACCTACTCTTAGATGCACTGGTCAATTGCCTCTCAGTCCATTTTCCATTTCGTTTCGTTCATCCTGACGTAATAATAATATTCGATCTGATTTTCATTTGTTCACAATTAAGTTACTTGTTAACGTGATCAATAAAACCTTCATGTACAGTAAACATCATACTGACGACATCAAATAAAAAGAAAAGAATCTATGATGATATTTTTGACATTATCATCTTCCTGTGCTTCGACTATTCAGGTCTTTAGATGTGCATCTTGGTTAGTAAACTACACTAGTCCATTAGCAGTATAATAAATAAATAAATAAATAAATAAATAAATTAGATATACTGTCTACATTAGTCGCGAGCTTCAGTAATTTAGTTTTCCGGCGAGGACTAATAACGTACTACTTATATGGAATGAAAGTGAAAATAAGTAATGCTGGATACAACATTGGAGATCGAGCTTTTAATCAGTACACAAGGAGGTGGTGTGGCCGGCACTACACTCGACCGCCTTCACTTCCAATTATAAACAAATTACCCATTCAAAAGTGGGCAAACTGGGAGAGCCCCGGGCGCGAACCGGTGACCCTTAGGGCCAGAGGCGAGAGCTACAGCTACTGCACAATGAGGTGGAGTAAATACCTAAAAGCAGGGATGGTGGACGATTAATATAGGCGATATGAACAGCATATACTGATATGCATGTAAAGCCAAGCGTTTTAAGGGATAATTGCGAATCAGCATTGTTTTATATAAATATAGTTTTCCCAACATTTTAACAAGTCTACATAGCGACGATCCTGTAATCATAACACAAGCTATAAATGAACAGCATCAATAATAGTCTAAGTAACCTAACCTAACCGGGGAGATGTAACTCTTGATTCCTGAGTGTTGACTCAATGAACTAACTCAAAATATGCATTTAAAGATCTAAGCAGTTAGAGCGCTGTAATATAATTATAACGGTATTGTTTGGTTATATTGTGGCTAAAAACAGTACGCACGTACGCACGCACGCACGCACACACGCGTGCACGCACGCACACACGCGTGCACGCACGCACACACACACACACACACACACACACACACACACACACACACACACACAGTAGCATGTTGCATGTTTACTTCATCATTTGTAAATTATATTGACGACAAATGCAAAGATCCTATTTTTCTGAATGTGAAAAGATAAGGAATATATTGTATACACATCACACAATACAACCCTTCTATCGTAGCTCGTTATTCTTGTAGTTCCATAAAAAAAATCCAGAAAGCTTTCAATTTTAAAAGTCCACGCAATGTGATGCAAGCACTGCTGACCTGACCTTGAGTGAGTAAATGTGTGTCTGTGGGTTACTATCATCAGGTTGGCTCCACGATGTTGGGGTCAGCGCCCGCTACTCCGACATTCCTCCCCCGGCTGTCTCAGTCTGCTGACCAGCGCCGGTGAACAAACTCTACGACCGTCCAGTTTAAAAGTAACTGGTTATGTAGACGAATAAAAGAGAGTATATAGCATTACCCAAATGACATTTTTAAGTTATACTTTCACAAATCAATTTTTACTTACATATTTATCCGTATATAATAAATAATAATACAAGTACTGCATTTAAAAGCATTTCCGATTTTTTCGTCGTCTCTTATTGGTAAGCATTCCTTTGTTATTTTTTCTTTACTTCTTCCTTAGTATGTGAGGGGCATTGTTACAAAAAGGAAGCGTGCAAAACAAAGTACTTCTTTTCTGAGGGGGTGGGGAGCGTCAAGTGAAGGTTAAAGAGAAAGTTTCAAGATCAGCAAACAGGTCTGGCTGACTGGGGTGACCAGATCTTCTTCAGGCAAAGCAGGTTTTAAAATTCTCTGCTTTTGTCTGGTGGTCTTGCGGCCACATTCTCGGACACCAACTGTACTTTGTAATAAATTTTAACTAAAACAAAGCAAGAAAACAATATCAATAGAAATTTATCGTTTCGGGTTCACTAAAACGAGTCCTTTATTTGCTACTGTCACCAATCCATACTCATAAACAAAACTGCAATCAAATAGTATTGTTAGTAATCAATGTTTCGGGTTACTGCCGTATCTTCCGATAATAAAACAGAATTCCAGTGATGTTTTTCGGGTGCCAGACAACACATCAATTACAAAATAACATCTATAAATGAAGTATCTTATACAAATATCAACCTGTTTGTGAAGGTTCGCGTGTAAATAATTGATGGCTAAATTATTTACATGAACGGACATAAATCAGACTCGAGACTTTAGGACACACATTTACATATAAGATTATAGGCCAATAAACATGTGATCTTGGAGGATTTTGTCAACATTAAACTTAAACAAATGTAAAGTGA
Organism: Homarus americanus; assembly: GCF_018991925.1. Classification (NCBI taxonomy): domain Eukaryota; kingdom Metazoa; phylum Arthropoda; class Malacostraca; order Decapoda; family Nephropidae; genus Homarus; species Homarus americanus. The sequence continues at coordinate 482,756 of NW_024723484.1, forward strand.
CATATTCTACCCTAACCAGATCTACCGTAAACTAACCAATTATTACCTAACAGTGTTCAAATGACAGTAGCCTTTCCCCCTCATCTCTTTTGTGTCCTGTTAGAATTAGCAATGCAAAGACATCCTCGACTCTAAGCAGACAAGATCTATCATGTAATCTCAGATTTCACCTCGTAAATGAAACCAGACGACACACACACACTGGATGAGGAGGAGCACCTAACAAACGCCAACTTGTTTTCTAGTGAGATGACCGGAGACTTGCAGAACATTATAACCAAAGACCTTAGTGGGAGCCGCTAAACACGTTAATTAAAGACAAAGTTTCTTTCTTGCTATAAGCGAAAGGTAAAGTTGACAGTTTACACATCAAGGACAAGTCTGACCCATCCTTCATTGTTGTAGGTGGAACAAAGATTCAGACACTGGCCAAAATAGATGTACCAAAGTAGATATAGTCTTGTAATGTCACATCACTGCGTATGAAGCTATGAACAATGTTGATCTTTACGATATAATGAACGGAGGCCTTTGTTCAGGGTCAGAGGACCATCTCGGGTGGTAACTACCGAAATTATTGCCCCCCCCCCCTCCCGCCCCGACCTAGAGGCCACATACATTGGTAAGGAGTCATCATTTATCACTGATGGACAGGCACTGGTGATTGAAGCCTGGAGACCCCAGAGAGCCACCACTTTCTGGGACCTGTTCATGTGTTCGTTGGATCTGTTCTACACACGGAGCACTATTCAGGTGATGGATGTAGTAAATTCAAGTTATTATGAAGTTTCAATCAAAGGCGGAACGTGGAGAAGGCGTGGTCCGGGTTCAGGGCACCCTGATGATCGATGGAGAATACGAATGTACCGCGGCCATCCAAGTGGGAAACACTTCTGGTAAATCCCGAAAACAGAGCTGACATGGCCAGATTCCTCTCCTAGCAATGTTATAAGCATATCAAACAAGAATACTGCAGCTGTTGATGGCTCGTGAAGGAAGAGAGTGTGGGATCATTTGACCCAGAACTAAACACTTAAAAATTAGAAGCCCAATATGAGGAGGCTGACCCAAGTATTTTGTCCGCTGTGTAAAGTTTGGCAAAAAAAAATATTGTTGGAGCTTTTACTCATTTCCACAGGATTTTGTCTCAAACTTGACTGTCATTTCCCATGCACCATAAACTCTTTCACCTAAAACGACGCTTTTTTACCACCTCAAACATTATCAGGCAGCAGAGTGGAAACAATACACATGCAATACCTCTCGAGTCTATGAGGCACTATTGGTAAATAGACTTTTACCCATTTCAGATTAATGTTTCTACATCCTATCCCAGTGTTATGTATGGAACTGATAATTCACAGGTATTCGACGAGGCATATGGCTGCATGTGTAAAAAATATCGTCTACAGTTTACAACAGCCTACAAATGCAAAGCCGCCAGTGACACTCACAACAGTGATGAAGGAACAGTGCTTCTTGCGTGGGTACTGTACACGAATACAAAGCACCATCACCCAGTAAAGAGGAAGACATGTAAGTCATAATAACTTACTCTCCTGAAATTCTATCACCAAGATGAATATATTTATAACAAATAAGTGTAAGATATCAATAGGACAATACCTAAAAAAAACGAAAACAAAAAAGCATCACTGATTTGTTGAACAGAACATGTAACACCGAGTGAAAAAAAAATCTTGAAGCTGGAGGGAGGCATTACAGATGAAGGACGGTTCCACAGCACGTATATACCACTGTCTTGTTGTGTCGGGTTTTTTTAGACCGTAATACAATCTTCTCCATAATTAAGGTCTTAAATGCCACGAAATTAATACCAAGCGCCCAAAATACCCTGTCATGTATAGTCACCATATCCTTAGGAATTTCAACGCCAAATGAGTAATAGTTACATAATATCTGGTGAACGACGATAGGGTCTTGAAAACCTTGGCCCGAGACCTCCCACGTTGGTCTAAGAACCTTATCATTTCTCCAAATTACCGTGAGGAAACCCAATGGCCGAGGGTGTACTTTTTGCTGCCGTAGTTGAATCTCACGTCCATTAAAAACATATTTCTGAACTTGGCGTATTGATGCAAGTAACTAGTGGCTATTAAAGTGGAATGAAAGAGACTTGTGTATAATTTGTATTGATTACAAGCTTCTCTATGTTCAGATGCCAGTGTCCAGTTTGCATGGACCACAGTATAAAGATATGTATTATATCAGGTCCCTATAGTACTATATGTAAGGGGTAATTCGTAGATTCCCTCAGACGCTCGGACAGACAGACTTGTTAGACACGCACACACACTTATGGGTATGTCGGAAGGATTACAAATGCACGCAATCTCCAAAGCGACATTCACAGATATAAACATGAATATTCGATGGACACACACACACACACACACACACACACACACACACACACAGTATAATAACACATTATCATCATCATCATTCCGGCGATTATAATTTCTAACAATATTTGTATGAATTAGTCATTAATTTTATCAAAAGACACGAAAAATATTTTATAGAATTAAAACATGTCTACATAATAGAGATTTTATAATATATTCTGATCTTCGTTAAACAACTCATATTTCTTTAAAACTGCAACTCTTGTATGGTGTAAAAATGTGAAAATTATGTACGTGATTAGAAGTGAGGAGTTCTATAGCATGTTGAATACCTGTACGTGTGTGTGTGTGTGTGTGTGTGTGTGTAAGAGAAGAAAAAGTATAGACAGAGACAAAACTAATGCTGTACAAGAGAGTAATATCTCTTTAACATGCTCACACACCATCACATAAATTATCCCCACGTTCGTCGTGTCTAAAACTCAAGTGTTATGAGCTCACTAAAATCTTTATGTCCACAGTTTGTATTCGCTAAGTTATAAAAACAATATAAGTTTTTTTTCTTCTTGCGTTATGGTGTTGCCTGGTCATGTTTAAACTAAGGTTATAAACTTGCCAAGTGTAGCGAGGTGAGAGGTGCTTGAGTCAAAATACGGCAAATCATTTTGTCAAAACACGAGGAAAAGATTGAAGTTTCTCACGGGCAGAAGTGAAATTGCTTATCGAACACACACACACACACACACACACACACACACACACACACACACACACACACACACACACACATCAATATAAACGAACACATTCAGGTGGGAAATGTAGATTGCTGTCCCGGGTTTTGAGACGCTGATGAAATTCATTAACACGAACTGAAGTGGGAGAATAAATGACACACAACGCTTCTAAAACAAGCGTAGCTGAGAACAATCCTTGATAAGAAGATCCGAGTATATACACCTGTAGGGGATATGCTCCTACGTGGGCCATCACAAGGATAAAGAAAAGATAACGGAGGAGGACTAAACACGCCCACACACACACATTTATATCAATCACAATGTTACTTCACCTTAGTAGTGTAAATGTAATCGCTACTTGGCTGGTGTGTGTGTGTGTGTGTGTGTGTGTGTGTGTGTGTGTGTGTGTGTGTGTGTGATCCTGAACTAAGGAGCGGTTCACCGATGATTTAACAGTAATCTCTGCTTCAATAATTATTAGCCTATAACCTATCTTAAGTGTTCATTACCATCAGTACACCAACTCCTAAAACAAAGCAAACTTTTGTGTACCGTTGAAAATGAATTACCAAGCGTAACCCTTTAATTTAATCAACACAACAGACGTATTTAAGATAACCAAGACTGCAGTAATTATCAGCATCGATATATGATTACACACTACAATACACAGCATCCCTGTAATGAGTGCTAATTTATATTGACCTAAATAATGTTGGCATAAATAACGTACCATCACGATATCAGACGTTCCCTGACATCCAGCCAATTAATAGTCGATATCAGATCACTCTACTTTATAACGGGATAGTGATAATGGACTCACCACCTCGAGCAGCGAAGATGGAGTTCTGGTGCGATATTTTATTATTAATAGTAAAGCTGAAAAAAAATCGTTTTTCTATAACTTAAGATTATCTCGTCCTGCCTTACGGTAACTACTCAGCTAAATTGTTTCGGCCTCTTTGCGTATCTGATAACATAACTTTTAACTTGTAGTCATCAAATTGCATAAGCGTATGGGACTTCCTCAGATAAAAGAAAATTACGCTACCCAACGTATTATTATCAACTGTTAAATTAAACCTGGGAATAAAGGAAAAGCTTAGTAGAGAGATAAGAGAAAAAGACACCCAATAATTTGTGTTGGCGTCATGAGAGTAAGAGTTTATATGACATGTAAGCATCGAGTTAATCACTATCAAAACTTCAGAATCCTTTTGTTATATTCATGCAATAATCATTATAAAAATATAATAATATTAACAACAACAATGGTATGTTTCTTTGTTTCCAGCAAGGTTAGGTTTTCTTGTAATCTTTTGGAATGTTAAAAGTGCATATACAAACAAACACATCTTAGGACACACACACACACACACACACACACACACACACACACACACACACACACACACACACACACACACACACACACACACACACACACACACACACACACACACACACACACACACTACCTGTACGTACACACAATGATACACATAATAAAGTATACACTCATCGTGGAGGCCCCATCAGTATACTTGGATATGAGAGTTGGTTATAGGGAAAAATTACATAGTTAAATATCTCGTTTCCTTAAGTGGAAAAACTGGTGTGACCATAATTAACACCTATTTACCTAACATTTATGGTCAGTAAAGACAAACTACGGAGGACAGAGGTAATCAACAGAGGGTCGCGGTAATTCTCTTGTGTAACCTGAGTTTCATTACTGGTATTGTAGGTAATTGTGGCTCCGGGCAGGGTTAGTGGCTCATAGAGGGCGGTACTCCTTCGCGGACAACACTGGCAGATGAGAAAAAAAATCCATTGTAAGTACTTTTTTCTTTTTCTTTTTTGTTCTACTTAAAATTATCTTGTCTTACACACAGACGTTTATACATTAGAAGATAGTGTGTTGAGGTAGAAGTAGTTTGTCATATCTTCATAATACAGCATACAAGCCACTCAACAGCACAGTTAACACACAGTAGTTTGCGGTACAATAGAGGAGGTGGGTTTCGGTTCATCTCAAGGTAGAATGATGTGTCCTGTGTGGGGGTAAACATGTATCGCAATTAATCACAAGACTTTCAGCATGGCTCGGCCGACATCCACCTTCAAAACATTTTCTTTAGCCTCCTAGTATACCGGCCCTTCCTCCCTCCCCCCTGCCTCCAGCTGCCGAGGGAAGTACGTAATGTAAGTAAGGGTTGGGGGGGGGGGAGGGGAGGGGTTTACTCAGTGGTGGTTCCGTTTCTTTGTTCTTTTGTTGTTTTTTCTCGTCCAGGAGATATCTGAGGCACCATCTGAGTTACGAGTCTGAAGTTTCGACAAAATGATGATGAATTGTTTTGTTAAATGATTTTTCTTCTGATTTACACTCACACTACATACCGTGAGAAAAAAATGATGAATAAGTGACACACCTTTAGCTACCAGGCAAGAGAGGCTTAACATTCTTGGAGACGATTCATGGTGAAGCTCTGATGGCAAGAACTTGAAAAATTTAAATTTTTAAAAACTACTTGTGTGATCAAGCAAGTACAATCACACAATTGTTATATCTTCACAAACATGTCTATATGCACGAGAAGTCATAACATATTTATTGCTTTTACTACGCCGAATTCCCCAAATCTTTCCAAATAACTAATATTGAGAATTTTCTTTTTATGATCTGTAATTGTACAGTTTGTGAGTATTTTTTGTATATGTATGAAAAAGTAACTAGTTGAAATATAATTATCAAACGTAATAACACCGAAGCGGCCTTCTGAATGATCTACACTATTGTTCACTCCCGCGACCAAAGGTTAAAGGCACAGAGGTCACAAAGTGCACAAACAGTCACATCACTGAAGGTGGCTATGCACTTACAAAACTGTATTGTTGTAATGTTAGTTTCTAAGATGACATTCACGTTATTGGAGGTTTTCCAAGTATTGTGGAGATGCAGCTGTACAGAGGACCAGCCACTTAAATGGTTAATTTCCTCATTTGTAGTGTCTCTCTCTCTCTCTCTCTCTCTCTCTCTCTCTCTCTCTCTCTCTATTCTCATTTCCTATCTATAAACCTTCCCGAAATGAAACAAATAGCTCATGAAGCTCAAAATTCAATACAAATTTCAACCCATATGTGTGTGTGTGTGATTGTTAAATAGAATGTCATTGTTTATCATTACTGAAATACACGTTAACATTAAGGACATTTAGATCACCACTTTCCAGCACCTGACATTATTTTTCTCTCTCAACCTGATGGAATAACATCCGCTATTAAGTATGATCCTTGGCACCCCTGGTTATACAGTGGTCAGAATATAACGCTCTAAATATGTTAAGTAATTGCGCTCGCGAAGACGTGTACGTTTTTGTCCTGAAATTGGTCAATGTTTTTTGTTATTGACGCCCACACTTATGTGCGTGTATAAAAATAGACACACATACAAACACACACACACACTAGACGTACAACCGCCCTCTTGGTACACACGTTTTTACCCAGCACTCAACAATAGCCCGTGTCTGCATTCTTCGATCATATACTGCAAAAGCAGGTGTCGCGTGGCATCAACCAATAGGAAGCAGCGGAGTTTTGACGTCATCGTCAGGATGATAATTTGCAAAGGTCGACAAGTTAATTTAAGCATGCATTGAGGTCAACATGTCAGGCGCCTTTGTTATTACCTTCGAATGTTACAAGTGAATACTAGTATATTATGTTCAATTTTTTGTGGCGTGTTTACTGTGATGAATGTCCGTAGTAATTGGCGGGGAGTTTTTATTATTCCTTGCTGGAGTATATTGCAATCGTCCCTGAATTGTCACTTTAGATGTTATCAAATCCCCTTTTAGTAATGGATCAATATCATATTATGATTTTATATAACTATGTGAGTAGTTGATTATTTACTGTATACTAGCGATAAGTCCACCACACAGGCGCGAGGTGACGGAACAGTGACATGTTTACAGTGCGGTGCAAGTGACGCTGATCAAGTAACTTCTACAGTAAAGGAGAAGTTAATCATTCTGACGTATTAAGGAATTTAATACCAAAATTACTCCTCAATATGACTTACAGAAATGCTTTTTTATCTCAGTTTATAAACAAAGATGTCTCCATATTCACTGTTCCCTTTCACGCGTTGTTTACTGATATCTTTTCTCTCCTGGTTTATTCTCTCTCTTTATTATTTTTCCTCCTTCCTTCAAAACCGCAGTACAACCTTATCTAGATTAGCCTACGTGAGTGAGGAGAGCTTGGCACCTGGGCTGAGTGAGGAGAGCTTGGCACCTGGGCTGAGTGAGGAGAGCTTGGCACCTGGGCTGAGTGAGGAGAGCTTGGCACCTGGGCTGAGTGAGGAGAGCTTGGCACCTGGACTGAGTGAGGAGAGCTTGGCACCTGGGCTGAGTGATGATCCTATGGTGGAACGCAGAAGGAAAGATCTCTTAGTGGGTCAGTGTGATCATCGAATTTACTGACCCAACAGGTAAAGACGAGACGCTCCATTATCAAATTTTGGTCCTTCCATCCCGCCACAAAAGTAGAAACGAGAATCCGCTAATAACTGCGTCGTTAAAACCAGGGGAAGGAATTTTATTCATGGCTCGTACCGTCTCTCACACTAGATGTTAGATGAGTCACTTTTAATCAAAATTCCAAGCAGTACTCGACACGCAGACCACGTAGGACTACACGGTTTGGGGAACGAATGAATGCTGGTGGAGTTTGTCTACTCCTGGCTGGTTTGATCATAATGATGTTAGACTTGAGGACATTCGATTCCTTTCTTGTGGGAATCAAACACACCAAGACACAACTGACATCTGGTTCGAGTTGTTTGTTTTCAGGACTTAGCAGCAACTGAGGTGTGGTTCCAGCTGGTTGTCTCAGAGTGAATCACCAGCCCACTTACAGTGTTTCTCCTTACTATGTTCCTTTGTGTTGTAAAAAATCCGTAATATATGACTAATTATCTCATATATCAGATGATATAATAACAGCAGAATATTTTCTGGGACCTTGATGGATGCCATCAACGTGATAATGCTCCAAAAAATAATTATATACCACTTATATAATCAGTGGATTTCGTAAACAGAAAGGTTAGTGGTAACACAATAATCAAAACTGCACGTCTTACTGATCGAGACTGTTCATGACTTAAATTTAGATAAAAAAAATTCCCAACTTATGGTTAAAAACTTGTTCTGTCCAAATTGATTAAATACAAGGTACAGTAGTACAGTAATTAGATTTTGAGAAACCTACTCGCTGCTTGACCAATTGAACACCAGAGAGCAGTTAAGGAAAACGTTCGCTGTCTAACAATTAGTGTTATGGTATTCGTAACGAAGAAACTGCTTGAGGTATAATGGTCACGGCGTAACATGAATATCACAACACATGAAACTCGTATAAAATAAATGATCTATCGCGGTGCTATGTATAACAACGAGATTACAAATTACACAACTCAGCAGCACCTGGTAATCCCACATTTTGCTGTTGGATAATCATCATCATATAATTAAAGAATGGTGTACTGCTACCATGCTTCACATTAATGGCTTGGTTATAACAGCGTGAGAGAGATGAGGGAGGGTACAGTAGACCCCGCTGCCTCCACAGGGAACCAACATTTCACGGTATACTCTACGCTTTCAAAGTCACCCTAAACTACAGGTAATGGACGTCGACGCCAGGAGGCATCTGTGTGGCGTCTGGTGTCTTGAAGTTATCACAGATGTAGTAAGTAAGCGAACTAATTATTGTTGTATATTACCAGCCTGTCGTCAATATGCTGTCATTTCGGCAGCCATAGTCACCCACCTCAGCAAACATAATCGAAAATAATATACGGCAGAATTCACCGTACCTGATTTTGTAACTGTTGTGTTAAACTTAATAGAGCAAGAAAACTCAACATAAACATTGCTTGGGAAATCCTATCGAGCAAATTATCACCGAGTCCAGTTTTGATACCAATCTTAAAAACCCGATACCTGTCCACTGGAACATTTATTATAAGAGCCTCAACACCTCAGAAACTCGTATATAACATAATATACTTCCACACTAACAACCTGACGCACATCATCATCCAGACAAGAAGTGACAAGATACCGACGGTGTGTGGTGGTGGGACTGCCTTATTATTTACGAGTATGGGCTCCGGCCAGGCAATCACCGACAGCACATAAGCTGAACTCTCTTACAGATAATGATACAGCGCCAAATAATAATTACTCAAGAAAAACTTGACAAGGGCCCTTACAAGCTGTGAGGATAATAACACACTATCTACATTAATTAATTGATACGCCACTCGAGTTCGTTAAGGATATGTTGGTTATTTAATATGTACTGTATTTTTCTCTTTTTATCAGCGTTAGATAGAGGTACAGTTAAACTGTCTTGGTCAATTAGTTTTTATCCCAATACCAATCTAGAAGACTTGCCTCTTTGCTCTGGGATGGAAAAAAACACAACAACTAAGAGGTTCCGTGAATTAAAGTACTGTAACAGAGGTGCTTCGTGGCGCAATAACATCAAGAAAAGTCATGTTTAAATTACTACCTTGCCTCATTCTTGCCTCAACTTGATAATTTTTTCCCCATAAGTTTAATATTTTATCACAAACATTTCACTCCTTAATAGCTACGTTGTCCTGTTATTCCACGAGTGTAAACCGACCACAGCCACGTAGTCAACAGTAAGTTCCTCACGGCTTTGCCACCGAGAGTAAAGAAACAGATATTACTCTTATTTTCACTATTGTTATCTCGTATATATACTGACTTCGTGTACGTGTTTAAAGGCCCTTAGAGACGCTGAAGCATATAAATTAATTAAAATACCAACCACCACCGACAACCAATAACTTGTAGGTGATTGAAGTGGCGTGGTTTCTCTATATCATGTGTGGCGTGGTTTCTCTATATCATGTGTGGCGTGGTTTCTCTATATCATGCGTGGCGTGGTTTCTCTATATCATGTGTGGCGTGGTTTCGTTGTGTTGGTTGGTGATTTTACTTACATTATTGATAATATTTCCCATTATAAAAGAAGAAAATTTTGCAAGAGTGGAGATTAAAATTAGTTTCTTGTGCATTAACTTAAACAAAATACTGTGAATTAGAACAGAAACCTTCCGTTCGTTCGTTAAGAGAAGAAATAAACCTTACAGTGTCTTAAGATTTTTTTTTTATTTTGCTTATTTATTATCAAGTTAGGTTTTTCCATAAACATATTTTCCTGCAATTTATTTTTAGAACAATTGAGAAAATATGTAAAAAGCAGCTCTTTTATAATGTCTTACTTTTTGTTTCAGGACAATGGACAAAAACAACAACAACGTCTGAAAATACAAGAATAAATCAAAATCAACTCGAGACAACGCCCACAGTCATAAAAAGTTGTAGGAAGAGTAAATAAATCGTGAAGATTCCATCACTTAACTTATGAGACTTGAGCTAACCAGGATATTCGATGAAAATTATGTGACGGCGCATATTCTGAGATCTTAGGGCACATTATGGGACATTGCGCAACCAATTGGACTTGTACGTTTATGGATGGTAGTTAGTACACATCATGCCTTAAAATTAGTTTCATCATTTCCTCCAACACGTGCGTAGAACATGCCTATAGGAACCGAGTCCTTCACTCATAATGTCGACAGTAATGGCGAGGAAATAAAGGATTAGAATTTCATAAAGGAATAAATACAACATCTTGAGGCTCCTCGTCTACAAAAAAATACAAATAAAAATTCATAAAAAAATACAAATAAATAAATACATTAACACATTAACTAGCAAATGGGACTCACACTTTAAATTCCATGAACAGGTTCAACTTGAAGTTTTCTTTTAATTGTAAGTAAATTTACAACATACAGAAATTTCGCTTAAGATTTAGTACATTAATATTCAAATGTAAAAATCTGGCAGTTTCGTCCAAGAGTAATGGTCAAAGATATTGTGTGATCATCTCAGATTCCAAGGTAGAAGGGCGACTGTTCACTTGGTATCTGGCCCTCAACTACTACAGTACATAACATCATCAATGCAGACTCAAACTATCCGAAGCTGTGTAGTGACTGAGTTTTCAAATTGCTCGTGTGTAATAAATTCATCCGTTCAAAGATTCAGTCAAATGATTTTGTCTAGTTTGTTACAAGTGGACTTACAGATACTACATCGATTAACTGTTAAATCTGAGGATAGCGAAAAGTTAACTGCATTTAAATAAATTTCTGGTTCGTATTGTTGGGCTGACAAGAAATACTTACCATTGTTATACAGACCCCACTGTAAGATCTCATTTAGATTATGACTATGAAAAACATGCTTCATCAAGCGATGTTTTCTTCAAGGGATTGGTTGTGATGTAAAGTGACTGCGTACGTGTCTACGGCCATTCAACCACCGTTTCTTAAAATACACAACCAAGGTTTACCATCACCCAGCCAGGCCAGGAAATCCGCCCACTTTTTTTCCCTAAGAACACCTAATTGATCAGAGCGTCAGGCTATTTGCCGTCAGGGTCCATTCCTGCGAAAAACTTGGTGTAGATGCCACCCAAGTGGATGTACTGACGAGACAAAAAAAAAAGTGCTCTAGGCAGCACCCAGGCTAAATGGTATTACAAGAGGCTGTTGAACAAATGGATTTATGGACCGGAGGTGGATGTTCACCAGCGATCTAGAACGTTATGCGGTAGTTATGTTCGGTATTTTACGAGTGTACATAAACACGAGGCTATATAGCAGTAGAAAGTACTGGTGCTGGTATAAATAATATGGAATGATCTTACAATTCCATACCCCAATCCCCTATTGGCTATTTTTTCTTATAGTAAACAGTGAGTAGAATATGTAGTTAGAGTAGGAAAACAAAGTTACACACACACACACACACACACACACACACACACACACACACACACACACACACACACACACACACACACACACACACACACACTACGAAAACCCATGATCAATAACACGTTGTACATGTGTTATGACCAGTGTTCAGAGCTGCGTGTTAATATTCTGGACAAGGAAAAAAAAACCAGAATTTTCAGAAAAACAGAAAAACATGAGGATACAGATGCCTGGGCTAGACACTGTTACATTTACATAATAACGATACCACATTATTACGTCGATTTTTGAAGAAACAACTTTATAGGTAACTGTTGAGAAAATTACTGTTGTCTTGGGGATTAATAAAAGAGGAGCTGTAAAATTACCGATGTTGTTTAGGTTAGGTTTCCAGTAATCATAAATACTAATGATATAAAATATTCTTCACGTCCTTGGTTATTAGCTAATCAATAATCATCAGGTTTTTAATGGACCTTTTACAAGAATTACTGACAATCATTAAATTAAAACGAGTAATGGCGTTTCAAAGAGCTCCCTTGAAGGCTTTGGCACTTGGAACTAATATGAAAAAATATAGATCAGAAACTAACTTAACTGTAAACATCAAAAGAAGTTTAAATTTCCTGTATTATATTAATTTTATCTTCTGTCTAATGTTTATTTATCGTCGTTGTGAAAACTTAGTACATTAGACTCCCACCAGACGACCTATGATAAATATTTGTTCATGTTATAACTTTATCAAATTTAATAAGACTGTACTCAATTGCGATACAAAACGTACCATTCAGTTATTGGTATGACCTCACGTTGCAGCTCTCTGACCACTAAAAAGATATCATTATGGTTCATATATATATATATTTTATTACAAATGCATTCAACCCCCTTGATTTTATATAAGAAATTACACAAACCAACTAATGGGAAGGACTACCGTAAGAGGACCCTGTAAAATACCCAAATATAATTGTGGCATCAACTTAAAATACTTCAAACAAAAATAACAAAAGACTTCTTATAGGCGATACTCAAGAGAAATAGACAAAATGGTATAAATCGTCCTGGCAATTGAAGCACCTGAAAACCCACAACAAATAAGGCGACCATAATATACAGTACCGGGTGGGCGTAAAATTCGGACACATATAAAACTGAGGCGAATCTCTGCCATTATCATACACAATACAGGATACATACTACACAACATATTTAATACATAGTACGTAACATACACCATACTTACTAAACAACTTATCATACATACTACACAACATATACACGTAAAATATATGTAAACAGTAGATAGACACATTGTTTATACCGAGACAGCTGCAAGTCCAGTACCGCCAATCATTTCTCGCCCACCTTATGTGTTAGAACAGTTAGATATTCATATACGTACAAACTATGCATGTACACTGATCATTCTTTATATTCCACCTTTAACATTACACACCTGTCCGCATTAATTGATATTTAACGTTGAGTAAACAATATACTTAAGGGCTAAGTAATATTTGTATATAAAAAACTTAACCAAAATGAATAAGATAATAGTTTCAGAGATTTACTATGACAACCCTATAATATTTTTAGATGTTTGATCGGTAGTTATTGTGGATTGACTTTTATAATTTCTATGCTATCAGCAGGTGCTTGAGGGGTATAATTGCCAATCTAATTTTAAATCTGAAGTTTTTGTGGGTGGACGCTTGCAGGTGAATAATGTTTTCCTAAAGCCATCGGGCAAAGGTCACATATCCCCCCGTTTGTATTATCCCGTCACATCATTCCATAGCAAGTAAAAAAAAAAAAAACTTCTGTTGTAGCATTTATCTTCTAACTGCATATTTAGGGTGGTGCTGAAATTAATATATGACGCTTAAATAATTTGTGGAAGTATTTCACAGTCTCCAAGCATATAATTAATCTGATGCGTTCATCGTGCTTAAATGGAGCAGCATCCATTTTGTTGCAAGACACACCTCCGACATACTACATAACAGTAAGCTAGTGACGTTATACTTTCTTCATTAAGGCAGGATTCGATGATTCCTCTGTTGTGGCAAATAAGTCTCTACACTGACTATATAATTTGAATTACATTTTAAGTATTTTTAAGATAAAACGACGTGAAAATCGATATCACAAGAGAACACTGCAAATGTCTGCCAATATTATATCCTTGGAAAGTAAGGAATCACCAGGAAATTCTCTTCAAGACGACCAAGAACAATAGATTGTTTGGGAGATGTCGTGTTAAGTTGTGCATATTGTAGAGTATTAAGTTATAAATATGGCTACTTACTTAGGACGCGTTCTCATTCTCAGATAATCCCTGTAATAGACCATCTGAATACCACTATCTTCTATGTCACTAATTATATGCTGGAGCCATCCCCATTTCCTGCCAGTAGTCGGTTAACTCGTGTCTACCCAGGGTTGGCCAACGACCGTGATGCTGTGATCAAGATGCATCACTCCATCCTTCTCTGTCATCCTAAAATACAGGAGTGATAAAACAATGTCACTCCCTACAAACCTTAATTGTATGGGTTTTTTGTTGTTGTTTTTTGCAACTGGAGTATTAAATTCTTATCGATTACTGAAAACCTTAACAAGTCGTATTAATGTCGGAAAATGCCACATGATATTGTTGACGATGATGTACAATAAACATCCTATTAATAAAATGTCAAAGCTCCGTTTTTCATACTGTAGGTGTAGATGATTAATTAAATTTAAGAAGAATTTATCTTGGTAAAGTTCAATGAATTGTAGCAATAGTCAGGTTGCAGTGCATCACTGGACCTTTACCAATCATCGTCACACCATCAACTTAAACACTGTGCAGTTGCAGCGGAAGAATTAAGTTTGATTTATATTTACCCTTGTGTGGACCACTGACAAATAGGCCATGGACCACAGGTTAAGAGTAACTGGTCTAACTAATCCTAAATACCTGTATAGAAAAAAATAAAATAAAATCGAGTAAGTTTAGGCACAAATGGGTGACTTCCAAGAGAGCACCAAGTAGATATACTGACGGAGGTGAAACAGATCATATACATTACTGAGAACTATTTTTAACACACTGTGGTAAGATAATTATTTGTCTTGCCGGATTTCAGTGTAAAAAACAAATGAACCTCGCTGGATCGCAGTAACGTTCAGACTTTGTTTATCTATCTTTCTGTGTGTATCTTTTTATCTTGTTTATACTGTAGGTGTTGAACAGCTTGTTTATAATAAATTATTTCATATACTTGTGAGAACCTGATAATCCTGACACAGTATTTTAGACAAGGGAAACTAAAGTAAATAATAACGAATATCAAATTTTATTACTGAAAACGATAGCACATTAACACCACAACCACACCATCACAACCAACCCAGAACTGTATCACCACACCACCAACGTGTGTCAATAACCATTTCCACTAAACCACACCAATACACCCCAGAGGATTCCCATCGACTCGTATTCACCAAGCAATCACCAGGCAACAAAGAGCGAGGCATTACAAACCACCAGAGCACCAAACACCAAAGACCTTCCTTCACCACTAGGTTACACCAACCGCACTAGATCATCACCGTACTATAAAAATAGCAGACCTCACTCAGCACCACAGTATCAGCACTTGATGAATAACACCACACCACCACCATTACACCATAGCTAATAACCACCACCAGGTAATTCATCCTCACTAAGGTATTATCAAAAGACTCCCACCACTCCAACACTACCACCTTTGGATAAACCCGAAGGCTACCGGGAGGGAACATACATCCTCCTCTTGAATCACTACCACAACGTTTACGACTCCACCACAAGAGACCATAATCAGAACATCACCACCAGGCGGCCATCCACAAATCACCAACCTATTACACATCACCACCGCAGAGCCAATTATATTCAGAACCCGACCAATACTGCACCCAGTTCTCTGTTCAAGACTCAACTAGACTAGACATAATCCTTCACCCTTAGAACAAAAAACCTTAGTCATTACTTTCAAAAATAGATTATTTTTCTGATATCTTAAAATCTGTTATCTAGTGTTGAAACAAAGACTCGGTGTACGGTGCTCAAAAGACCTAAAAGTCCTCCGGCAGGAAGCTCGACTGAGAGCGGATGTGATTACCATTAAGATCCAACTCGGGGCAATTCACCTCATCACGTTGATCATTTAAGGATACTGTATAAAATTAAAAGACATTATACCTCCCTTCATTTATTAACTATGAACTTGTGTGTGTGTGTGTGTGTGTGTGTGTGTGTGTGTGTGTGTGTGTGTGTGTGTGTTTTGTGTGTGTATTCAATTTTGTTTGAAAGATAATACAAATAATATTTGTAACATGATATTAATCCTCTTTATCGACGTCAATGATTTTCAAAGTCTGAGTTTGAGATAGAAGTGAAATAGGCAAGTAAAAATATCAACGAGACACTGACAGTCCCAAGAAATCAATAACAGTATCAAGCAGACGGGGTGGAGTGTTAAAGTCGGGTTACAGGGGAGAATCCCCTTAATTGTGTTTTTCGTAGCCTTCTAAGAGGCAATTTGGCGCTATTCATCTCAGTGTGAACTTTGCTGAAAGCCGTTTCCTTTTTGTGTTTCCACCTAAGACGAGACCTTGGCATTTAACATCTCAATTAGAGTATGCAAAAAACAAAAAAAACAAAACAGTCTGAATCAATGTAAGGGAGTAATATTTTTTTTGTAACCATTCCCATGCTCTGTACTCAGGTAGTAGTTCGAATGTGTGTGTGTGTGTGTGTGTGTACAAGCGTTGTGTGTGGGCGAATTTAAGTGCATGAGAATACAGCTGCATGAAACCAGACGACTGACTGAACCAAAGGAAAAAGTTGCAGACTAGTGAAACAAATTATAGTCAAGCTAATAAAAAATTAGCCCAAATTGACATGTATTGACAATATTTCCAAAAACGATTACTTTTGGAAGATAAATTTAAAGCAAACTTTGACGTAATATTTCTACCCAATAAATTAGTCTATAATTTAACCATTAATCATCGATCTATGAACATCAAAGTTAGAAATCATATTTTTTCAGTTTGTCAAGGTCTTAATTGTTGTTACTGAAATATCACATTTAAAATCAGTATATAAATTTCTTATTTATTTCTCCTTTGATTTTAGCATGAAAGGAAAATGTAATATGTATTTCTAATTAAGCTGTTTTCACCTTAACGAATAAATAACCAATCCGTTAAGTTTTTTCACAATGTGGATTTTTTTTTTATTTTAGACAAGTTCTAGCTATCTATTTATAAACCAAAACACACACCAATTAGATAAAATTTCTATAATGACAGGCAGATAATAATCTTTAACAAAATGATTGAGATAAATATATGGTACCTCTGAGACCATTTGTCATCTTATCCTTCCTTGGTACCTATGTAAGTTGGAACACAAATGTCTTAAATAATCTTTAACGCACGAAAAACAGGTAAATACATAAAAAAAAAATCGCATTGGTTAGCCTCTCCCCCAGTTCCTCCTGTGAGGTGTGTGTGGCCTTTAACACTGACCAGCGGTTATGTGCATTTCACATATTCACAACCATGTGTCAATCATATGTTCGTGCAGGAGTAGGTTGGTTTATTCTCGAGGATGTGGCGGTGTTTACGTAACCTATCTACTATTTGTTGACGAGGACCCAAGAGCCACAGGAACCAAGAAGAAAGAGAAAGGACTCTTACTTTGCCCAACCTCAACACTTTAAGACGTTACTTCATGACCAATTTTAAAATACTTATGTTTCTGAGTGATTCTTGTTGATGTTGCTGGTTGATCTGTCATATTAATGGTTACGTTAATAGCTGATTGATGTCTATGGTTGATCGATATTGATGACTGGTTATTATTGTTGATACAGTTGCTCGTTGATGTTTAACTTCTATTGCTGTTGATGATTGGCTTCATGAGTATGGCTTGTTTGATGTTCACGTTGACAGCTGGTTTGTGACGCTCCCAATCCTCGCTGGCAACATTGCTGTTATTTGTTTGGATCGTCTGATGTTGTTGGGTGGTCTAGGTACAGTAAATGAAGCTCCTGTTGTGACTGGTACTGGTTGAGGCAGGATGTGTATGTTCACGGGTACCAACGATCTATATCATAATTATACACCTCCAGTCTCATACTCTTTAAAACTTACCTCCATAATATACAGAAATAATAACAGGAGGTAACTCGTATTGCCTAGGGCGGGATATTGTGTTAACGGTGTTTGATAACCCTGCCAGTTGTAACTAAACATATAAAAGAAAACGAACCGTAAAAAATTACTTAATAAACAATGCAAAGATAAATTAATGAAGTTGGGTAATTATGGAAACTTCAAGCAGTATACCATCAGTACATGGTCTTAAAAAGTGCATTAAAATAGGCCTATGACAGCATAAAGTTATTACTAAAAGGTATAATGAAAGACCTTCATTGTTGAGGCACAGTAATAACATTATAACAACAACAAAGTCAAAATATATTGTAAAATGAGTCAAGGTTATAAATCCAATGCTGAATGTAAATCGTGAATAAAAACAAAATATATATTAACTGTTCAATTTGGTATAATAAAATTAGACCAAATTAGCAAATAAAAAAAAATCTCTCGACATGGTTTAATGTTTATTTATTTACCATTTACCAAAACAAAATTATGAAACTCTTAATTAAATATAGTTCATATCTAATAATTATATGATCTAGTTTGAATTAAGTGTATTAAGTCATTGGTTATCAACACAACTAAGTTATAATTATGAACATCGTCATATGGACTACCAGACATGTGTCCTGCTCATTTCCTAAGAATTTGGTGGCCAGTTGATGATTTTAGCCTGAGTACTGGCCTAAAAACCGAAGTGGTAAGTTATAACAACGTAACTTATGGCCAATTAACAACATAGTCGCAGAAGCATTTAGTTCTTTATAAAACCATGCAGAACTACCGTAGTTCCTTGACCAATACTTGATGTAATAGGCATCTACTGATAATAATTCTAAGTAACTTCCTTCTGTATCTTATTGTCCTGTACCCGTGTTGTCCTCCTGAAACGTGTCTTCGTTCCGGATCTTGTTGTTATGTTGGTGATACAGCGTTAACATCTTTATTTGTATTTATTTTTCTCGTGTCCCGAGTTTAATGCCCGGCCCGGGACAGATATCAGTGTGACAGCCAAATAGCGCCGGTTTTCTCCTGTACAAACACTAGATATTAAAGATTATGAAAAAGTAACTAAGAACAACCAACTGCCCGAATGGCTAGTAAACTGAGTAGCTGTGAAATGATAAATAATAATTCAAACAAAAAAGTTCATTAGACTAAGATACATAAGTACTGTACCTAATTATATGGTAATCAATTCACTGTTTAGGGCATCAGTACACCCTGGGATACACGTAATTTCTTAATTCTGTGATACCACTAAATACTAATATGACCCAAAATCATGCATCGCAAGATTCATAGTAAATTTAGGACGCGTGTACGTGTGTGTTTAGTAGAAAGCACTAAGTTCATAGAAAACGATAACTAGTGGAGTAACTGAACAAATACACTTGCAAGACCACACCAAATACTGATAACTTTAACTCATATGATAAATATTCTAAGTGTGTGATAATGTAAGACCGAACTTAACTGATTTAATTAAACTATAACACTAAAAAAAAAAAACATTGGAGGTAAGATCATAATTACTGTATAGTGAGACTATCTTGACCTGGTATGTTCATTTAGAGACAATTATATATAGTTCAACCTCACTGAAGTTCTCCTATAAGGTGGTTCAAGGGATTGCAAGTAAAGCCATTTTAACAATCACGTGCTATTTAACTACAATTAATATACAATAGTGTTGGTAATTATCGTATTGATCATAAAACACGTAAATTATATTGTAAATCATATAAACCAGTGTAATTTTAATCCCAATATGTGTGATTTATATTTGTCAATCACGAGGAACTTTGGACGAATGTTACTCAAATTTTGTGTGACAGCCAGGAGTTTTGAGGCAGACACAACTGACTAGAGAGAGAAAACAAGTATAGAATGGAGGTTGAATATAAAACCTCAAAAGTATGAAGAGAAACTCTATTAAATAAACTTCGAAGAATTAATATTTAAGACATACTGAAAATATAAATGATGGAATAGTTGGTTTTGTAGACCTTACACAAAAATCATTTATAAGTCGTAACATCAGTTGAGTTAACCAGATTACATGGCTCAGCACATACCAGTAAGGTTCGCAATGATAGTTATGGCTCGTCTGGTTGGTTTAATTTATCACCGACTATTCATTTGTGATTATCCATGCATCAGCACAAGTTTTTTTTTCCTTTATTGTAACTGACCGATTCTTTTTTTTATTGAATTTTACTTTTTTTTCATGAAACCAGGTACTGTATTGAATTCCCTGTCACTACGCTTCCATGACTGAGTATTTGAAGGTCAAATTATTTCTCACACACACACACACACACACACACACCAGTGCTGCACATACTAACCTCACCGTAGAACAAGAGATAAAGGTTTGAACGAGAATGTTTCCAATTTGTTCCGCACATTAATCTAATTTTTTGATCACAGTCATTGTCTATCATTTGTCATTAAGGAAGGACTGAGCAACCTGTGTTATTAGTGTGATCATTACACTGTCTCCATGTAACTTATAATTTTTTTGTTGGTCTCTTGTTTTTGTTGTCTTATTTAATTAGTAATACTGGATATCCATATCTAATATCACCCACATTACCTTTAGTATAGATCATGTATCCAATGGAACAGACACGCACACGCACATACATACATACATACATACATACATACATACATACATACACTCTCACACACTATAATAATGAAGAAACTGGAATCAACCCAAAACACACACACACTTTCCTGGATACTGAATACACCTCAGGTCCATCATTCTCTTCTCTTTGTTAACATTCATTTCTCCCTGTCGCCCTTCTTTATTATCTTAACCTAACCTAACCTAACCTAACCTAACCTAAGGCATACATTTCTAGCCCTCGCTTTGTAACTCTGTCAAACAATCGCTGTTATAAACCACTAAAAATAAAATGTTCTAAAACTCCAATCGTGTTAATTACTGTGTTGTGTTTTTATTGATGGACATAACTTTCCTCACGTTGAGTACTGTTGGCTTACTAGTACAGATGATTGACTGTCACTGTACTTTCCTTTGTCTAGTAATGTGCCTTTAAACATGACTCGGGTATCAGGCCTTTGAACATAAAATCATTGAAAATTTAAATGAAAATATATCCCAGTATCAAGCACTGGAATGAATCACTGTTAACTAGTTTCTGACGAATTAAAACCTGAATACAAAGGAAAAGAGAAGATTCTTGGGCATTGGTAATTGAAACTAAACTCGTCCTGAACCTTTGAGTGACCCGACTTGAAGCTCTTAGAATAAATTGTTCAATATTTCAAAAAAGATGATCCTTGGCTGATTTGTTTACGTAAAGTGGAAATTCAGTGATAGCGAAAACTCGAGTGAAAACCAATCACTTCTAATCTAGCGAAAACTAACACAAGTTCTTTAGGTTAAGTGTGATTAGGTTGGTTCATTTACTTTTCTTTGATATTTTTGTAACAAATTTTCTGTCCTTTTCTCCCGCCTGATTTAAATGTTTTTCATTATATTTATATCCCCTCTCACAAGGTTGCTCCCACCTTTCACTAATCTAATGCTTTTACATTACTATATACGTTAACTCAGCGGGCAGCCAATCGCTGTTAAAGCGACAGTGGGTGACGCATGCGCACTGGAGATCGTGAATGCGATTAATATTGGTTACCTGTTTCCGCAATTATTTTGATACTTCACGTTCTCAAGTTGGCGACACTACAGAGAAAGATTCGGCCTCTCAGTGTCTTGTAATTCACGGAGAAATCCAAAACTACTTCCCATCAAAACCAGTTTAATTTGCTCACTCATATTTACGTTGGTTTCACATAAAAAATACAGTATTTGATGACGAACATAAAAGGTAAAAAGAACGCCGCTGAAAGTCCTGAGTGTAATCATAATTGTATTTGTTTTAATTACCAGGTACACTTCGTTCCTAAAGTCATTAACGACAGATAATCAGTGTCTGGGATACCGAGAAACCATTTAAAGTGGATCAACACTAGCAAGACAATAATGGTCAACATTAAACGAACCAAAATTGGCGAAAATTGAGTTTAAGTCATTTTCAAACCAACAATTAATTAGGTAAGGTCTTTAATAACTTCAAGTCATTACCCACGGTCTGAGGAGAAAATATCTCGTGTACCACTGATTGTTACTATTTGACATTAACTGAAAAACATATATTTAATCGGAACGAAACTCACCTTACTGTTAACTTATCCTTCCAGCACTTAATTGTTTTTAGGCTATATAGTTAACTGCTATATATCGTGGGTACTCTATTTTCATGACCACCGTGCTGCACTTTGTCATATATATTTTTTTTCAGGCACAAACTTTTTCATTAACTACTAGATTCTCCCATTAACGTTCATAGGGATATTATGTTATATTAACTCTTGTACTGTGCTGCACCAATAAGAGTTAAATGTTGAAGAAGCTGAAAAAAAAAGAAAAACTCCTAAAATACGAATCTGAGGGAAATGTATAAGCAAACACAACAATTAATTTAAAAATACTTTAAGATTTTTACATTCAGATTTAAACATCAGTTTCATTGACTGACAGGAATTGATGTGGAATGATAGTAGGTAAGTGAGACGACCTATGGAGAGAGTCCTGGGGAGGAGGATGGTGTGGAGTAGAATGAACAAAAACAAAAAAATGCCTGATACGTGATAATATTCCAACCCTCGAGAATTCAGAGACATCTTGCATTATACTAGAAAAAGGTGGTGTCCTTACATAAGAAAATTTAATCAAAATATGAAATACTTGTAAATTTAAAGGTGAACAAGTCGGCAAGCAGATCCCTGGCCAACCTGGATGATTGACTTTACCAGATGACATAAAATAATATCATAATAATCACGACGTCATATCCCACAGGAGTATTATTATTATTATCGTTTTTGTTTTGTCTTTCTCCTACACCAACTCACCTCCCTCTTACATAAAAGAACGGAGTAAAGTGGGCGAGTCAGGGTCACTACCCAGCTAAAAGTAAAAACACTGGACTAAATCACTTGCGTTAGAGTTAAACATAGCAGCAGTACTTATGTGACAAGAGTCTAAGTTTGACTGGAATTCAGATATATTACCTCAAATATATAAGATTTAAGTAAAGACCATAATGTACTGAAGGTTTGATAATTAATTGGGATGGACAGAATCTTAATGAAGTCTTCAGATTCCCCGTTGTTGGTTGAGTTGATAAGGATGTTACTGAATGTGGAAAATATAGTTAATCTTTTCTCACTCCAGTTTCTAAGACTAGAATATCGTGAAACAACATGAGTTTATATGCAAATTATCTTGTCATTTTGTCATCTTCACTTGACTCCGAGTGTTTGTATATTGAGAAAGTAAGTTAACCAAAGTATTTTTGTATTTCTATTGATTTATTATTGGTCAACCCGAAACCCAACTATTTCAATGTTATGGCTGGTACTCTAATAATAATAATAATAATAATAATAATAATAATAATAATAATAATAATAAAAATAATAATAATAATAATAATAATAATAATAATAATAATAAAAATAATAATAATAAAATACAACAAACAACACAGTATTGAAAAAGAAGATGAGTAAAACTATTCCCCAAATTTGTGACTGAGACATGACGTCATTCGAGGTACAGTAATGGTGACCAATAACAGGCCCGCATTACCTATACTAGACCTTGTACATTTGTTCCAGTATAGGGATAATAAAATAGTTACTCCGTCAAATGTGTAAAAAATAAATTTCAATAGGAGATAATACATGACAATAATTAGAGAAATAAACAGAAATTCCATTCGGGAGTAATTTTAAACATTGTCTCTCTATGAAAGCAAAACACACTGGCATAGCGAGAGGCAGAGAGAAAAGTGTCTTCGTGGCGCTGAACGTAACCAGATAATTTGCACCCCGCATAGAAATGAACTCAAGATCTGTGTTCAATTAAGGTGCATGGGCAATGGAGCGATAGGAGAGACTGGTGTTGGCTAAAGTCATCAACAAAAGAACGTTTGCTGCCCGGGAAGGAGTCACAGGTCATCAATATGAAGTATGAAGAGGGTAGGAGCAAGAACTGAGCCTCGAGATACTCCAGCACTGATGGAAGTAGTCTTAATGTGAACCATCCAAAGCAATAATGGGGAGAAAGAAAGAGATCTAGGATTTGAAAGAATCAGAGAGACCGAAAGAAGGAAAGTTTGGTGCCATACTTTATCAAAAGGTTTAGAATCAAGGGCAACAAGATTGGTTCCGGCCAAGTCGTCCAGATCAGGCTCAAGGTTATAAGTTATGAGAACAAGTAAGTCTTTAATTTTCGTTGCGTTTACATTGTTTACAAGAGGGATGTGTTTAGTTGACTACTGACATTAAAGTTTGAACCAGGACAAGGATCTTTGTGTTTTTATAAATAAAAAACAGGTGCTGAAGAGTTCTAGGCAAAAATAAATTGGTGTGAAAATGTTGTCAGCATGTTTCCAGAATTTATTTTTAATTCAGAATGTTTCACTAACAAGTACCGGTATGTTCAATGTACATCGCCCCACCTCCATAGTATACCATGAAAAAATACGAAAACAAAAAATGTCAAAGCACTTGGTAACACTTCGTGTCCAATTTTCTGCTTCCTGAGATACCGTCCGGATCAGCTAGCGAGAAAGAAAACAAACGAATAAACGGAGCAACCACTTGCGCGAAGCTCAGACCCTAGAGGTGGGTGGAATCAAAGAGAAGAGTGTACAGTATTCGTAAACACCCGGCCAACAGAGCAATGAGAAAATATAATCAACAGTATTTCTGCCATGATATGCTCATAACTTTTCATCACAACCATAGACTTGAGTAATAAATGCATATACGAAAGACATTGTGTCACACCAGTTGTCAGCAAATGAGTGATTTCTTATATAAAATTGCCCTTATCAAACAGATATCGAAGAGAAAGCACCTGAGTACAACCTCCCAGCCACCATTATGCCAGTAGGTAAGTTAACTGTTACCACAATACCGAAATAACCGATTATTGACTTTTGTGAGGGAACACTAGCCTCAGCAACACTGATTGAAACTAAGAAATTAAGGGGAACTCGCAATATGTGAAAAATTACATCCGATACATCATTGGGGCCGGGAAGTGAGCACCCTTGCCTGTAAGCTTAACGCTGCTGCCGTGCAAATGTTAGTTGGTAGGAGTTAAATCATCACTACCTTATGTAGATCTGTGTCGGACGAAATTCATTAGACATCCCTGACAATCATAGCGAGGCAGGCATGTGGCAAAAGACCTTCAGATCGGAGAGAAAAAATATGAAATCCAGTTTCTTGTATTGAAAGGCGTGACTCGCGTTTGCACACATCAATTGGCGTCGGAAATTATACCTTGAAGGCTGTATCCGAGGAAGAGGGCGTGGGGCTTGTATCAAATGAAAACAAACCAGGGGAAATATTATTAATGTACTCGTTGACATTCGATCCATATTGAAAAGAACACATTTTCTACATTCATAAGATATATTTTGTTATTCGAGTGTCGCCAGCGTTAATGTAGCAGAATACTGTTAACATGGATCAATGGTTGTCATCTATCTGAAGTACAGTAATAAAATGTCAGGCAACAGTTAGTTTCTTTCATGGAGCTTAGGAGGTTTTCTTTCATATGACCAGTAACTTTCATTATACACACACACACATATATATACACATCATTGGCTTAAAAAAATATTTTGAGAATCATGTTATATATGTATTACATCTTTCATCAATAAAGCTATAGTCAGATAGATATAAAAACACTTTGAATTACTCGTTTATATAACATCAATCAATCAATGAAGGTGCGAACTCATGTCTGAGGGTCGGCGACCATGCCCCTCCGTGCCAAAAGTTATAGAATTTTGCATCTTTTCACGGTACGTCTTTTCATTCATCCAACCCAATGTCAGTTTTACCTTGGTGCACTTACCCTCAACTTTGTTCATTAATAATCCTACCATTATCCTTTTATCCCTAATTACCGTATAATTATGACAGAACTATCTCATCTTCCCCAATTAGCATTACTTCGCTTGTTTCCTATCATTATTAACATATTTTTAGCATTCTCCTTCGGCACCACATTTTAAAGCTCTAACCTCTACATTTCAGACTTTTTCTCCAACTATTTATTTTCCCTCTTTGACAGTCCTCTAATGATTAGTAAATGCTTAACCTAATTTCCTTACACACAAGTAATGACACTCTCAAACCATCTGTTTACTTTTCCTATTCCATACTGTAATTTATATTTTGGGATTTATTTCTGATTTGGAAACAACAATCAAATTGTTCTTTCATAACGTTTCTTCACTATTTGCAACAAGAGGTGTATTATCTGTATTTAATGTATTTGACTTTACTTTACCATTCAATTTAATTTTTTTTATAATTCTCGTTAAATATTTTGAACAGCTATCATACAATGTAAAAGATAGGTGCCAGCCCAGTCAAACTCTTATTGCAACAAATTCACTCATTATTAACACTGTACCTTCCTGTTGCATTAAAAAATAAATATTCAGTAATCTATTTCCGCCCATCTTTCCCCAAGACATATATCATAGACGTTTCCGTGATTTCCTGAAGCAAATAATTAATCCACCAATTACATAATCAAAATTTCTCTGGACCGCAAAAAGACACTCACTCAAAATTCTTAACACCAACTATACTGTCACCTTCCTTAGCTAACTGTCCTATAGTGAGTGCAATCCATAGCTCCTAACACACACAGAAATAAACAGAAAGGCCCCCTTGTGGTAGATGAAGTTACATTCAGTAATTTATTTGGCATTTTATTTCATCATTGTCCATATATTTTGGAAATTCTGCTGCAAGATAACCTAACCCCACAAGCCTCACTATTGTTAATATTATTCACAGCTGCCTCAACCTGTTTCCAAAATTGGTAACTTGATCCTAACACTGTTTTCCTTGTATTTCTTAACTCTATATCTTTACCAGTGTTCAGTTCTCCACATACACTGCTCACCTCTGTCTTTTACATCAAACAGGATCTCATTATTTTTATTTAACCTCATATCATATATTGGTTCATTTCTCTTATATCTGTATGTTTCCCCTCAGTCCTCTCTCCAGTCGCCATCTTGCATCTCATTAGATTTTTTTTTATTGTTTATTAAATTAATTGACAGAATAATTTCCTCTTCACAAGTGTTATTCTCCCATCTACATTTTAATTTTTTCATTCCATTAAATTTTTGTTTGGTAACTTTTTTGTTACTAATATTTATCCTAACTCTAATGTTGCTTCTTTAATTAACTCAATTTTTTATTCCTCACAAGAGTCAACTGACCTTTCTACAGTGTTAGGTCCTGCTTCTGGTGCTTCTTTCCCTTCCCTTAACTTTGCATTAAAATTACGTATTAGAATTAAACAATCATGAAACGTCACAATTTCTTTGGCCTTTTCTAAATCATTGTAAAAATTTCTGAGCCTCACCTTCATTATTAATTGTTGGTGCATAAGTCTGAATTATACCCAAGACTATGAGTAGAGGATACCCCCCAGCATCATCTTACTCAACTACCCAACCCAACCCAACCCAACCCAACCTAACCTAATATACTTGTCATCACCTGAATACATTAAATATCATTCTTCTCCACTAATGCTACTTTGAAGTAGTCAATCCGATTTCACTTATTCCCAGATGTCCAACTGGAACATTACCATTCACTGCAATTATCTTCATTTTAACCTCTTTTAGAATATATCACTTGTAATTTAACACATTTAGACATCAACCAAGCAAGTTCTGCCCAATACCCGTTGCCATGGAAGGGTATAATATGGAGCTAGTGACGTGTTACAGTAAATTAGTCACCCCTTGAGTCTGTCCCACATCCTCGTTTTCTTCAGCCTCCGAAAATCCTAATATTTTACTCTAATCCCCGAAAAAAAATATTACCATGGATAAACTTGGTTATTTTTTCGTGATGTTCACCAAAGATTTATCATGTAGATCAGTTGTTCTCAACGTGGGCGATATGCCCTCCTAGGGGGCCATGCCATACTTTTAGTGTGCCACAGTAAGTTTCTGAGGGGACCACCCAAACTTCATTGCCAGGCGTATGATCAATTTGTTATCATCGTCACATCTCATTCTTTGTGTTAAGTTCGGTAGTTTATAAATTGAAATTTGGTCTAGTAAATGCCTTTATGGAAATTTGTTTGTTTGTACACAATTATGTCTGTAGAACTGATAGTTATTGTTATGTACTACAAAGACTTTGGCTTTATAATTCCCTATGATACAGCTCAGATTAATACACAGTTCATATGGTTAAGTTTTTTTTTTCCAAGTATGAGGGGGACCACAGAGTTAAATGAGGCTCAGGAAGGGGCCTTGGGAAAAAACAGGTTGAGAAACCCTGATTGTAGATCTTGCTATATATTGATGAAACTTACCAAGTTGGGTGTAAATCCACAAACTTGTTCTCGAGTTATCTTAAACACACACACACACACACACACACACACACACACACACACACACACACACACACACACACAATAATGGTTGCCCCTCGAGTAACGAGGATGGCCAGCCCAAGGGCCACCTAGGCGTGAATTTGTTTGTGCAGAACCTGTCGCCTACACAACAACCACACCCTAAGTTAACGAGTTGCATGACCCAGTGTCAAGGAATAGTCCGAGAAGACCGGACAACTCGCCAACTGCATTGATTAACCATTACCCTAGAACACGATCCGCAAATCGATTAACATCCATGTCCCCAATTACTGCTGGGTAGACAGAAGAAAATGGCGTAAAGAAACTGCTCTTTGTTTCACCCTGACCGGGGATCAAAACCGGGTCCACTCGCTTGCGAGGCGAGCATGCTGATCATTACACCCCAGGTCGCCCCCCCCCCCACACACACACACATTCCACAACACTCACCTGGATAATACCTAATATACAGTTGAAAACCATAATTACCAAAGAGAGTTTAACATAAGGGACCGCAATAATGGCACACAAAAAAGTCACCCTTTCCTCTAAACAAATTGCAAAGTACACCATGAAACATCAAACATCTCGGCTAACCCTTAGTTAAGAGGGAATGAAGCAAGTCTGGTGTACTTCCGTCCTTTTAATAAGGGAATTATGATCTTGTTAGCCGGCATTAGATGGGGGGATTTCGTCCTTACGGTTGCATCATTAAAGAAGCCAAATTCTCGATTAATTCCATTGGGGAACCGGTCTTGAGCTGCTTTCCTAGCTTCAGGGGATATATTGTAATGCAAGTGTGTGTGTGTGTGTGTGTGTGTGTGTGTGTGTGTGTGTGTGTGTGTGTGTGTGTGTGTTAGTTTTCGAGATGCTAATGTTGTATAAACCTCCACTCATATCCACAGCTGATCTTCTCCAGCTACAATACTGCATACAGTACTTCACCAAACTGTACGAAAAATTAAGTTTAATCTCTTATTGAATTCAGGTTTAAAAGAGTGAATAGAGAGATAAACGTTAGCTATAGCAGATGGTACTAAATCCAAATAATACGTTTGCTTCACAACTATAATTTACCCAACTTTCCCTATAAAGATTCTCTCATTACCTGCAGTGTTGAGAATCCATTCACACAATAGTCATAAAATAAAATAAACATATCTCGTCATCACTGTTTTTCTAAGTACTATTTAATACCCAAGATATGATCTCAGCGACAAATTAAATGCAATCGTATACTTGTTTCTGATGAATGGATTTCCTCTTATCTTAGATTATTGTGGTTTATGCTTACTTATAAAAAACATACTGATACAGGCGATTTATTTTCCTTTCGTATGTATGTTTGAGCATACATACAATTGTGGCAAAGTTACATTATCGTGCTCAACGGATACCTAATAAAGACATCCAAACGATAAACAGCTCGCCAAACTACGAGTATCAAGATAGTAAACTAAATATGACCTGAGACCTAACCAGCGTGCCATCTGAATAGCTAACTATACGGCTCTAAACAAACAACCAAGCAAATAAACAAGATAGAACAAGACTACAGTAAGAACCACCAAACAATAAACAGGTACAGGCGCACCAAACACTATACAGATACAGGCACATTAAACATGATAACGTTAGACCGAAAGTGAGGAGCCGGATCACTGAACAACACACAAACAACAACTAGCTTCGATATCAAGCAACATGTAAAAACATCAAACCCGCGAAATACAAAGTCAACAGGGTAACAACTCAAGAAGACACTATCTAGTGATCAGGCAATTAGAATAAATTTACATACTTTAAAAATTGTATAAATAACATACTACTTTTATAAAGGTATATCTAATTTTGTGATCGAGCTACTGAGTACGTGTGAAAGCAGAGCAGTACATAATAACAGCAACGTCATTGATGCGCCATGTCGGGCAGAGTTGTATCATATGCATTATAATACGCACACATCAGCTTGTTCAAACAGCAGTTGGTTCTGACTTAAAGATCTTGCTGGTTCAGACTCACACCAGGAGATCCAGAGATCAACACCAACTAGTTCCGAGTTCGTAAACAGGTAAAACAAGTTTCAAGGTAAAATGTCTTACCACACAACTTTGTACTTAATGATGTCAATATCCCCCCTTTTATATTATTTGCCTTGAAAAACTAGACAAATATACATCGTTTATGTAATATTTTTTCTTATTGTATATTGTTATTTGATTAAACGCCTATTATTTTTTTGCTCGTGCGTCGGTGAGTATGATTATGGAGGCAGTATGTCCTGAGGGCACAGTGGTGAAGGACTTAAGAGGGATTATAATTGCAGACTAATGTCCAAGAGCAGCTGCTGGGATGGCCTTGGACTCACGCGTAGGCAGTGTGCCAGAGGGTCCTGATGCCACACGCCACCATAAGACACTACCTGCAACACATTACCGCCACACGCCACCATAGCACACTACCTGCAACACATTATTGCCACACGCCGCCATAGCACACTGCCTGCAACACATTATTGCCACACGCCACCATAGCACACTACCTGCAACACATTATTGCCACACGCCACCATAGCACACTACCTGCAACACATTATTGCCACACGCCACCATAGCACACTACCTGCAACACATTATTGCCACACGCCGCCATAGCACACTGCCTGCAACACATTATTGCCACACGCCACCATAGCACACTACCTGCTACACATACTGCCACACGCCACCATAACACACTACCTGCAACACATTACTGCCACACGCCTCCATAACACACTACCTGCAACACATTACTGCCACACGCCACCATAACACACTACCTGCAACACATTACTGCCACATGCCATCATAGAACAATAACTTGTATAATTTCATGTGTGTATTTGTTCGTTTGTGATCAATTTGTGCTGGGTCTTGTCATTATAGTACTGTATTAGTATAAGAGGTGTACTTTCCTTTCAAGAGGGACGTTCATGAGTTCCGCCATCACTCGCCTACAGTATGAAGTTACCGTACAAGTCACAAAAGAGGGCCGTCAAGTGTGTCAAAGCGTCGTAAATATAAATTCATATTAAACACTCACCCGCCACAAAGAAATTATCTGCAGTTATGAGACAATACTGAAGAAGTCTACGTGTGACAACGAAATCGTGTTAAGGATAACGAAGTAAGAAAATGCTGGGTTCAGTGTCGGTGTAGACAATCGGGTGTTTGGAGCGATCCAGGACTCACTGACGTTGACGTTTTTATGTTATTAATGTGCTTCAACATCAAAGGTCATTAAGCTCGTAACAAGTAAATATTATACTTATCCAACAATAATTAAAAAAATATATATTAGCAAATGAAATGTCTTCTTTATTGCCGTCAGTCATCTGCTTGTTAAACATGCAGACCAAAGGCTTGTGCCGAAGTCCCATCCCGCTGTACATGGTGTATTTATTAACAGTCACTCTTGGCGGTAGAGGCATTGGAAACCACTTATGCTGACATCAACTAATCCAATCTCCACCTTTATATGACGTATCTACCTTGTCTTAAAGTCTGATATGAGAATTTACTGAAACAAAGTTAATAGGTAAACAAACCCATCACCTCAGCTGCAGCCCCGCGTGCACCCAAGGACACCCTGATCAAACCTCAAACGTAGGATATTATCTTCGGCAGGACAGCTCACGTTAATGATGAAGCTACTCCAAGGTGTGCGTTTTGATTTTTCTTATACGTTGTTGTTGTCGATCCTTTATGTGCTGTTATGTGGTAGTTTTAATGATGCACGCGACTGTCGTGGTATCAATGACCCGAGTGACGGTGAATATAATGTGTGTGTGTGTGTGTGTGAGTGTGTGTGTGTGTGTGTGTGTCATCCCATATGGTGTGTATTGCATAATATTAGACGTTTTTCTATAACATTCCTTTCTATAGTACAAATTTGCACATATTTTCCCCTTAATCCAAGAAGAGTGGATTTCCACTTGGAGTGAGGCTTCAGGCGAATAGACTACTGTATATCTATAATGTAAGAACATTATTTAGCCAATAAGGTAGATAGGCAGCTACTTTACAGGGGGGTACTGCCGCCTGGGAAGATATTAGAAGCATAATGTCTTGTCTAATGGTGGACCCTGCTGCCATATGACATCACGAAAATTGTGACCAAGTCCCAGGTTGCTGATATGATTTTCTGCCTCATTTACACACAATTGCAGGGTCTCAATCGTTTCTCTTAACATTGACAACACAACATACATATATTGTTTCTCACTCTTGATCTTTTTTAATTTGTTTATTTCTTTATGGTCTTTATTATTATTGCAGTGTTATTGTTATTATTATTATTAGTAGTAGTAGTATTGTTATTATTATTACATTAGCCCGGGTGGGCTAATCCCCGTAAAAAAATATATGCATCTTAACAAGCGATGCGGTCACGCAATAATGTTAAAGATAGGGTTGTTTGCAGTTTTGATGCAGCGTTGTATACGTAATTTCCTTTAACTGGATATAGTAGCAACTCCCATTACATATGAGTTACTTTATACATCAGTGTTGTTCGTGGATGCCGGAAACATTTACTCGTCGTGTATCATTAATCAGACTTGAGACGCTAGATTTAGAGATTCAACAGTAAACTGTCGTCACTATGATAACAAAGTTTTGTATTTTGAATTCTGTTAACAATGTTGTGGTAAAATCACTGCACAAAAAAGTACAATATTCACCTAGATCGTTATCACTAATAACCTATTACCTCAAATTTCTTTAAGGAGATAAAGGACAATAAAAATCTTGGTTGTGGTCATGGTGGCTTGATGACTTCCCTGCCGTGGAGATTGTTTAGCTGAACCTCGTCTGAAAAGCTTCCTATTTGTATGCATGTAACGATCTCAGCCCATGACGCTGCACCCATCAGATAGTGAAGACACTCCTGTTAGTATGGACGTTATGCATACACACATAAGAGCGTTCTTCCTGTTGCACCCAGCACATGACTTGACACACTAGAGGGGCGGAGAGGCAGTTATATTGCATGCCTTAACAATGTTAGGGGTCTCACGCCGGAGTTTACTGCATGACGTTGCAACAAGCATACGGATATAATATTTTACAGCAAAGAAAACCCTTGACGGAAATGGGTCAGTTCCCACAACAACAAGCCTTGATAACTCGAACAGCAGACAACCACACCGAACATTGTCATGGCGCGATGTGATGTTACTGTTTTTAATAAAAGGGAAAAGTGGATGAGGTGTCCAGCACCCAGAACCTCTTGTTATCATCTGTATAAAAACGTGACGTCGTCATCTTTGACCATAAAATGGCTTCGGTCAAGGGCAGGTATCCTGGACGGACACGCGAACAGCCTAGCAAAAACAGGTTATAAACATCTGCAAGCATGTGTCGCGCAGGTTCGAAACGCCTTTTATCCTACTTCTTGGTCGATATGTTTGTCTGTCGCTGTCTGAGTTACAATTCAGTCTTGACAACCCAACCTGACGCTCGACACAGTGCCCAAGATAGAAGCACCAACCACCACACGCCTGAACATAAATCGTTCTTGAAGATTTACATGGAGGTGGTTCAACTGCCAGAGCCATTAAGCAGTTGAAAAAAAAAAAAAAAATGCATTTCTTAACAACACACTTTAAAAAAAAAGTGATGTTAGGTCTAAAAACAGATACTCACTCTCACGTGTTCAAAATAAGTTGATATTATTACATCATGATATATAACATCCTCTCTGACCCTCACCATTGTCTGGATCTGTCTCCTTGCTCCAGGTGCTCAAGACAACGAGCCATGATACCATCTAAATATTTAGTTATGAAGAATATTGCTAAATGCCGCTACCTAATGCACATATAAACTTATTCTTTTTTAAAGTAAACCGAAGGAAATGTATTTTTTTCTCTGAATGAATTCGATCTCTCAGTGAATGAGTGATACCAGGTATACAGGCAAAGACAGAGTTAAGGAAGGTGATCCTTGCCTTACACAGATTATCAAGGTAATGAAGACGGCAACGGAGGCTAGGGTTGTTACCATAAGAGGGTGACGAGCTGTAGTTGACTGGTAGGGTGTGTGGAGAGCAAGATGGCTTCTTCTTGATTTTAAAGACAAATTACAAGAGGAACATGATAATTAAAATATTTGAGAAGAACAGTTTCTTTTGGTGGTGAGGGGGATAATTTTTTTTTTTTTTTATGTAATCCATGTCTAATTTATAACAACTGTCAAAGACGTGTTGGTACAAAACTTCAAAGTATTACAGTGATCTAGAGAAAAACTTGTTCTTGAAGGAGGCACAAACTGAGAAATAGACTGAAGAACAATTTCTATATCACCTGTTGTATGGAATAACAATGACTGGGCATGAGAACTTGATCTGTTTGTTAAGCTTACGGTTACATAATCGTCTCCTGAGTTCTAAAAGACGCCATAATCACAGTACCATGTTTAAGGGTCATATCAACGGTTCCAAGTTGGTAAGATACTATATTTAGAATTTGTCCTCCAGCTGGCCTCGAGTGGTGCAGCTGGTGGTGAATATTCGCACCTTCCCCAAATGGCCAGAGCTCTACAAGTGGTGGGTCGCTGGGTGTGGTGCTGGAGTGCAAGATCATGTAAGTGTAGCCGCTCTGTCGCGCACAGATAGCCATCGCTACCTTAATAGGACTGTGAGTGGCTTTTAAGGGCCACTGATTACGTGTCTGTTTTTTTTTTATTAAATGCATCTGAGAATGAATGGACAACGTGATATCTTAAGAGGGATATAATTAAGAGTTCAGCAATTTTACTTGATGGCAGAGTATCCCGAGTCATGTACTAACCGGTGGATCAAAGTGGACACAGATACCTTCACCTACATGTATTTTTACGAGCTTATCAACAAGAATCTAGTTGACCGTTATATACTACTCCATAGCGTACACTTAGGGAGAAAATAATACAGAACATGACAAACCTTTATACCGTCTGAGATAATAAGTTTACATCACCGGCAGCCATTGATACTGTAGAAAATTATAGGAGCAAGACATGTCTGAGGTAAACGCCTGCTGGGCAAGCACTGATGCATGCCTGAATAACGTTTACAGACGGCGAAATATTCCATTTAATATCATATGAGAGACAACCGCCCTAGTCATGTGTTCCTGATACACTGACGGCAATTCTTTGATAACAGACTGACGAATGGACGACCTTTTTTTGGTCATATTAAACAAACGACGACACTGTACGACCGTATTGATGGAACAGCGTCTCCTGGTATTGACGACGGGATGATGAGGTGTAATTATGTTGACAGCGAGTATTCAGTATGATCATGTTGACAGGACCGAAACTCAGTACACGCATTTAGACGAAACAATATCTCATAATGGTCATGTTTACGGAGCCACGAGTCAGTTCTTTACGGCTCGAGTAGTCAGCACGTTCCCGCTGAGGTGACGATGACCCAATGCAACACACTAAAATGACGACGAGACCGCACAAACACACATTACGGTCCTATAAACAAATAAATCATATCTTGTTGTCCTGGGTGTGTGGGTCTCTACTTACTCAGGAAACTTCAAAACCCAATCTTAAGACGCATTTTTCTTGGTCAATTTAACTAATACCGTACTTCAGATATTTCCAACAATCTCCTGCAACTTTTCCTATCCGTTGTCTACCTTGTCGATCATCCGCCCCTGCAATTGCGTATTTACCTGTAATACCTTGAAAGATTTATGCACTAATCCCTTTGTGAGATGCAGGTAATATGACGTGACGTATGAGAGAAGATACTCACCTTTATGGTACATTCACGTTATGTAATTATCTGTTTCTCGGACATCGTTAGCGGACACAGTCAATTAACTTTAATTACCTGAGACGCATCCGAAGATTTTAATTGCGTAATTGACCTTATGCAATAATTAGGTAATTACTAAAGCCCGTAAGACAAGAGAGAGAGAGAACCCGAGCCGATTATTAGTTCTACTGGATATCGGATTACTTCCATCTCCCCCTCCCTTCCCTTCCCCACGTCCACAATCTGTTTTTTCTGTGTCTATTCATCAATCAATCTAACTGTACGTCTATATATATTCTATTCATATCCCACCCCCCTCTCTCTCAATACCCACGCATACAAACTCAAAAGCACACACACACACATACACAATACCTGTAACTTGCTCCCTCCCTCCACGTAAGCGTACAGTACAAGTGTAATATTAGAGTCATCGTAATAACAGGTCACCCCACACCTCCTCCCCACCCACCCTGTCCTCCTCAATTGAAGGTTATCGCCCACAAACAATGACCTCGACTACCATGGGTTCTACCTGTCTCACCCGAAGCCTCTTTTGGTGCACGACTTCTTCTTTTTCACCATAAACAGTAAAACCCCGACAGGTTGTCTTTATAGAACCCCAGAGGTGGATGCTATGAGACCTTGTAAGCATAGTTAAACCCAAGGAAGCTTAATAAAACCCCAGGAAGCCTTATGAAACCTTAGTAAGCCTTATGAAATACGGTAGCTAGACTTTATTGAACCCCAGGAGGTGAACTTTGTTTAATCCGAGTAGGTGAACCTCCTATAATCTCAAAGTGAACCTCATTAACCAGTAGTTAGACAGCTCAGAACCCCTGAAACCCTAACAAGAGCAGTCTGTAAGTACTGGGCTAAAAGACAGCAAAAAGTGGATGTGAGAGGATTTTAATGCAGGAGTCAAGTTCTAAAAGCGAATCACTTGTAAACTGTTGAGAATCTTCAACCCGAAGCACCGAGACTAAACATGGACAAGCCACATTGTCTTTGTCGTTAAAATCTACTATAAAGATTGAAAGATCCATTAGATTATATCCCATATATGGAATAATCCTGCATATATGGATTTCAGACAGACCTCCAGGCAAAACCTAATGATCTTGACTGGTATGGGAACATTCCTGTATGGTACAACATCTCCACTTTTGGGAATAATCTAATTTCAACGTCAGCTAATGTTGTCGTAGTCCCCCCCCCCTCCCCATTCCCTCAATATCCCACACCCTTAGTGGTAATAATGTGCCTGACACTTGACTAATATACAGTACGTTATATTGTACTAATTTATGATATTTAAAAACTTTCACTGAGAGTACATGATAATTAGCATCACATAGACCTCTGGAGGACTCAAACGGATTTTTTTACTAAGAGCTTAATTTACATTATCCTGTTAAGGCATGTGGAGTTATGTACAGGTTGCCATTAACATACACGTAGAACCTTATCATTGACCCTGTGCCAGTCTGACTTTCATGTTTGAGGAAGATTTAACAGTGGCTCTCGAACGAAGCATAGTAATGATTGGCTTCTGGTGTCTTTAATTGTTTTCCATCCTCACACCTTGAGTATAAATTTCATTGGTTGAAGGAGTGAGATGTAAAAAATAAATAAATAAAATGAATAAATAAACAAATTCCACCAGAACTACAGTATATTGAGAAGACTGTCACTACCATCTACCATGAATCATATCACCTCTACTATACTTCATGGACCACTTCCACCAACAACAACCTTGACACCACTATACTATAAATCAAGTCACAGCATAACATGAACCATATCACCAACACTCTACCGTGGATTGTGTCACCACTACCATGCACATCATCACCACATACCATTAAATAGGTCATCACCACACACATTAGGTCATCACCATACCACACAATAGGTCATCACCACCATACCTCATCATTACATCTAGGAACCTAACCCACCGTCACCACCCCTACTGAGGCGGACAGCTGGAGGCGATGGTCGGTTGGTTTCACTATCAGATACATATCAGCGACTACACTAATATGAGAGGTTTAAGATCTATTATGCTAATGAGACATAATAACATGCTTCCTAACATGGCGCCGTGAGCAGATTATATCGCTGGTGAATGCTGCTGGGTGGGGCGGCGGAGGGGGGGGGGGGGGGCCATGTCAGTCATGAAGAAGTCTTAGTACGTTCATTCACTAGTGACAGTGAAAATAAGTCCCATAGGCATAACAACCCTTTACGGACTGTATGGATATAATAAACTTCACTAACACATCGGTACGAAGAGTGCGGGGAGATATGATAGAAGTTTTTAAGTGGGTGAAAGGAATCAATAAAGGGGAT
Organism: Homarus americanus; assembly: GCF_018991925.1. Classification (NCBI taxonomy): domain Eukaryota; kingdom Metazoa; phylum Arthropoda; class Malacostraca; order Decapoda; family Nephropidae; genus Homarus; species Homarus americanus. The sequence goes on from NW_024723484.1 coordinate 521,678, forward strand.
ATAGATAAAGTTCTTATAATATCCGAGCAGGATAGGACTCGGAGCAACGGATTCAAGTTGGATAAGTTTAGGTTTAGGAGGGAGATAGGAAGAAACTGGTTCACAAATAGGGTGGTGGACGAGTGGAACAAGCTTAGCAACTTTGTAGTAAGTGCGGGAACCCTGGAAAGTTTCAAAAGGAGGATAGATAGATTCATGGATGATAGAGAGTGGTAGTAACTCTCGACAGGAGCTGCCATGCACAGGCCAACCGGCCTATTGCAGACTCCTTATTTTCTTATGTTCTTATGTTCTTATGTACACAAGGATACTGCATGGCCGACACTACACTCAGCTGCCTGCTCTTTTCCCCGTAAAGTTAGGTACCCATTTACAGGTGGGTGGACTGAGAGGGCTCCGGGATCGAACCAGCATTCCTTAGAACAGTAGGCGAGTGTTGTATCCATTTGGGCATCACGTCCCATCAGTCAAGTATACTGGGTAGTGAAGTGTGAACTAAACTGTCTGAAATATTTAAATCTTATTAAGCGTACAACATAGTGATCGTATTATCTATAGTCTCTTTGTGTCGGGCTGTCATCATTGTTCCTAAAACTGAACATTGTGGTGTAGCTGTGCGTTACCTCATGTTGAGGAGCTCACGAACAACTTGACTGTCATGAAGGAATTTAATCTCACATCGCATTTATATATAAGAAAACCACACGTCTATTCAGGTGTATATTATGATCAGAAGAAAACACTTAAATGCACGGTCGTATTATGATGCAAAATTAGCTGCCCATAACTATTATTTTTTGTGAGGTGCAGTAGCTTACCTCCGAAGGGTTGGCTGGTTTACGATCACATAACCCAAATGATCCTACACTAATGAGAAACACCTCCCACGACGCCCCTCCCACCTCTTATGATCTCCAAGATAAAACAGAAGCCAAAGGTTCAATTATCCAGAGGAAACTGTCTCTCGTGTTATAACCTCTGAGATCACACGTACTGTTAGTCTCTAAATAAAGCAAGAAATGCAGATATGTTACAATCTATTGAAGGAATAAAATAGTAATGCAGAGATATTCTTAGTTACAGAGTGAAGCAATGAAATAGAGTTCACTTAATATTCATAGACAGTGTAACTCCAGTTTATTGACGGTGCTAAAGCTGTAAGTGGTTTGACCTTTTTTCCACTTAACACAAGAGGCAATATTCCTGTGATAAATGTCCCTCAGTTCTTGCAGCAGTTAATACGTGTATGTGAGTTTCAGATTCCTAAATGATGGAAGTTATGACTGGAATAAATATTTAAACCCTTTTTTCTGACATACTCGTAAAATAATACAAATGAAAGTGACCAACATCCGCATACAAGAATGTGACATATTTCGTCCATACAGTCCCAAAATGTCTTGTTTGTGGCTATAAAGGTCTATCCGCGCTAGAGTTATGCAGTGGACATACTTACTGAAGTTTAATTACACACATATAACAGTGAAATCTGTACTCATCACACAGGTAAGTTGGGGTAAGTAATAACAACAGCGACACCATTAACATATACACCGCATGAACAAGTCTTAATATTCATATAGACGAATGTAATATTTTCAAGTTCAGGTGCACCACTCTATCAATTTTACCTGTACAGTACACCACAGTCCTTTCAACAATCATTTCATTGACACCACAGTAACGATCCCACCTTTCATACACACCACAATAGCAATTCTACCGGTGATAAAAGCCTTGTAATAAACCGCGGACCAATTATCAACGGAATATTAAAGGTGATACAGTCAATGAAAGAACCATTTCATATACAGGTACCGGGGTCATAATGTATCCCGCCTGCGTTCCTCAGGTTACTCGAGCGTGCACCTGAGTGTGTGTGGCGGCGGGCCTGAGGAAACACACTAAAGAAATTGGAGCTCTCCTGACACTTGCGTCTGTGAAAAAGCGAATTCTGTCACGCATTTCTTTACTAAACGTTCCATGTCCGCGGGGTAACTTTTTATAAAGAGTATCGTGAGCGGTCTGAGGCAGCTATGAATCGCAGGACGTTGGAGGCGGTAATAGGTAAATCGTGTGCGCTCTTGATATTAGTCAGGGTCGTGATCTTCAGGAGAACACCTCAGTGTCACGTTTACCAGTAAATGGCGTGCAGCAGAATACTGCAAGAGAGCGAGACACCATATATTTCTTATCTGAAGATTTTCGTTTTCTGGGTTCACTTGCAATGACTCATGTTCTCAAAACTATCAATTTCATATATGTACTGTACATAGTTCCTTATATTGCTACTTACCAGAACGTTAATTCTGCACTAGATGTAATTATCATCTTGCAAATCCCGGTTAAAATATTCATACAAAAATTCATTCATTATCTACAATCCACATTCCCTCGGATATTGGTAACTGTAGACTGTATGGCGCCCAACATGTTAAACTATCAGACCAGCCAGAGTACCGTCTTCACAACCCTTGTCGAGACCGTCCTTGTTAAATATTGCGTTCCTTATCACGCTCATATTTATGCTGTCATCGCAGAAAAAGCGCAGCTCTTAGGAGATCAGATAAAGATTTAATGATAACTTGGCTGAAACTCGTATATTTAAGCTTAAATTGTTAAACACTTGAATTACGTCATATAATCTGTATCTAATCCCATTCAAACGACAGTCTTCTCGCGATGATAATCCTAAATTTAGTAGTGATTATATCTCGACCCTTACCAGAGATCTTTGGTCGTGTCATGTTAAACAGGAGATACGACCAGACATCCAGTGGAGCCGTAACTACACCAGATGAGCTCGTACCCACTACCAAGTCTTCTCGTTTTTACCATCACACCCAGAGGGGTTTCCCTGTCTTTCCGTCATAGCTGCTTCATATCTCGGTGTTGTCGGGAAGGATATTAATATATTGTACAAACTATCGGTAGTTCAAGTGACTTTGCATATAAAGTATGTGTGTGGACGTCGGTAGTTGAGGGATGACTCACGGGGACAAACATACACATATAGGCTAAGTATTGTGTTGTTTCTTATATTAGATATTTAAACTGTTTTGGTTATTCGCAATGATGAATGTATCAGTATTGCTATTGGTTTGGGTACACAATGATCTGGTAACACTGCTTTCTACCACCACCTTCATATAAATATATATTTTTTTATAATATTTATTCATCTAAAAAACATAAAATGAAAAGATAATTTACGTTTTTCGACACGGAATCCTAAGCAGCCGAGGAAAGGTTTCTCATTATACAGTACAGTCAAGAACGTCAGGATCGCGTGTTGGAATTAATGTAGTACGTCCTCGAGCGTCGATCCTTCGTCATCATGTCGTCTTCAACCCGAGAATTAATCTTGGTCAGCCCACCTCTGAGCCACTAACACACCGTCCATCATTGTTCTACGTACCACCCATATTGATATTTTTTTTCCCTTAGGAGTGAACTCAACAGTGACCCACAAATCTATCCTAATTAGGGTTTCCAGTGCGGTAATGGATTTCCTATCTCGAGAATGTCCTGATGAGGGAGGAGCCAAGAAGAGGGATTGTTAGCTTTTGGGGGGGGATGATGACGGGGCCTTATGATAGGTTGCTGGCTGAACGTCCCTCATAAACAGCCCTTCCAGATGATCGGCTATACAATTGCTCCTCTGGGGTTAAGTTCCTTATTATGGGTTCCCACAAATCGATCGATATATCTCCAATGAGTAGACCTCACACGTTCATCTCCATTCCCATCATGTCCTCCCCCTGTCGTCACCTAATACCACGCTTCTTAACTCAATGATTGCAATGAAATACGACAAAAAAAAATATCGTGTCAATAAAATATACCGTGTTTATAAGGCAAAGGAATTATGTGTCGATGTTTACATTAAAATTCTTGGTTTAATTTATGGATGGACTGGGTGACAACATATGGTGGTCTTTTCTCCTGATAGGGTATTATCTATTTCATTTGATGACATTAATGCTGTGGCTAGGTATCCTACACTGATTGGAACAAGAGTTACATACTTAATGTCAGCCACCGACAGTGTAACAACCGATTCACAATGATTTATGAACCGTGAAAGAAGCTGTGCTGTTTTGTCGTTGTCATGCAACACACGGTTAACAGTGATGTATCCGCTTATGACTATTAAAAGATGATTAGTTCATTGATACTGTAAGATGATTTGATGTTGTGGAAAAATATTTGGTTTGTGTGATGTGGAAGTTTCTATTCCACAACTACAATAGTAAGTCCACTATTTGAACCTTCATTCGTTCAACAACTCAAAGCTTGAATCTAGTCAGGCGTACCAACTAACCAGATGTAGTCACGGTTACACTTTCAGTATTATCCGCCAGGTTTCAATATTCTTCGGCCAAGACTGAGAAGATACTTGTTTCTTAGACTGTATAATACCCATCTGATTACTGTTACACGTTTAAGTCATCACAGCTCAGCACCTCAATGGGCAAACTAAGATAATCACAGAACTAAGCGAGACGGCTAAAACCAACCTCCGATATCCATCACAATAATCAGTTCAGATTTTCCATGAATACATTAGTCACATTACACATAAGGGATATTAGATGAATTATGCAAAATAGTGTAAAATTACCAAAAACAAAATTAGACGCGTGTATGCAGGAGTTTTTAAGGAGCAAAATCCCGGTTTACTGTCATTTTATCCGCACAACCGGGGAAGAAAAGCCTCCCACTGTACTTTAGATCTGGTTGAGAATAGATAGTGATCTCTTAACCCCGATATGTCCACCACCACCATCGCCACTACTCACTGCCAACATCATTCACAGTCTGTTCACGTTACTCGAGGCTCCTGGGATGGAGCAAAACACTCCTGCTGAACACTGGGACATGCGTCAGTCAACCTCTTTTGTAACACTTAACAATGAACTGTAACAACTGAGGAAATTATTCTTTGTTGAGCTTTGTGTAGGACATAAAAGCAAGCAGTGTCCTAGTTCTCGTGTTATTTTATTTATCTATCAAACCTATCATTAGGATTTTCCAATATCTTCACTACATGTGTTTGTCATGTAATGGTTTAGGTAATAAACTCCTTTTATTGTACTTTGGCATCTAATGATATCTGTACTTAATTCCCAGATATAAACATAAGGTTATTAATGCTACGATATATATTTTTTTTTAGGGTAAATTCCGGAAGTGATAATTTAAATATATATTCTTTTCACAATTCAAACTAATGTGTACAGAAAATTACCCAGACACCAATATAGATAAACAATATACAAAATATAAAATAAACAGTGTGCGTACTAAAATAAATATCCTAGTCATGTGTGTTGAAACAGTGACTTAATTTTGTATTTCTGTTAAGAGTTATCTAATATAAAAGTTAATCCAAGTGAATGGTGCTTACTAACCAAAGGGATAGTACTTAATATTATTTTAATGTCCTTTATTGCAAATTTTAAGAGAACAGTTAATGCTCTTGTCAACAGTCTATACCTCGGAGTGGCTAGTTAAGTCTCTTCACTTTCTTCTTGATTTAGTTTCTGTCACTAACATTTATTCTTCGCTCCACTTTCATCCTCTTTTCGTATCTCATCTTCTGTATCTTCTCTTCTCGTGCATCTCCTTCACTCCTTCGTAATCCACTTTCACCTTCATCCTCCACTCCTGTTCCTTCCACCGACAGCTGCCATATTTCATTTTTATGGCATTAAGTCTGGCGCCAGAGCAGACACGATCTATGCCTCTCAATATTCATAAGTGACAGCATAGCATTGACTAGCTGAGGCCACACTGAAGTGATAGAATTGATATAACAATCACACAAACAGTGGGGTGGCTATGTATAACAATGGGGATGGCTGTAAGTGCTTCCTGCTGCAGCTGCCTCGTGTGGACTACTAGGGTGTGTCAATTGGAACGTCCGTTACAAATTTATATTCAATCAACCAGGGTACTGGACCGGTGTTGAATTAACTGGGAAGATCTGTTACGGTGATACAATATTCACTAGGAAAATCAAGTTAAACGTTTACTCCTTGCATCAATTACTAAACGAGTCATTCATGGTTGTGATGCCACGGCTCATTACTTAATCCTTCATTACCAGGGAGGGGAGTGCCTCTCTAAGCTCGTCGTCACCAGGTGAGTGTTGCAAGGATCACGCTGGGCAGAGATCATCCCGAGGCAGTTTAAGAGGATGCCATCGTTATCTATTAGACTTTTATGCTCCATTGTTTGCGTCAAGAGATGCATACTATTGTATCTTCGACGGGAAGATTGATATTTTTTTTACGAGTATTATTTAAGAGCCTTATCACGATCGACCACCTCTCTCTTGAAACTACTGCATGGACTCTTGTTTTTCTTTTTCTTTTCAATATTTCTTTACCGTCTTTTTTACATATTACCTCCTTGTAGACACTGACTGTACAACTGTAACCCAAGTTAAGTTCATACACAAACGTCAAATAAATTCTGTTTGTGGACACCCAAACACGTTGTCGGTCTCTTTATTTACTGTATATCAAACTATTACACAGTGGAAGCTGGGTGATGCTTAAAACCTTCCACTTAGCATATATAATTCCAGTCCTCTCCAGTGTACTAAATGACATGAACTTTCGAGAAACGTTTAAAGAGCAATAAACATTTGTTCACCCATTACAGAACTGATGCAAGCGTTACGTGCCTACTTTAACAAACAAAAATATGTGAAAAAAAATGAGGTTGCTTATACAGACATACAACAAATGTACCGGTGAACGCGATTGACATTCTCCGCCAAGATATCAACATCACTAAGAGATAAAGGGCGAGAGTAAAGACAAGACGAGAGGGCGAACTTTCAGGAGCTGCTGTGGCCATTATAACCTCATCCATCAATGACAGATAAGAAGGTACTTGAACGTGATCTATAGACTGATAAACAACAAAAAATAAATAGCTAAGTGAATATGCACTAATGATATTACTGAGTTTAGAAATTTATGGAAAACATGAATACCTGTAATGTGAATATGGTCACAAAACAACGAAAACGATTAAAATAAGTGTTGGTCTCATCTACCATAAACAAAGGAGGTAAAATAATGTTGGGAATGTTATGAAGGATTAACATGTTTAGATACAGCTGAATGACATTACGAATAGATACAAAAAAAATTATCTGCCTCGCTAATGCTGGGTTGGAAGAGACAGTGAATTTTCTTCTAATAAATATATTGGATATATTTGATTTAATTCGGATTTTTTTGGATTAAGTAAAATATTTTTTTTTTTTCGTTTAGTTGGAAAGGGCAATTAGTCTTAAAGCTATCTTTATTTATGTATATGGATAATAACACACTTTATTCATTACATATCTATTAAAATGTGTTAGTTAATGATTAGAAGTTCCTTAAAGTAAAGCAATAATGAACGGTGGTGGTGCGTTAGGAAGACTGCTGGAGGAGTGCGTAAGAGGGTGGAGTCTGTTGCGCCTTAATTTAAAACTATTTACATCATGCTAACCCTAAACATATGTGGAGTTGTATAAGTTTATCTATTGGATTACAATAATTATATGCATGAGTATTGCTCTGATATGCAGGATCATTAAGTACATAAAGAAAGTTACCAGATTTGGGGCTAATTTATCTCCTTGTTATCTATTCACACATCTGAACCCTACCTACTCCCTGGATAAAATAACAGCTGCCGATTAGTATTTTATGTAACACAGAATTTACAATGTTCATAAATTTGCTCTCAGCTGACCCTTTGCATCCGTGCACATTTTTCTTCCTGTCAAGACCGAAAGTATTTTAATGTTTAATAGTGAATATTTTATATTGTTATTATACGTATCTTCCAGAAATATTTAAGAATCGCCTGATATGGTTTGAAATTAATCCTATGGTTTTAAGGAAAGATAAATGTTACTTTACACCAGAGGAAACATTAATTAGCTAAGTGACACAAAGGACCACATAACTACTCGATTTATCAAGAATAAGTAGGAGCATAATTTCAAAGTTTCAGCTCACGATGATCCACAAAACACAAAATGTATTAGTGAAACAGGTTTGTGGGTGGTGGTAATGAGGCGGCCGTATAAGGCTCCTCCCCCACCTCTGTTATGGGGAGGAATGTTGACCGTACACTCAAACTGGTTTTGCTTGAATTTCCCCCGTTTTTTTTTTTTTGGGGTGTGTGTGCAATTCTTTTTTTCCGAGCTTCGATTTCTTTAAGAATCATCATAAAAAAATTTATGTGATACATATTCAATAACAAGAACTCATTTGGGGGTAAATTAGTGCAGTACTGTAGTTAGTGTGTGATATATATAAATAAATATATTAAAACTGCAATTTAGGTTATATTGATAAAAGCGTAAGGATGACTTGTGCCCGCACGATGATAATACTCTATGAAAAGTCTGCACACTCCGTTCGTTAACTACAGGATAGTGAATATATTTCCCTGTGTTCTTGATTTACCATCTCGGTTTTTTCATCCTCACCATCAATTATATTGTGAAACTCAACTTGCATACTGATCACGATCCCTTTCCCTCCTCACCCCACACCAGCATATCATTTCTAGCAACCCCCCCCCCCTCCCAGACATGAACTTGTTGAACAACTACGGGTCTTATCTAATGGCAAAAAGTGGAGGTTATCTTAAGAACACATGAAAGCTATAATACAAATCAAAGTGATTACCTTTCATAATGATAACTGTAAGAGCAAAATCAATACTATTAACCGATACAATAAACACTGACATTTACGAGTGAATATAAGATGTGTCACCTCATTTATGTTAGATTTGATCTACTGAAACATTAACAAAATAAATTACCCGAGACTGAGCAACTTCCCCCTGAACAATTTATTATCTATACAGACTGGCAGGCGATCAACCATAAAACGAAGGACTGACGTGTGAATTCCATGAATGCCAACACTCAGTCGGTTTCTACAATTATAAACATCAAAAACAGATGAAAATAAAAATTACTACTAAGGCGTAAAATTATCTTCAAAAAGCCCCAAGGAACTTACAAACAACGTTACAGGACAGGTTAGGTTTTGAACTAGTTAGTGCTGTACTGCAGTCAGTAGCGCTGCCTTTGAACCCATAATGCAGCATTCATATTGTCTATGTCCGCTGTTAAACAATACTAATTATGTAGAGTCATCATAATAGTACTGGTTTTGACATTACCATAGTTTGTTCCATGGTAAAAAATAAAAACTGTTTTCTTCCTCAAACGTCTAGTTCACCGTCTCGTTAGCATCGGACTTATTCATGAGGAAGTCAGAGCTCGGGTAAGAAGTGTGCTTGGTACCAGAAATGAAGAAACACGTTAGAATCAAAAGTTCATCATGATGTATGAACTCGGTACCAAAACACACGTCAGGTTCACCATCAGCAGTGACGCTCTAATACACAACACCTTCCCTCCCATACCGACTCGTCTACCATTATTTCTGATATTCATCGATAATTTCGCCATTAACATGTCATACATTCATGGCCAATACCTTTACGTCATAAATCTAAAGCAGAGTCTTCGTGTTAATTACTGGATGTTATGCAGTCACTCAGCCGCCACACTGTAATGATGTCAAGTCGAGTCAGTCATGCAGATATAAACCTTATTTACTTTTTTAAGTTGTTCCACCTACATAAAAACTTACGATGAAAAAACAAAAATCATTTATGTGAAACTAAACATTTGCTATAATAACGAAGTTCATAATAGTCTTATTGAAACGTAAAATCAACGAATGAGGATAAAAAACGATTATATCCTAAATTTACTGAAAATGTCTGTTGTAGGATACTAACACTTGTGCTGTGTGACCCTGGCAGTTGATATGCAGACCTAACACAACAATAGCCTCTGCAGCCGTTGGTTTAACACCTTCACTGCGGGGAAGCCACTTTTAATATCTTATTTCGCCAGACGATTTTATTCAGGAGAGAGAGAGACGCCCGTACATAAGGGGTTAGTAAGTACCTCCATTAAGCTCTACAAAATCACAGTTCGCTGTTTTCTATCGCAGACATATGGTGAGAAACAACAGCCACTGGGAAAATTAATAATGCTTTTGTTTTATTATTACTGTTTAGATTTTTTTAAGGTTTTGGTATTCTTTAAATAATTTAGAAGGGAAATGTTCTCAATATGGAGGAATATTATTTTGGATTACTTTCTTATGAGTAATATACAATACATTTTCTGAAGAGCGCGAGATGAGAACAACTTGGTGCGAACAAAACGGTGACCCGAACAAACTTGCCTACGTCAAACAAAAGTTAAGCTCAAGTATATAACATTTTTCCAACTACACTACTGATGATTGGACATGATGGCAGTGTATAACATATTACATATACAAATCATCTCCTCGACTAAGCTAGTTTCCATGTCTGTAAAATCGAAAAAAAAAAGTGGTTGAGGTTAGCCAGAAGCGTTCAGAATACTTGTATATATTGATGCTCAGATTAGGTCACGGCAGGCGACCCTCTTAACAGATGGTATTTACAACCCAATTTGAATGTCTATTGGATGAATATATTCAAACCGTTACGTTAAGATACGGCAGTTAAAATTAAAATAGGCCAATTAAGCCCAAGGTGTAAGCACCGTCCGCCATCAGGCAGCGGCGGTGTTAAGTTCTTGGTTTAGGTAAGTATAAGTTGTCCTTTTTTGGTGTTGATGAGTCTAATTATTTTTATATATATTACTGAAAAAATAATGTGTATGAAAGCGCGCGCGCGTGTGTGTGGTGTGTGTGTGTGTGTTGTGATAATCGCAACCCTTTTAGTTCAATGACTCGTAAACCTTTATGGGGTCACCTTTACACGTACAAGATTCACAAAACTGAAAAAGATATTCAATGTTTATAAATGAATGACGAAGCAGCGACGCCTCCACCCACGTCCTGGTTACCACAGGTGATGGTAGGTGATGATATCGACTCAGCAGTTATCATATTACATATCAATAAAACACAACCCATAGACTTTAAGCATAACCCTTATTTTAAATCTTACCACGACTAATGTCCTCAGAAATTTAACTAAACGTATTTCAATAAAATTTGTCGTCATGTTTAGAGTCAGGCCCTACTTTACTGATAAACACCTGGCAACCATTTCTTAAATCATTGGCTCTCAGATGATATACTACGTCATTTCTGGGCCGGGTTTGTTGTTGAGGCACTACACCTCCCAGGCTCTGTGAAGAATAAAAAAGAAACTCAAACACATCAAACATGTTCTCAACATTGAACATTTGCAAGGATAACTCATCGATTTTGATAATCATTTGATATTTCCGAATATAAGTGTTCTTGACAGTGCCACCACCACACATCCTCAATCAGCCTTCAGGGACATCTGGGAGTGCCTAAGAATTTACTTTTGAAATTCCATAATGTAGAGTCTCTGTCTACCATATCTCATTTACACACCCGGACTAATATTGTGGATAGATTTGATAATGCAATTTGTCTTCTCTCTCCCTGTGATTTTATTTGTTAAAAAAAAAGGTTGAAACCCAGAAAGCACAGATCAAACACTAGGTACTTCTTGGCTATGATAAATTTTGGTTAAATTAAGAATGAAAATAATATGTTACTACAGTTGAAATAGAATGTACAACCAAAAATTATAGAAAAAAAAACACATTATAAAACATTTTATAATCTTATGAATTAATTTTATGATTGACAATAAAAAAAAATAAGAACAAAAAAATTGAGAAACAACTCCATTAGCTCCTTCACTATCTGGTAAATAATGCGTGTAAGTCCTTCAAATAATAAACATCCTGTAACAGTCACTGAGCACTAACCCATACCTAACCTAACCTAACCTAGACATACTAGACTTTAATTTAGCCAAACTTAATGCACTTCATCGTTAACAACTTATTGAATTTGAGGCTCTACCCATTTGAGAAAGCCAGATGGGGGGTGTGGCGGGGAGGGAGAATGCCAAGATGACACGCAAGATATCGACCAAATCCCCCAACTAGGGAACTCGTCCATGTTATATTCTGCTGACGAAGACTTAAGCCACAAGGCCCCGTCGACGAAGCTGTAATTACTTCCTAAAAATTGGTCCACTGAGTTATGTAATATGTAAAGACAATTTCGGTACACTATTTAGGGATGTTTTACCCTAAAATTTTTAAGTGTCGAGTCAGGAGTTATCAAGTGGCGTGTTGGTAAGTGGTAGGTAAGAAACTGAAGCCACCATCCTTCCCATAAAAAGAGAAAGACAAATATTACAACTTTTAAATAAACAACTATAATGGAACAGAAACACGCCAAGGACAAGTATCGTATAAATCACAGCTTTGCATATTTTAAAGCGTTTATATATTCACTAACTCTTTTCTTCATTTTAGCTTCAACTATCCACACACACACACGTCTTTTTTTTCGTGGAAGTTTTCGATTTTGTGAACCAACGAGACATAATATCGTGCCAGTTTCCTCCTGCAGTAAACAAGTAACGAGGAACAGACACGTATAAGAGTAACCTTCGATATAACTGCGTGGGAGAAATTGGTTGATGGTAACTACTGTGCTTGTAAGAGTCTTCAGGCCGACAGTCACGTTTCTAATTATAGAAACTCCTCGCCACAAAAGGTGGGAAGTTCTTGACATTATCCCTTACTGTGCATGGCCATATTTGAATCTGCAACTTTTTTTTTTTACTTAAATTCGTATCTACAGATAGCTGCAACGACCGAAGATGTGAAGTTCATATACAGTACCAATGTTCCTTGTCATGGTAATGCTAAGTAACTGTTAAAACCTCATTTAACATTATTAATTAAACCACTTAACGTGAATATACCATTTTTGTATATGGCCAGGCGTCGTCTGGGTATACGACTGGTAGACCATAAGGCAAAATGTGCAGTGGTCAAAATTAAATTACGTAATTACACTCAATATATTCGACCAGAATTGCACGGTTGTCTCTCATAATTTCCAGTGCCAAATATGCTGGTAAGAAAATCTCCACCTTTCATTAGTTCTTCAGACAAATGACACACTCAGTTATTAGTATAATGCACCGTCGTATGTCATCTGACAGTGTCATTATGGATGACTTGTCTTGTTCCCTACACGGAGCACCACAGGTAAGGCTTGGGAGGTGCTGACGCTAACTCACTAATGGAGAGATGCCGTCTTGTTTACTGATGTGTGTGTATGTATAAGGGAGTGCGTCACCCTGCCCACCGGCGCCAATCTTACCTTCACCTTCTCTACCCTCTAGTTACGGCAAGAAGATGTTTATTAAAACTCCGCAAATTACAGGAGTTACCTCCCGGGTATAATAATAATAACAGTGCACATATTCCTTAGGAAATGAGAGTTTTGCACGAAATGTTTCTTTACCTTTACTGCTGCACCTGACGTACGACGACTGGTACAAGCTTACGACAAATTTAAATACGATAAACACAAGGAAGAACTGTGTCATCCTTACCTTACATTATCTGTGGCAGTGGGTCACCTCACATCCTAATAGTTCCAGCTAGTTATGAGCAGCCCTCATTACTGACCTGAAAGGAAAGGTAAATTCTACTTTAATATTCTGTAGTGAGTCCTGAGCTGACACAAATGCAATGATATAAATGGAATAAAATAATAAATTTTAATATAAATACAAAATTATAAAGAAAAACAAACATTAGGGACGATCACTGAATCAGAAACAGTATGGTAAGCCATCGGTTGGTAAAGAGACAGCGAAGACGGTACAGCCATCGACCGACTTTTCTTCCCCAATTGGGTGCCGCTTCAGGCGACCATTTTGGTGATATTACTTTTTGAACCATTTAGTGGACTGAACCAGACAAACAGGTAACATCGACTGTATACATCAGCTTGGGTCAGGGTTAACACACACGCAATTCTACTTCATTAAATAAGGAAAAAATGTCTTCATGTACAGCCAAAAGCGACTGTTGATATTCTCGGTGTATTTTGGGAAAGAGAGAATATTTCCAGTGAGAGGTTGGCTAAGCAGAGCGTCATGTTTGAGGCACTAAACGTGAAGTGTGAGGTACTAAGCATGAAGGGTGAGGTACTATGCGTGACGTGTGAGGTACTAAGTATGAGGTGTTAGGAAGGAGAGGTGGTGGATCCACAGCCAGAAGTGACAGGATGGGACTTGATAGAGGATGCAAGGAACGTGGATGGTCACCTACTGATTTAGTGAGGTGGAAGGAGTGTGCTGGGGAGGGAAGAATGTACTGAGGTGAGGCTGGGGAGGGAGGGATGTTCTGAGGTGAGGCTGGGGAGGTACAGGTGTGCTGAAGTGAAGTTGGGGAGGTAGAGGTGTGCTGAAGTGAAGCTGGGGAGGTAGGGGTGTGCTGAGGTGAGGCTGGAGAGGGAGGGATGTGCTGAAGTGAAGCTGGGGGGGTATGGGTGTGCTGAGGTGAGGCTGGGGAGGGAGGGATGTGCTGAAGTGAAGCTGGGAGGGATGAATGTGTTGAGGAGAGGCTGGGGAGGGGGGATGTGCTGGGGAACATGTACCTACTCGGCCTCGACAGGTGAGGATATTATCATCAAGGCTGCAGGAGAGAGACGGCGTCACCCAGGTGGAGGAGAGCCACTTGTTGTGCAACTCATCATCACCTCCCAAGGCCTGCCCTGACCACTGTTGGCAGAGGCTGTGGTTGTGTTGGCAGAGGTTGTGGTTGTGTTGGCAGAGGTTGTGGTTGTCTGTGTTGGTCGAGACTGTGGTTGTCTGCGTTGGTAGAGGTTGTAGTTGTCTGCGTTGGGAGAGGCTGATTCTGTGCTGGAAGAGGCTATGGTTGTGTTGTCAGAGGCCGATTCTATGTTGGGAAAGGTAATAACTGTGATCTTGTGGCCCTGTAAAGTGTAGACTATACCGTTGTATGTTGTGATGTACATTGTTTATCCTTCCTACTGCTTCCCTGTGAACAACCACCACCCAAGGCAACGTGTTTACTACCTCACCTTTGTATTACTCCCGTCGTGTTGTATCTCTCCTGATATAGGGTAAGGTAGGTTAGGATCTGACACAGGCAGTAGGTAAGACCAGAGCCGCTCATACGCCCAGTATCAGAAATCACGAACGCGGGAAATAAAGTCGACAAGTTCATTTTTGAAAAAGAAAAACCTGTGGTTAGATGATACCTCAGTTGTTAATCACATATCATATCTGGGTTTAATGCTGTAATGTAATGATTATTTACGCATCATGTATTGAAGTGGGAAAGAAAGATTTGTTGAGATAATGAAACAGGAAAAAATAGCTAGATTTTTTCACAGTTCTGATTCGATGGAAGTGAAAGAAGGTAGTTGGAAATAATAAAATGATCCAACGAAATAAAATAACAACTGATGGAATAAATGAACAGTGTGTTTCGGTGACCGTATACTTGTTAATATTCATGGACATTATTAGGAGCCGCATCAGCTTAAAGAACACCGAGGGATTCCACTCAACACCTTCGCTTTACCTAATACTTGATGCATCACTCAGTTCTCCTCCAGTCTTCAACACACACACACACACACACACACACACACACACACACACACACACACACACACACACACACAGTTATAAACCCAACCATCGATACCTCCAACTTTTCCATAATGAAGGTGCTCCACTAATCTCTTCATCACCTCCACTATAACGTCTTAATGCTCCTTCACACCTCCTCATCATCACCTCTCAACCCCTAATTCTGGTTTCCTGGCGGCCACATCCCCTTGTATAATTATGATCCATCCCACCAAGTTTTCTTAACCTCTCCTCTCAACGTGTGTAGGTATCTGTATCTTAACATATCCTCATTCTTTTGGTGCATTCGTATAGTGACTAATGTGTGAAGGGAACACGGAGAGAGAGACCATACTAACCCTGGAAAGAGAGGAAAGAACGGCATTTTATGTGCAAATTAGGATAAATGAAGATGTAAAGCTCATTAAACGATAAAACGACTCAGTGTACAACAGAGTGGAGGTGAGGCACTGGATTGGATAGAGACCTTCATTATTCACACGGCTACACTTACCATAATAGATTAGTTCGAAGGTATTGTGTATTTCCAAGTAGATGAAATCAAGCTAAAAACACTTCATTTAAATTACTTATGAGAACAAAAGGTTATGGTGTACCTTTCTTTCTTATTAAGCAGATTTTAACAGAAAATATGTGTCCAAACTCCTAAAAATTATTGGATAGGTTTTGATGAGTTGATATAATAACAGGTACTTAATAATTACATAACAGGTATTTAATGATATCATAACAGGTATTTAATGATCATAACAAGTACTAATGAGTCTTTCAGGCCCTCTTTCTACCTCTCCAATTGAGTCGCTGCACATAACTTAGGAGCGAATACCGAGAGAAATACTGTAACAAGAGCTACTAATGTATACCAGCAAAAAAATCCCGAACTACCTCTACTACTATCATGCTTGCGGCAGCTGCTGCACTTCATCATGATTTGAGTGATGCATGCAAGATTGCCATCATTAATATCGGCGACGATCACAGATTATAGGGCCTGTATCTTATTATCCACTTTACGTTTTTACCAGGCCAAAATTACACACGTATTAATACCGTGAACAGTACCAATGCGGTAATAATGGATGTATATAACGGGGGTGGGATGTGGAGGGGAGGGGGTGGGTGAATGGGCGAAGAAAGAGGGGTATGAATGGGCGGCGAAGGGGGATTGGAGGGGAAGGGATGGGTGTATTAAAGGGAAGGGGGTGGAGGGGTGTGTTAAGGGGGAGGGGGATGAAAGGGAATGGGGTTGTAAGGGGAGGCCGGAACGTGGCTGGTCCTCCCCCGCTGACCTTGTAACCCCAACTCACCGCTGGACTGAAGTTACCAAAAGATTACCCAGCTGTGAGATAATTATCCTGGCCGCTGTTATTGTTGTGGCAGCCACGATTACAGGTGAGCAGGACAGTAATTACAGATGGACATAACAATACCTCAAACCCTTACTCGTACGGTAGCGGCGCCCTGGGACACTAACAAGGCCGTATAATTCAATGACTTGTTGAGTTAGCCAGCAAAAAAGATTCGGTCGTGGTGGATGCCCTTTGAGGAGTACGAAGACATGCGAGCTGCCCTTAAGGATAGCTGTTGGCTCATCTGGGTCACAATTATAAGGAGACAGGTAGTGGTGGTGGTGGTGGTTGCATGGGGGCAGTACGACCACCTGTACTCCTCTTTGTCTCGGTACTTGCTGAGTATACAAAAAATAACTTACTTCTTGATCCTCAATGGTTAACTGCAACTCTAGCCGAGCGATTAAACCTTATCAGCAACATCATGGTCCATGGATAATACCTTTATGACTTGATATCTCATGTAATTACCATTTCGGCGGTCGTGCACAACAACTAAGTGAAGCTGACAACAAAAATGATAATTAGGACCACCTTCTTGGTGACTGATATACGATGAGGGGAAAAAAGAGAATCAGACAAAGAGATCAGGATTAAATATATTGTTATAAATACAACTCGGCCCAAAAAACACACACCTCAATGAGTCAAGTTTTTGTCTGGTATCCTTGTTCCAAACGTTGTTTTTAGTGACACGTTACTAGTCCGTATTGCGTACAGTCACGGTCCAGTGCTCCGGTGCACACCTAAGCACAACGTGTGTACTCTCGACTCTGTGTAACGGAGAAAAATTATATCATACAATGTGTTGCATAACAGGTAGTTTACGATTGGTCGCGCCGCACCAGTTATCTGCTGTGTTAAGCCAATATCTGTGAAATTCTGTTTATCAGCGGATGATTATCTGCCTTGCTTTCATAAACCACATAACAGAAATCTCGTACCAAGCTGACGCCACGTGCAGAAGCTTATTAAGATAGGTTAACATCACTTAAACTGACCTCATAAAACTTGCTGATATAACCGAAAGTAACATTTAACGTTATATTGATAATGTCTCAATACATGCTGACAGTCTCTAGAGCACATCGTGACAGTCTGACATCATCCATAAGTAATACATGAGATCACATTGACATCCCCTGTGTTACCGTCTTAGAGAACCCTGGCCTCAAATTTTGTCACCAGCGCCTTACAACTTTAACGTTAGCACAGTAAAAAAAACAATCTGGAGGGCGTCAAGACAGGCCAGTGTATCCTGTTCACACGTAATCGTATGCAAATTGCTGAGAGCTGGTCCTATGGTGAGTCAAAAGTCATGTCTTGTTAACTTGTCTACTGATCACTGGAGGCATAACAAGACAGAGTTCAGTACTGTACAGTGCAGGTGGCCAGAGGGTGTAGTGTGGTGTAGTTGACCAGGGATGTGTTGTAAGCGGGTGTAGCTGTGGTATAGGTGATCAGGAGAGTGGTGTGGGCGGGTGCAGTTGTTGTGCAAACTACAACGAGAAGTGTTACATTAAGGGTATTGTGTAAAACAGTTTAGCAGGGAGTCAGCTGTGTTTTGTAGTCAAGGCATTAAAATACTCCCTTTGCTAATAGAGACCAATGTTGGCAAGTGTTCCTTAGTTGTGTTATAAAACCAGAGTATCCAATAGGTTTCGAAGAGGAGTCGATGACTGGAATTTGTGCCCGATACGGATCATCATGGATGTCCCAGGTAGACACTGTGTGTGTGTGTGTGTGTGTGTGTGTCCGAGGGATTTAAATTACAACCTGCTTTGCATAGGATGAAGTTAAGTTTTTAATTACACAACTGAAAGTGACTTCATTACATTCATCTCTCTCCCTTACACTGTCATTTCCCTAAGTACCATTAACAAGAGAGTAGTACCCAACGTGTCTCTCAGCGCCTCTTAAATTACCCCAATACTGTTCTCCCACCTCAGCTTATTTTACACCATAACCCAATATTACTATTGTTTAAAATCACATCTTTTCCCGGGAATTAAATATACTAAATGGAGTGTACTGAAGCTTGTTATGATGTGAGAGCACATGTTGGTCTGCCAACTCTTGAAACGTGTACTGATGTGATGGAGAAGTTTACTGGTAAGGAGAATGCTGTATAATGCCGAAGACAGGTTCTACCAGTTCGAGTCAAGGAATGATAAGTGTCGCAGCGTCTTGTCTTATCTATAGTCGACGGTGGGATGGAGAGCAGGTCATCCAAGAAACTAGTCACGATAGTCGTACATGTTCCCATTGTGAGGGAACTTGTGACTCGTTGAGAGGTTTTATTGCTCTCACTACGTTTAAAAATAACTAATTTGTTTTATTAAGACAGCTTCTGCATATAGCTCTTCTCTCTCTTCTCAAAATTTAATTTCACTCCCAAATTATCATCTTCGAGGCAGTAAATACAGCCGCTATTCTTTATGCCCAGTTGATATAATCCCGTCGCGGTAACTGTCCATTGGAAAAGAATAAAGATTATACTGCATTCATCTGCCTTGTTACTGAGATTACAAGATCACTTACGTAAAAGCTTTCATGAGAGACGGACAAGTATATTCCCTAGTTTTATAAGATGATCCTATTAAGGGACTTATTTAATACTGTATACTGTAAGAGAGCACCTACAGTCCCTGGAGAAGGTGCGAAAAACTTCTACAGTTTCGAAGCGCCTGGAGGAGAATGCAGTTAAGAACACCTGCGATGACACAACCAATTCTAGAGTCATGTTAAGTCTGGTGCAACACGCACGTAGTTGGGAGTTTCAAAAGCAGTTCAGCTACAGGGCAGCGTTTACATAGAAGTTTCAAACCAGACCCAGATATGAGTTAAAGTAATATGTCACTTACTGGGAAATTATGGCATCAAATTTCTATTAGTTAGAATAGGTAATACATATTGTAGTTTATAGAAGCACACCTTTGTATTGACAGGATTTACGTCAGCTATTTCCTCAACTATTTATCATTATCTGTAATAAGGCAGATATGGTAAGTGAAGAGGCGGCGGTAATAAGACAACTCGACCACGTGTGTTATACCCCTATCAGCTCATATATATCTTCCCTATATAAAGTGCCTTAAACATTTATGCCCAAGTACCAGGTGCAATAAGATTAGATATTTACCTTATGGGTGTGAGACTCAGAGTCATTGGTACTAAGTGGGTGGCCAATAATTTAATCGTTTCTCTGTTGCGGAGCCGCCACTGTCCCATACCTTGGTTTACTGACAATTATATAATGCTGTGGGTAATATTGACGGTCAGTAATCAGGTACCACGAAGGTTTGGAGCTAATTTTTTCACAGTCCAATTACTCTGGGTGTTTGTTTCCTAGCGGGAGATGACCCTCCATTATATCTATCTCACCTGATGACAGGCTCTTGCTTGTGGCGCGACTTTTTGTGTGTAATTGCGTGTGGCTCTCATACCGCACCCAGACTCTGTGTTTAGCTTCAGGTAACTTTGAACCAATAGTAGCCAAACACAGACTAATATAATGACTTGGTTATGTATCGCCCCGGGGGAATATACTTAAACCCAAGAGTTCCAATATGTGATTTGGTGCTAGGGACTGATGATTGTTTGCTGACATCCCCTGCAGTAAAGCCTCCGCCCAGCCGCAGGAGGAATGTTTTCAGATGAAGTGACACACCCATCTCCCCCTTCTTCTACAGCTACTTTGTCCGAGTAGGATCCTTCTTTTCGATCAACTGGGACGGTAGGTTTAGTATGGACAACCCTGTTATCTGATCCACCGACTTACCCTAAGAGTCCTTATGTAACTATGGATCTGGCATTCTCCGTCACGACTGGCTCGAGGCAAGAGTTAAAGATAAGGTCAAGGAAGCAGACAAGTTCCTATATATTAGGAAAAACTCGAGGTCAATGGTGTCTATATGGATGGAGGACTAGTTGAAGTGACCACCCATTATGCGGTGTCTATAATATGTTCTCTCTTGTGTGTGTGTGTGTGTGTGTGTGTGTGTGTGTGTGTGTGTGTGTGTGTGTGTGTGTGTGTGTGTGTGTGTGTGTGTGTGTGTGTGTGTGTGTGTGTGTGTGTGTGTGTGTGTGTGTGTTGATAGAGAATTATTTATCTTATATCTGTAAAAATAAATTACAAAAACTATTGTCATTAAAGGTAAAACGATAGAACGAGACATTACAAAACGTCATCCAATACCAATGATCATGTTAGTTCAAATCCGGGTATAAGGCTTGTGTATCTAATACCTTCATCTTTATCTTTGCCTTTGCGTTTCTTAAAATACGGGAGAAATAAGCAAAAAGAGAGAGAGATGTAAAAGAGAGAAACAGTGACACAGACACATACACATCCATCCACCAACACGCACACCTGCTCCTGCTTCCACCCGAGATCCCTCGTCCGCGAACTGCTGTTGGACACTACAACCGCATCCAGCCCATACAAGCACGTTATTACATATAATATTTGTATCAGTTACTGTATGTTACTTGTATATTATTTGTCACTCAAGAGACCCATTCCCCAATTACGTAACTGTATATTTTCAACCTTTTGGCTGCCATGTTCTTTCAAGAAATCGTTAATTATTATTATTATTATTATAAAAAAAGAACCCACACATACACATCCCCACCCACTCGCGCACACCCACCCACCCACCCACCCACCTTCTACACCAACCCACCTGCATACACCCACCCACTCACCAACCCACAGGCACAAAAAGCCTTCCCCATAGGGTAAAATTCTCTACGGGACGACAGGTGACGGAGTTATAAACGGTGGCCCGGAGGCTGTAGGGTACACACCTAATAGGTTAGGTAAGGGAGTATGCACATAAAAGGAAGTGAAGGTGCTTAGGGGAGGGAGTGGGAGGAGGGGTTTAGAGGAAGAAATGGGAGGGGGTTGGGGATTAGGGAGTGGGAGGGAGTGGGGGTTTAAGGGAGGGAGTGGGGGTTAGGGAAGGGAGTAGGAGGAGGGTTTAGAGGAGGGTATGCGGAAGGGAATGATAGGGGGGTTTAGGGGAAGGGGGTGGAGGGGTCTACTGGAGGGGACAGTGGTGTGGTTAAGACAGGACATATGGGCAGGTAGAAAAGGGTGCGTGGTGCAGGAAAGGGGGTGTTGAGAGAAGCGCAGGTGAAGGAGCAGGTGAAAGAGTACAAATTGGGGGTGTAGGGGGTAGTGCAGGTGGAGGTGTAGGGGATATGAGGGGGAGGAGGGGCAAGAAAAAGGGTGAATGCAGCGGGTGTAGGATTGAGGACAGTATAGGGTGTATAGTATCTAAAGTGTACTGTGGGTATTGGGAGGGAGGAGATGTCACATAAGTTGGTCAATGAAGGATGTTACTCGCGGGTAAGGGCAACTAGCATTTAACAGCAGACAGTCACACCTCGGCCATTGACGCCCTTAGCCATGACCCTACGTGGCTCCGTCGTGACGTTGTAAATCGTGCCATGAAGCTGTGGTGACCTCGCCGTGACACTGTGTAACCTCCTGCAACCCTTATATCCTAGCATACCACCACATGTCCTACCATGACAAAACATGTCCTATCACAGCGCTGTCACGTGACGGCCGTTTATGTAGTGAAAAGGTCCCGTGTCAGCCCTGGGTGTGCTGGCTAACTGTCGTAGAGAATACCTCCTGGCACACCCTGGATGAGAAACCAGTTTTGAGAAATTATTGAAGAGAAAAGAAGAGAAGAATGGTTTTTCACACTGATATTAATAAAAAAATAAACAAGAAATACCCAAGAGGAGCCAGTTATGGAGGGTTGGAAGTCATCATTAAGAATTCTCCTCAGTGTATGACCACCACGTCGAGGCTAATATATATGGCCGACCAGGAGCACCGCCAGTATTTCAAGCCCATCATTAATCTCCGCTCCTTCAAGTCACCGTTTAACTCCTAACTCAAATGGCAAATATCTAGAAGAAAAAAATATTACACACCAATTTTGATCGAACTTTGCAGGGATACTTACTACCTAAGAGGGAAATAGACTAATTTTGGAAAATAACTGATTAAAGTTAAGGTCATACGCTTAAGATTACAATTAAGAATCAAATATTAAGAGGTACAGGTATTGGTGAGACTTGGTATGTGGTAAATATATTAGCAACATGATAAGTCTGGGGGCGGAGACTTTCTCAAAGATAGTCAAAACAGATTAACAATGTAAGTAGAAACTGACTTTATCACGTTTCTCTTCATTTAGCATGGCAGGGACTAGTTCAAATGCCCGAGCGCAAAGGAAGCATTGAGAAATATGACCTGTATGTTGCCCTTTTTCAGTCAAGCAGAGACATATTCCCCTCAGGGATAATATGTGCTTGTGCAGTTAATAAGTGCAAAGTTCATGAAGACGCCACTGTGGCCGGGTCCTTAGTCTGGGACCTTGAAAACCGGTAGGACCCCTATAGGAATAATTTCATCATATAAAATAAAACTTTAAGTGTAGTAGCACAATAATTTGAATATATACAAACAGACCTGATGCCTTCGTTCAGAACAATTAAAGTATATGTAATATTTTGAGGTGAATATGTCAACTACTACACGTCTACCCAACACATAAACTTACCTTCAGCAGACCAGTAAACTTTAGTAGATCGGCCAAGAGACTACTACAGACCCTTTACGAGTATATTATACAGTGAAAGTCTACGTGGGTATAGTGGGTCTCTGAGTTGCCAATACAAGACAATCTGGATCTAGTGTAAAGATGTGCTGGGACTCTATACTGTGTAGGGAGCCACTCACAGTACACTAGCACTCTTATGTGGATATATTCGAACTACTGTAGGTGGATATAGATTAGTGAGGTTCTGGTGGGAGTCGTGTGGTGAATACTTGAGTAGCCTTGACATACGTACATACACCCTGGGGAAATATCTTTAATAGTGTTGTATTTTAGAAAGGCGAGGTGTGTGTGTGTGTGTGTGTGTGTGTGTGTGTGTGTCGTGCATCATCCCTTTAATGTCCATGTACCCAAGTATTTTACCGCATATCAGTGATGAAAAAGGAATAACTGCTCACCAGACCCGCGTACGCGTACCTCTCGTGCTTGTACGCGTTGTGACCATCGGTGTGTCCCGTGTATGGAGACAAAAACCCAACATCACAGAAATGTACTTTTTTCTCACGTGGAATTTGCCATGACATCATTAGTTTGATTCCCTTTAAGGTGGAATGTTCACGCTGGTCGGAATGTGAATAAAACATCCTTTCATGCCTAATTACCAGCTCGCTTGTTATAGGAAAACAATCACGTGATACAACTGGGTAAAATAGTTCTTACTCGTCGTATTAATTGCCATCTGGGTTGGGATGGGCGTGGAAGATAGTGGCAGCCTGGGGGGGGGGCACTTTTAGTTGATCATTTATCAGTTTCAACTCCGTAATGAAACACTGAGGAGAATTTGCAATGAAGGTGATCCCCTCCTCCTTCCATATTTGGCTCTTCAGAGATGCACCAAAGACGTTTAGTGTCTATTTATTCAATGGTGCCGTCCACGGCGTAGCAACCCGGCATGTGTACGGTGACATTTAGAGTCAACCAAAATATTTCTTTCTATTAGGCTCTCGTAGTGATGGTCCCTACCCCACACACAACCAACCCTCACCCACCACACCTCATACCACACACAACCAGCTCTCACCCACAACACCTCACACTCAATTAGCCATCACCCTCCACACACACACACACGTCCCTTACCCTCCCTTCATACCTGTCCCAGTCTTGGCTTCTCTCCCCATGCCTATCATAACTTTTTAGTCAGTTGTTTTGTTGAGTTTAAAAGAAAAATCTACTTGTCCGCCAGCAACTGCCGGGCAGACATACAGTAAGAAACTCTAGTCCGGGTATATATCCGGCTAGTCCGGCCGGTATAAATCTTTCCAGCCTGCAATAACCTGAAACATATTTCTTAATACACACACACACAAAACACTAAATATTTTCTTACACACAGTACAACAAACATTATAACCTCGTATGAATTAACAGTGTACAGCGCCCTCTATTAGACGCCAGCCGTGAACACGAGACCCGTAGAGTCTGTGTTGTTATTGCTTCAGATAAATCCTTCAGATAAATCAGTCTGGTTATCAGCTCTGTCATCTGGGTGCCGGCAAAGGACGATCAAGCGAAGACTTTTCGAGTACTCTTGGCAGGTCAGAAAGTTGGCGGGTTAACGTACTCTTGTTGAATACCACCAAGATACATAAGTCGACAATTATACTACTGTTATAACATACTGCTGAATATACAGCTGATGTAATCATCTGCGTGTAGTAAACTATAACAACTGTACACAATAGAGATTAAGACAACACACAATATTGGTACTGAAGATAAAAACAATGTAAGGTGGTAAGAACAACTCGGAGTTAGCTAGTGGTGACAAGGGACACACGCCAGTCTGGTCACCTAAAATAAACATTATGGGAAGGTGAGGCGAGATGTCCGCGTCTCCCAGACAGCCCGCACCAGCCACCACACCATACCAATGTCTCCTACCAATTTCAAAATGAAAAGGGCATGAGCATTGGACCTGCCAATTGTATCCGTGGATCCGGGTTATTTAACAACAGTAATGCCATTATCCTTAACAAGCAATCAGCCATGGTCCACACCCCGTCACGCACTCGGGTATACCGCTCTGGGCCCGGCCCGGCCCGGCGAGGCGGTCTCTGCCATTGGCAAGAAATGTCTTCATTCTCAGCGGTGCTGTTAGCGACGTCTTTGCCCTCATATTCTTCAAATTATTCACGGTGCAGGGAGCTACACAGGAGGTGAGAGAAGGGATGTGTAGACAATAAGTGGCGGTAAAGGCTAAATGAGGTAGAGGAAGCTAGGGCATAGTCTAAGAACGTTTAGCGCGTGTGGTGAGGTTGTGAGGGAACGTTACAGTAAACTTCATATAGATTGGCCACACAGAGCACTACTTGGTATCCCAGGTTTTGACAACACGAAGGGCTGGTAAGGATATTGGCCTGTTTGTAAGTCCATCAATGTGTGACCAAGGAGATGTAAATGCAGCATCCCTCTGAATGAGATCAGTTGAGAGTGTGTTGATCTGATCTCGCATGTGTGTCTGTAAAGGTCAACAAGAGCTGCGTCGAGAAAGAAGGAGAGTCACCATCAGTGAATATGACCGACCTATGTGTTTAGCGTAATAATACGAGGCGCTGTGGCCATATATGCTTCACGCCTGGCTGCCCTAAACACCACCAAGAATGCTCTATTAGTACTCTTTACAGCATGAGACACGCCCACTTACACCCTGTACAGCGGTAGTTCACCATTCCAGACACAGGAAGAAACTATGCTAGCTACAAAGTTTTTTCTTCATATTTGTAAAAAAAAAAAAAAATCCCTCTAATAGACGTGACCACTAACCACACACAAATACCACTATTTCACATATTTACAGCTATCATACAGTTTTATATTTGGATATATGTATAAATGTTACTACTGTAGTTAACATCCCAGACACACACACAACCCCCCCAAACACAACAACCTCCAAACACGACCCCCACACACACACCCACATACACACACACACAACCCCCCACACACAACCCCACACACGACCCCCCACACACACAACAACCGTCACACACAGCTTCAAACTCTCACGAAACACAACCTACCCCTACCCACAAATCATCTCTCTCCCCCACACACCCACAGCCTTGGGACAGGTGTAGTAACCGGCTCCTGCTGGTGGGGGTCGTGTTAGAGGTCAACAAGTCATCGGCGGTGTCTGCTGCTAAACCAAGGCTAAAATGTCAAATGTTCGCGAGAGATGAGGTAGGTAGTGCGAGCCATGGGAAAGGTAGATAACTGAGAGTGGGAAAGGTTAGTTTTTGAGGCAGGGAGAGGGGGGGGGGGTTACTAAGGGTGAGGAAAGCGTATTTATAGAGCGGGGGAAGGGAGAGGAAAGTTGGCCAGTGAGAACAAGGTTACAAGAATGGATTTTTTTTTCTCCAAGACTTTCGAGATGAAGTTACCAAAACGAAGAGAGGAAAGAGCTATTAGTGATATAAGGGAGGGGAAGAGAGGGAGGGGTAGAGAGGAAGAGAAAGAGAGTGAGAAAGAGATGGATGGAGATTGCCACGAGACTGGGGTAACTAAACTGGATAGGGGATTAACTGCAAGGTGTTGAGCGTTAAGTAGGATGGGAGAGTATAATTACTTCAACCACGGTGATGGGAAAGGATTTAATTAGACTTGGGGAAAGGATTTAATAAGACTTGGGGAAAGGATTTTATCATGAGAGGTGAAAGGGAGGGGATTGGGGATTACGAAAATGGTTCATAGTGAGATAACATTTTGAAGGGGGAAGTAATATGAAGACAAGAAGAGATGCTTAAATGGTTCAAAGTGGTTAATTACAATGGTCAACATATGCGATTTACATGATTCTAGGATAGAGGATTTATCAAGGCCTGGAGAGAGGATTATATAACCAAGACACAGACTACCAAGACAACTCGAGGTGATTACATGCTAGGAGGGAGGGAAGGAGAGTGGACAATTACCAAGACAAGATGAGGCGATTATATGCTAGTAGGGAGGGAGAGAAGGATTATTGATGCGTGTGTAGGGAATTGTACCGTGTAAATGGAGATACGGGAAGAACACGCACAGTATATTGATTTAAATATCGTCCTACTGTTCTGGACGTCAAGGTAACCAACATGTAAGCATCTACAGGAGATTTCTGCGATACGTGTTGTTCATAGTTCCAAGATTACGTTACACACACACACACACACACACACACACAGTAATCTGACATATGGATTAACCTCAATATAACTTTAAAAAAATTTTCAGATTATATATGTGAAAACCTATCTTTCTATCTATCTACCTATCTATACAGAGACAGACAGATAGGTAGACAGAAATCATATTTGCATTTCCACACAACCAATCAACACATGACGCTATGACCAAGTAAGGCAAAACTCGTGACGTCTCTCTGACATTACACCTCGGAAAATTACGTCAACACTTCTCGAGAGGGCATACTAAACCATTTTGTACGGGAAATAGGCAAAACGAACATTAAACTTTTCACCCTTCTACCAGGGGTATCGTAGATGGTGGAGGGATCGTAACTATCTTCCTCTCCCGTCGTTGCCCCCCACCCCCCTTCACTTACCTCCATAATAATCATCCCTGGGTCTAACTATCCCAGTATGACCCTTGGTGATCTCTCTCCCACGAGGAACTTCGTCAGCCGTGCTTAAGTTCTCACGAAGTCACCGGGGTCAGGTGGCAGTTGGGGCACGACAGCATAAGTAAGGAAGAGTTTAAACACCTTATGAATTATTGGGCTTTTTATGACTTCACTCATCTTCTCATTTACCATTACATTGATTTCTCTCGTGTTTCACTTTAGTTACACTTTACATAATGAAGTCTACAGCTTTTGGGACTAGTGTTTATACTGTCGTGTCTGTTTACATCGTTTATTCAATTTACATTTCTTTAACTGCATTTATTCAACATATTCAAGTACCTTCAGCTGTTACCAGATGTCACCAATGTGTTTATATACAAGACTACGTAATAAAAAATAATGGCAATCTGTATTTCCCCATAAAGAAAATTGGCACCAGATCAACTAAAGAAAAGCAAACAACTAAAAAGTGTAACTCTTGCCGACACACTTTAAAATCTTTCATATAATCCGAAAGTCTTCTACCTGAAATACACCGTGATGAAACGCCACCTGTTTGCAGAGTTGATTATCTTAAGGGGTATCTAAATTCTAAACCGCCTCCCTCCCCTCTTCCCATTCCGTCTCCAGGGACTGTGCGAACCTCATGGTGGGTATCTCAGTGTATTTGTCGCTTTGCTTGGTTGGTTTGTCAGGTAATTTTAGATTGATGAAGCTGAAATTTAGACACAATAGTGGCCATGTATACTCCTCCTTATCCATTACCCGTTAACGACCATAATTTACTGAATCATTAGACACTACTTTGTTTATATATTATCAGCATAAAATAAGTTGATCATAATACAATTTGTACATAAAAAAATGAATAAATTTGTTGGGAGTATTTCGCGCAAAAGCTCTTATACAGCACACGAGATAATTTATTCTAAAAAAATATATATATATATATATTCCTATGCCAGCGTCACGTTTTGAGTTACATCATGTTCTTAGTGTGAGTTTTAAGTAAGGTATCTATTTTTGTTTTTCTGTACCCCCTTAAGTCAAACTGCTACTGATGGTGTGTGGATATATATTATATTTTATGAACTAATTACCCATCATTTGTAGGAGTAAGATTCATCAAGACCATCAACATGATCTGTCAGGCGATACGCACTAAGAAGAATTAAGCAATTAGTAACATTCTGCTGTGCTCTCTCATCAGTCTCAAGGATTCTTTACAGCGTTGGCATTCCAGATTGACGTCTTAGGCATCTCAATAATGCTGCATCCCGGAAATACAAAAACCTCTCCAAACGTAATATCAGCGTTCCTGCCATCCTGGACTTCGAGGGCTAATATGACCAGCAGTCTGTTAGCTGAACCAATAACTGACTGTGGTAAAGATAATAAAGCCGATTGTGATGTGCAGTAAGAAAATTTGTAATTAACATTAAGGGGTTAAGTAACTGTACAGTCTTACAGAAAACGAGTTCACATATCCAAATTAATTATACAATGAAACTTTAAAGGATTTCTGATAAACACAAAACTCGTCTCGACTCTCTTGGCAAGAGTTTCATGCACACACATATACACACACAAAGGTGTCTTGACTCCTCACAAGACAAACTCCTATATCTGAAGACAGTGCACTCAGGGGTGTTAACTGATATGACTGTACAGGAAGAAAAATAATACATTAAACTACAGCATAGCGAATAAGCAATTTACAGAGATGCCTTGAACGTGAGCTTGATTATAGTGTGTGTGTGTGTGTGTGTGTATGTGTGTGTAGAGGATAAGAAGCAGGTCAAGAGAGATGATATTAAGATACAATGTGTGCCAATACGCACAAAAGAGTTCAAAGGATGTTACAGCAAGGGGGTCTGGAAACTGGGCGATAATAGGTATCTGCTGACAGATTGTTTTACCACAATTAGTTTTATTTTCCTCTTCAGTGTTTATTTCGTTCATCTTGTGAGCTTACCATACTGTACATCTTCTCTTAGATTAGTGACAGAGATAGTAGCTCCGTGTTTGGTCAGATCAATACTCTCAGTGATAACAATCACAGAATGAGGTACAAATATATCTAATTTAATTCAACAGATCGATAAAAGTCACAAGTTCACAGCTTTTTCATCATAGCGGCCTGGGGGAACACAACACCTTATGAAACTAAGTATAATAATTAACAAAGGTGAGGTAGCATTTGAAAACTGGTACAATGAAGACGCCACAATAGCTTAGGATTGTAACAATGCAGGTGTGACACCTTAGGAGGCTGGAAAAAACGAAGGCAGTCCAGCTCTGGTAAAGTAGAACTGAGGCTGCACTTGAACCGGCAACACTGGAACACCGGAACTCCACACATCTGGAAGACTTAAACAACGGAGCTATAGTACAGCTCTTGAAGTCTGGAACAATGAAGGCACCACAGTCTAGACTCGACTTTACAACTGAAACAATGAACGTTCCATAAATCTATAAGACTGAAGAAAAGGGAGACTTCACCACAGCTTAAAATATGAAACATGCAGACCCTGAATAAGTCGTGAAATATAATGGCAACGAAAGATACACAACTTTTGGACGACCCGAAAACCGAAGCGAAGAACAAGTCACCTCTCAGCGTGAACTGTGCTGGTGGTAGGCAATATGAGGAGGCATCTTTTGTTTCTTAAGGAAGGGGGAACCCAACCATGTAGATAATGAAATCCCTCGCCAAAGGTCAAGAGTTGTATGTCTGTCGGGTTTTAAAAGGCTGGGTGTAGGGGAGAGAGGGGGGGGGGTATTAAGGATACGAGAAGGTATGCGTAGGGACGATTGAGTGTAAGGTATAGTATTAGTAAGGTTTCAGAAGACGATGATTGGGGATAATTGGGTTCCAGAAGTCGGGTGTATAGGTATGGGAGATGGAGGAAAATTTTTAACATTGAGAATTCGAGTCTTGACATACTTGGTCATGTCGCAAGTTCCAGTATTGAAGATTGTTGGGTAGAAGACTTTAAGCATTGAGTGTAGTTAGGAGGTTAGGTTAGGTTAGGTTAGGAAGAGTTATATACGAGATTATCAAGTGAAGGAAATCATTTGACTTTTGACAGATTAAAGTCGAAGGATTAATCAGTTTCATAAGCACTGGATTTTCTCTGCTGGGTATTTATTTCTCACGTTATAACTCCTCCAATCCATTACGTCAAAATAAATAACTACCATAACAACATAAGAGATAACGATGATTTGCTACCGAAATAACCACCAATTAACGCCCTCACATCACCGGCCATTCAGGTAATATAAAAAGTGACTCCAACGCTCTAACTTAACATGAAACATAATTTAAGGCTATGAATTAAAAAACGAGATTGAATACATGGAGAATATTAACATGGAATAAAGGATAAGTATAGAGTGATGTTCCCTGAAGGTTAATAGTCGCCCTTTAATCTGATATATTAACAACGAGGTCTCCTTAGAGTTGTAATCAATAGTATGTACCCTATTATATATTCTTATAAGTATCTGGCTTAAGGCGTGGATATAATAAGGGTTTGTAGGAGCAGGATGATGTGGTGTGTGTGTGTGTGTGTGTGTGTGTGTGTGTGTGTGTGTGTGTGTGTGTGTGTGTGTGTGTGTGTGTGTGTGTGTGTCGGATGCTGAGGATGTGTGTAATGGTGAAAAAGGATAAGGAATGTGTAAGAGGATAAGGGATGTGCAGGAGGATAAAGAATGTGTACGAGGATAAAGGATGTATGAGAGTGAACAATGGTGCGAGGGTGTGGGACAGTAATGAATAGTGTGGGATAGTAATGGATAGTGTGGGATTGTAATGGATAGTGTGGGATAGTAATGGATAGTGTGGGATAGTAATGGATAGTATGGGATAGTAATGGATAGTGTGGGATAGTAATGGATAGTGTGGGATAGTAATGGATAGTGTGGGATAGTAATGGATAGTGTGGAATAGTAATGGATAGTATGGGATAGTAATGGATAGTGTGGGATAGTAATGGATAGTGTGGGATAGTAATGGATAGTGTGGGATAGTAATGGATAGTGTGGAATAGTACGGATAGTGTGGGAGGGTAATGATAGTGTGGGATAGTAATGGACAGTGATAGCAATGGATAGTGTGGGATAGTAATGGATAGTGTGGAGTAGCACGATAGTGGATAGTACGGATAGTGTGTAGTAATGGATAGTGTGATAGTAAATGGATAGTGTGGGATAGTAATGATAGTGGGATAGAAGTGGATAGTGGGATAGTAATGATAGTGTGGGATAGTAATGATAGTGGGATAGTAATGGATAGTGTGGGATAGTAATGGATAGTGTGGGATAGTAATGGATAGTGTGGGATAGTAATGGATAGTGTGGAATAGTGATAATAGCACTAAATGGTATGGGTAGTACCAAATATTGTGGGATAATAATAGGAGGTGATGGGAGAGTGTAAGGGTAGGGTAGGGTAGGGTAGGGTAGGGTAGGGTAAGGTAAGGTAAGGTAAGGTAGGGTAGGGTAGGGTAGGGTAGGGTAGGGTAGGGTAGGGTAGGGTAGGGTAGGGTAGGGAGATGGTTAGGTAAGGGTATAAAGTGGCCGCTTGGACCCACCGGCAGTTCATCCTATAAGAAAAGTCACCCAACCATGCTATCCGATGCAGTTTTTGGTACGAATATATTAAAAAAGCTCCCAGTAGATACTTCAAACGCACAAAAACACCAACTTTTGCACAACAATGTTCAGTGTACTGATTTAGTAAGCTTAGTCAGTATCCATAGTTACTAGACCATCGATATACTATAGGATATATCCCTGAACTAATATTTTCTGGAATAAATTGATAAACTCATGTATAGTCTAAAACTGTTTGAGAGACGTTAAGACTTGTGCCTGTTGATTGTCCAAAGTCTTAAATTATTACAACTGATAACGAACAAGATTTAAACAAAATCTCTGGCAGTGACTGGGTACATTGCGAATATATAACATTTAAAATATATCACACTTCTTAGCGACCTATTTTTGTGTTCCTATTTATATTTCAGCAAAATTTTTCTTGACGGCTGAGGATTTCGTTGTCCTTATGTTTGTGTACAGCGTATATGCCAATCTAAGAGACATGCAAATTTATTAGACATGTTTACTCAACCTGCTAACACGTTTCTGTACCATTTACTGTCTAGGCTAATCCTCCATGACCGTATGCCATCTTTAACTAAATTCATAAACTCAGTAAAGGAATATAACGAAATGATGCCTGACATAAAGGTGTTACAGAACAAGACATTTAAACAGTGGTAATATGTTTAGTTTATAATCTATTACTTTATTTTTGGTACTTCTTTAGGGATGTTCACAGTCGTGTTTATTACAAAGACAGAACATCTCGTGGAGGAAACAAGAGAAAAACACAAATCTAAAAACCACTTACAAAACTGACCACAAAAAGTAATCATACTTAAGGAACGCTGCCCCAGGATAGAATAGGTTAGGTTAGGTTAGGTTATTCTTGTCTGATTAATCAAAAGATTTACAAACTGCAGGTAGAATTTTTCGTGTGTTCCTTGATAACTAAGTCATCCAGTCATGCATCATGTAAATATGAACGTGCTAGAGGTATTGTTAAGACAAGTAAGATGCTAGGCTACAGCGACAATATGTGGGAGAGTTTTGCCTAACGCGATCATTTGTATGCACTCGATGACTTCTTCGCGACGGGCTCCTCCCAAGCAGTTACTCTCCGTCTGCAGGTAGTCCTGAGATACTGCAGGAATGTTAAGCACCATTCAGGTAAAGGATCGCTCCCTCCTCCCCACTCCTCATATCATTACAAGACCAGCGTCTGTAAGTCCTCACCACACACACCTAAGACTAACACACAAGTAAGAACATCACACAACCACCAAACCACCACCAAACACCTGTCACCACCACCAAACACCTGCCACCACCAAACACGTGTCACCACCACCAAACACCTGTCACCACCACCAAAACACACCTACCATCATCACCACACACTTGTAGTCACCATAAACTGCCGCTCATTACCACACACAGAAACTCTACCTTCAACCACCAACATACTCCCGCCACCACCAAACACATACCATCACCACAGTCACCACCACTATAAAACATCTATCACCATCATCACACACAAACTCACACCAATGCTACAACCACATTACACACACACACACACACACACACACACACCACTAACAAACACACACACCACTAAAACATACAACACACACACACACACACACACACACACACACATCAGATACTATATGAAAACCACTGTACCAACTCAATAATATCAGTCACGTATATTAAACAACAGCTAAAGAACTGGATCCACTTATCCTCTTCTGGCCGATACGATAATATTTGAGCATTTTATTCAACAGGCACCTACCTTAACCTGTATAAGCATATGTGATATACGAGTGCATTAACACGTACCCTGTGGCTGTGATCTACACCAGACACGTTGGGGAGGTATAATGTATAAGCGTAATATATGTAGAGAAAAAAATACTGCTTGTTTGATGTAAAAACAAGTCACAGCTGCGCCAAGGTTACTTCGGTGATGCAGGCTAGTGCTTATCCAATACTCCTGAGGCCGGTTTATTTCACTTCTTTCCTTGTTTGTGTGTGTGAGTGTCTATCCAACTGCATGTATGTATGTTTATATGTCTGAGTTTGTAGAGTGTGCTTATTATGTCAATCATGATCCACAACGGAGCACCAGGAAAGAACTACTGTTCCCAGATTACATTTATAAGCGAGTCTGTACGTGTACCTACCCATTCACTCTCTCATGATAACCTAACCTAAGGAAACCTAACCACCACGTAAAAGCTTATGTTCCCAAGATTTAATTAAACCCGTCAAGAGGCGTAATGATAAGCCTCTGCACATTTAATTCGTAGCAATGGGCTGTGACGGCGACGTGTGTAGTTGTGTGGTGGTGTTGTTTACGACAGAGTCTAGGACCGGTGAGGAGAGGAGCTCACCACCACGACCGGTTCCTGACAGGGGGGGGGGGGGGGGGAGGGGCCCAGACAGGTACGTTTTTGGCGAGTAAATATAACAAGCGAAATTAAATAACAAGAGGAAGAAATGACAATGAATAAACGGTTAAAGAAAAGAAAATAATATATTATCTTAAAGTGAAGTTAAGGAACAGTTAGGTAGTTTACTCACACTGTTAGTCTAGGCGAGTGAAGACATTCATTTGCCAGTCAGAGCGCGGCGTCTACCGGTTAGTGATAGTAATCGTAGTAACGGTGGTAGTAGTAGTGGTGGTGGCAATGATGGTAGTAGTGATGGTAGTAGTGGTGGTGGTAGTGTAGTAATGTTGGCAATGATGGTAGCAGTGGGGGTTGGCAATGATGGTAGTAGTGTTGGTAGTGGTGGTGGTGGCAGGGATGGTGGCAGTGATGGTGGCAGTGATGGTGGTAATGGTGATAATAATGATGGTGGTGGTGGTGACGGCAAGATAGTGAGTGATGTACTGTAAGTGGTGATGGAAATGTTGTTGGTTAAAATAATGTTGGCAATAGCAGCAGTAGAGGTGATGAAAATGTTGGTAGATGGTTTCCATGGTGGCAAGGGTAAAGGTAGTGTGCTATAGTGGTTGTTATGGTGGTAGTAATAATACCAATGACAGACGGTTGTGTTGGTGACAATGAAAAGAAGAACCACACCACACCACACCGTTCACTACACCACTACATAACGCTTAAACATCGTAAAGGGAAGTCCTGAACACCTTCGTTATGCAGCTATGGAGAGAGAGAGAGAGAGAGAGAGAGAGAGAGAGAGAGAGAGAGAGAGAGAGAGAGAGAGAGAGAGAGGTGGGGGACAATAACAAACAGTGGCAAATTAAAAAGTAAATATCCTACACCATCATGGCCACACCCGTAGTGTAGGCAGCTGACTACAAGTGGCCAAGTGGCTCCTACGAGGACGTAGAGCCTGAGGCGAGACTGACCACACCCACAATAACGAGTTCGTCACTGTTGGCCAAGAAGCAGCGTCTCCGTCCTAACCACTACACACAATCCGGTGCAGCGGGAATAAAATTTATAAGAATGATTAATATTTTTTTTCGAGAACCTTCAGGCAGCCAGAGTTTCACAATAGGAGGAATGTCGGGAAACAAGAGTTAGCATTAAATCTGCCTGAAGGGACGCAGCAGGAAAACAGGGCACCATCACCTACAGTATAACTTTGATGCAGGTCATCATCACAGGGAGAACTTTCCTAATAAAACATGTACACTATATCTCTTGGTAGGGAAATAATTATTATTTTTTATTTACGGAATGAATTATTTTAGCAATGTCAATTCTATATTACTCTTAACCCTAAAATACTAAAGCTAAGAGTTCCAGAAATATTGAAACACATAAAGCATTAAATGGTAGGCGATCGAGAAAGATGAAATATTAAAAAAGTTTAAACGAAAATAAGTAATGAACTTTTCTGTGGAAGAATGAGAAGAACTTTATACCCCAGAGTCATGTGTTACAAGAAGGTATAAACTGCAAGACTCCAGAAGATATCTCAACAGGTTTTCAAATGTTTCTGCACTTTATTTCATTAGCAGTCATGAGGGAAAAAAGAGCAGATTAGTTTGAGTTAATAAAATTGCAACAACTTATATAATTTAAGTCTGGTATGGTGATTTTTTTTTTTTTTGAGAGAGAGAGAGAGAGAGAGTCGGGTAGACGGGAGAAAGCCGCCCACATATATATCTAGTGAGGTGACCCCTACCACTCACGCTCCTCTTTCACCGTTACGTTAGACTTACCATCAGTCCTGTTATACACACACAAACACACACACACACACACACACACACACACACAAACACACACACACACACACAAACACACACAAACACACACATACACGCACACACACGCACACATCACCGATCAGTCATCCCAAGAACACCCTACGGTCATGGGGTCCTTCACCGGTGACTACGGCCATACATCCACTACCAGCGTTTACTGATATCCTACCGCCAATCTCACCAAAGTACAACACTTGTAATCATGCATTAGCCCATACGAGTAGTAGGTACCATCGTCATGCAGGCAATGTTACTTTATCCTAGTAGGTATTTTTTGTGCTGTAGTCAGGCAATCGGTCTCAGTATATTCTAGGGTAGTGTAAGCACCATTACTGAACATTATTTTACATCATCAAACATATTCAGTCTCTTCAATCAATGCTATACGCACCATATGTTTGTATAATGAGCTGTGAGTATGCAGTCTTAGTTCATATGCGCTGACAGTATGCATTCACGCTTACTATTTTATTTGGTCATATGATCTGCCTCGACATCAGCAGTCGCCACGCAGGTATATTATGGATATGTTCATGTCAGAAAGTCATCTTAACTCGCCCTGTAGTGAAGCAGGTGGCGCTGATGGCAGACTGGCCATCCGAAAGGGGAACCTGAATAATGGAAAATTAATATCCAGTTGCACGGCAGGTGAGTTAGTAACTAAAGACACCGGCCGATAACGCTATTGGCTGAGCAAGGACAAGGTGCCCTGGCTGGTGGCGGCTCAAGGCTAACTCTGATTGGTCGCCAGGACTCACAGGCGTGCCCTGACTGGGGGAACGCACGTGTCGTCAAGGATACGTGTGGCAGGCAGTCTCCTGTATTATTTTTTATTTTTTTATTAACTCGTTCTTGGAATTGATGTTCAGATCTCCAAGCTGACATGTGACTTTACTTTGTTGTTTCATATCCCAAGACTAACAGGAGGTGATGAGGACGGGCGCCCATTCTTATGATCACAGAGATAACTTATCTTTCTTCAGTTAATACTAGTGTATAATTAGGCCCACTTGAAGTGTTTAGTAATAAAGGTAATGGTGTTGTTATCAATATGTATCTCTCACGCAGCATTCTACTGAACTACAACACGAGTTAACTAATAAACTGTCCATTCCAACTTATCTTCACGAATACAACCAAGTCTACCTGAACGAACAGTACTTCTGTTGACTCCCGCAAGGTATCGCAATAAACATCGACTCTTTAAACCATTAAAATAACAATATAAGAAAAGACAAACTCTGTTACTAGTACTTCAGCATGCAATGTATGAAAAAATTAATATCTACAGCATATACTCGTAAATATTCGAGATATGGTCAAGTTTAAAGTCGGGAGTCTTTATGTAGAGTTAGCGATTCTCTGTAGACAAATGATAGAATTTAGTTTGGAAATTTCAATTATACATTTCAAAAGTTAATTTATACGTTACGTCGAATATTTACCCCGAGCCTTTGAATTATATCTTATCAAGTCAGGAGTTACACAGACATGACGGGTAACGATTGCTTTATCATGAAGAGTCGCCTTTCCCTTTCAATATCAAGACTCGAAGAAAAACAGACTACGTGGTTATAGGTACATCTAGGACTCCAGCAACACCACTGCCTCTACTGTGGGCTGTTTCTATGTTGATACCACACACACACAGACACACACACAGACACACACACGCGCACACATGCACACGCACACATACACACGCGCACATACACACGCACAGAATCATGCTCGGCGCAGACTACTCCGGCTACATCTACTCTCTCTCCACCCTGGAAATGCCATCCCTCAGTGACCTCCACCACCAAGCACTAGCAAAGTTTGGCAGTGGACTACTGCACCACCCTCGTCATCGCCGCCACCTGCCACCGGCAGTCCCCCGCCCACCTCGCGCAGTCCGCCACTACAACAAAATTCAGCCCCTAAGAGCCCGCACTGATAGATATAAGAATAGGACCATCCCATCTATTGTTAAAATAATAAACAGCTCCTGATTTATGTACTGTACAGCCCTGTAAATGTATTGAACGTATATTATTATGTCTAAATCACATGTAAGTTTGTATATTTTCAGCCACCGGCTGCAACTCTATTAATAAACCGTTTATTATTATTATTATTATTATTATTTGTATTATTATTATTATTATTATTACACACTGTTCTCTCTCTCTCTCTCTCTCTCTCTCTCTCTCTCTCTCTCTCTCTCTCTCTCGCTCACCTCAACATCAACACCACTGCTCCCTCTCCATACCAAGGTGGTTCTTACTCCCACCGGTCCATCCTATAACACCAACTCTCACCCTTACAAATTTATGTTTTTCTCCCTGCAACACCAATCCTCCCCCTTGCAACACCAACCCTATCCTCCCACGGAAATGCCGACTCTCTCCTCCTAGCCTCCTCCCCTCCCCCAGCAATACCAACTCTCCCGCACACCTCAGGATGCTTCTCACTCATCCTCCAGTAACAGCGACTCTTATCTCCCCCAACAAATGATGATTCTCCCCGCCTACTCTCCCCTCTCCACCGGCAACACCAGTCCTCCCCACACCCCTAATTCTTAAACCCTCCCTACCCCCTCAACACCATCAACCCTCACCCCCCTCCACCTTGCACCATCAACCCCCATGCCCTTCCGTCCCCCACCAATCCTCCCAACTCTTTTCATTTTAAATCATTTAACTTATTAAGACGTTCCCTGCTGCATCCACAGTCAGGAGCTTTTCAAGGAACCTCCACCACCACTACTAACGTCACCACCAACGACACCACTAGCACCACCGTCTCACACTATACCACAAGGGAAATTATCGCCCAAGATTTAAACACTGTGAAAACACTGCTTTGAGTTTGCTGTGGCAACAATGCAAGAGGTTCACTCCTTCTCGAGAACTCAGTCGAGAATTCACACCCCCGCTGTGGTAACACTTTTTTGGTGTTTACGATCTTATTGTTGTTGTTGAGTTACAGCTGTTCACGCAAACATCAGCTCTCGTCTGTGTAATCAATGGGGTATTCTTGATTGCATAAGCTGATTAAGTAAGACGTTAGATTCTGTGTTTTTTGTGTGTTTGCCCTCACGTTCTTCCCTCCATCTAGTTATTCTTATTTCTTAGTATCTCATGCTAAATCACTTGAAAGTTAAAACTGGCTGCTGGGGTTTTGGTACGGGATTTTACGATAACTGCCGAATAAATTTGTTTTGCTGTCTCTGGTAAGGTCAAAGTGTTTGGTCTGAAACCTACGTCGTGTTGTGTGTTCTGACTGAATTGTTAAAAGACTGTAAAAAATATTTGATTGTTTGTTTCTGTACAAGTATTTTATATTTATACTTATTCTAAAATTACCTCATTTATATTATGATAATAACTACCACTACTATCAGAATAACTACCACTACTATCAGAATGACCACCAATATCAGAATAAGTACCACCACAAACAGAATAACTTCCACTATTATCAGACTAACTACCACCACAATCAGAATAACTACCACCACAATCAGAATAACTACCACCACAACCAGAATAACTACCACCACTATCAGAATAACTATCACCAATACCAGAACTACCAGCACCACTAAATAATAATCACCAATATTACTTTTCCGAACAATACTTTCAGCAACAATACCATCTTTACCCCAACCACCATCACCGTCTACTTACCACCATCACAACTACCTACCACCACCACAACTACATACCACCACCACAACTACCTACCACCATCACAACTACCTACCACCATCACAATTACCAACCCACCATCACAACAACCTAACACCACAGCCATCACTATCTACCTGGCTGGCTGTGTTGGGTTCACTCACCCACGCTAGTTAACCTTACCTTTCTGTTACCCCCACCGACTCTTATTGTAAATACGTGCTGTACAGGTAGTATTTTCCGTATAAGTTTGGTGTGCGGACCCAGAGATTAGTGAATCTTTATGGACGTAGACGCGAACATTGTGACGTGACGGGACACTATGATGGAAGGCTACACGAAGATGCTGTTATTGTATGTTTCATCAAGGTTCTGTAATGAAGATTTTTGTAAACGAATATTCTTTGTAATTTTATGAATAGATATGGACGTTGGGCATAAGAACCCTTTAGCAATTAAACAACTAGTAAAATTTAAATATGAATGTGATCAAATGAAGCGAATGTTCAAGACTGAAAACGCTCTATTAAACGAACGCCATTCAACAGGATATAGGATCACGAGAGGATATGAAAGGATATGAATTTCAGTCTGACCAAAGCTACAATGTGTGTGTGTGTGTGTGTTGGAGGGTTGCTCAAGAGTATAAACAAGCTTTATAACGTGTGTATTCAAAAGGTTATGGTGAGCCTTATAACTAAAATACTGCACAAGGCAACCTGCAGGCTTGGCTAGCATTAAAAGCGCGCGGCACACCTTGCGCGTGGATGGGCAATAAAGTATTTTTTCTACGCCCCAATAAGGTTTTTCTGTTATTATTTTCAAGACCCACAGCGCTCGACCGCAGAAGCCATCCACTGGTTCTGAAGTTTCAAGGGAACAGGAATAGGAGGAGGAGGAGAAGGAGAGAAAGAGGAGAGGAGGAAGAGAAGAATTACGAGAAGGAAGAGAAGGAGGAAGGTAAAGAAAGAGAAGATGGAAGAGGAAGATAAGAAAGAGGAAGAGAATGAAGAGGAAGGAAAGAGGAGGAGGATGGGAGAAGAATGAAGAAAGAGAGAAGAAAGGAAGGATGTGAGGAAGAGGGGGAGTAGGATTAAGAAGGATGAATTCCACTAAGCTACAATATAAACTTCCCATCCTTACAAAAGTTTAAATTTTATTACCAGATAAGAAAATAATGAAGTTGTCCTTCGCTAAA
The DNA here is from genome assembly GCF_018991925.1 of Homarus americanus. Classification (NCBI taxonomy): domain Eukaryota; kingdom Metazoa; phylum Arthropoda; class Malacostraca; order Decapoda; family Nephropidae; genus Homarus; species Homarus americanus. The sequence goes on from NW_024723484.1 coordinate 563,558, forward strand.
AAATTAAGAGGTGCTTAACAAAGTACACACAATATACGTATATCTATGTAAGCAGACAGGCAGAGACACATACAAAGACAAACACTATACAAACACACGGACACAACACTAAAACGCTCAAATACTGTACTCAGACACAAAGTTCAATGTGGTCTCGGGCTAGCTTGGACCTCTAGAGCAGTTGTTACTACATATGTGTTTGCTGCACCTAGAACGAGATATTAAATGAGCAAGTAAAATATTGTTTATAAATAAAATAAAATAAAATAAATGCATTACGGTCTGATGATAAATTTGTGACTGAAAACTAAATTTTTCTAATTGAATGTAAAGGTCACAGCATTGTTTTGTGACCTTTAACACAGTGTCTGGGGTGGTGGCTGCAGTGCCTAATAAGTGTGGGTAGAACTTCCTTGGGGTAAATTCTTAGGGGGTATTACTCCATATTTGGGAGTACACGTTGAATACACAAACACCTAAACATTTTATTTGGTAGATTTAAGGCCCTTATTTAGCAGGTTAGGTTAGGTTAGCAAAAGACAAGACCTATAAACACCCAGAGAAATTGTTATAGTATGCCATGAATTGGGTATTTACTCCTGTTTAAGGAGAAGTGCATCCTGAGCATTGATAGTCTGGGAATCTTCATCAGAATAAATACAAGCACTAAGACAACAAGAAGTAGCATCAATAAGCTGCTACGCTTCGGTCAAGGTTGGCCACCGAGAATAGCTAATACTTAACAAGCGTTTCATAACACACAAACTCACATAAGCAACAAATCTATTTTTAGAGAACATTCATAAATAAAAGAAAAAAAACATCAATAGCAATAGAGGCAAGGTACTCACGGTAATGGCTATCGATTTCCACAATAAACAAAAAAAACAAAACCAAACAATAGCTACTACCAAAACATGTTCTCCTTACCCTCGAGCAACACAGTATACACGAGGTCTCTTGTTTTATAGCTCTACGTGAAGACTACCTCCCACACCCAAGTTTGGTGATGGTAGACTGTTTGAGGAGATGAATCTTTCCGTACTTACTAAGTATATATGTTTTGTTGTGGCATATATAAGAGTTGTGGCCAAAAAATAAATAAAAACAATTGTATCATGTTTAAATCTTAAGAAAATGTAAGTAGGTGTTTCATTTTCAAGATCCTGGAAGTTTTGTTACAACACGCCCAAGTTTTGTGACGCGCTGTTATCTACCATTAGGAGGCTGGCTGGGTACTAGTCTGGATATAGTTGGCTAAAAAGTGATCTCATTTTCACTTATGCTGGAAGACGGAGAGTTATTCCAAGCTGAACACTGGAGATAAACATTATATTGTTTCTTCAGACCATGGTCATTAGGTGCTTGTTTGACGCCATTAATTCCTTGTAGATGTTCATTTGGGTCTTTTTTCTAAACTATACCAACTATACTCTCTTGCAATGAAAGACAACCAACGATTAGTGTCTTTGGGCCAGTCACTGGAAGGCAGCTTGTAATTTCTACTTATGAAACAACAACTCCTCCCGTGATTAACATTGTTGAAAAAGCTTATCGGACCAATAGTAACTTAAGTCTACAAAGTACAGTGATAGAAGCCGGATGTAACAGAGTCCGAATTAGGTACAGTAGGTTATAATTTACCCACTTAAAGTCAAAACCATTATAAAAAAAATAGGTAACAAAAAGTGTTACATCCTTTTAATATTTGTCTACAAGTTTTCAGATCGAGATCGGAAATTGTATTTCTAATATGAAAACAATTTTAGAACAGTTGCAAAAAATAACTACAAGATTTTCTACTGCAAACGGATATCCCGACAAGTTTTTGAAAAAGTTTTTGCGTGGATGTCGGCGCGCGCGGGGGTTGCCAGTCAGTGCCAATGAAACCAGGCGTCCACCACACCTCCGGATGCATCGCTCCTGGCAGCACTGATAATGATACACCACCAGATTGTAAAAATTATTGTTTTGTTCTACCAATGCCAGCAACTTAGGAAAATATGAAGGAAAGGGATAGGTGTTTATGTTACAAAAGTTTGGTATATTCTACAAAATGTATGGCGGGAAACAATACCACTTGGATGTCTGCAGACACACACAAAAGGAGCTCTTATTGAAGTTCTATAGAAGATAATACTTTTTTAATTCCACATTATTAGTATATCTGGCTTAGTTTTCTTAGTTTGTCTTAATAAATGTTTAAAATGAGAAAGAGTATATAGAATTCAATGACCCAGTATTATACACATACTACACTGTACAAAAATAGTTATTTGCGACCATGTGGGTTTTTTCTGTTTATCTTTTTTTTTATTTATATTTACTTATTGCGTCGTATCCACTTGATCAATTTAAAATTTCTACTTCTGTATGCAGACACATAGTTTCCGTAGGTGTAGGTGTAAGCATATGTACTGTAGGTGTGTAAGTCTGGTGATCGAACTATGTGCTTCGTCACTCACCGAGTCCGAAAAAGACCGGATAAAGCCCGTTATCGTGTTATTTGTCGACCAATGTGACTCAGCTGAATACCCAGACTCCTCCACCTCCCGAATTCCATAAATAACGTTACCGCAACCTCGATGACTCTCCATACAGTGTACCTTTAGACTAACATAACTAATATTTAACATTTAACATTTAACATTGAACTAACATCTTAGTAAAAAAAAAAAAATGTGACTACCCTCCCAGCTACACAAGGACCTGGGCGGGCTCACTAAAAAAAAAAAAAAAAAAAAAAATAAAAAATAAAAAATATATATATATATATATATATATATATATATATATATATATATATATATATATATATATATATATATATATATATATATATATATATATATATATATATATATATATATATATATATATATATATATATATATATATATATATATATATATATATATATATATTAATATATGTAATAATGTGATTACCCTCCCAGCTATATCAGCCAGGAAGAAGTAATTGAACCACCTCCTGCCTCAATATACACATTTCTACATAAAACATTACTAGAGGAATAAAGATGAGAGTGACCAACCAGCTCCACTAAGAACCTGGCAGGCCTCTCCATACAGTGTACCCTTAGACTAACACAACTAACACTTAACTAACACCTCAAAAAAAAAAATGTGACTACCCTCCCAGTTACACAAGGACCTGGGCGGGCTCACTAACTCCAACAATAATAAAAATAATAATAATAAGCAGCATTATATAAATAAACCAATATTAATACAAAGGTCTGACGACCCAAGGGAGCAGAACAAAGACAAAACACCAATAAGAAAGATGAAGCGATCTGGTTGAGCCCAGATTCTTTCTACTCCTACTGTATTTCAGTTTCACCACTTTTCCTTCAACTCCTAATAATCTTCTTTCACCTCTTAACTAAAGACTTCGTATCGTATCGTATCGATGACTCTCATTATATAGACCTGCTGATGCAACTATTGTGATATGTGAAACACGACGAGAAGAATATGATCAAGGTAAAAGAGCTAAAAATAAGTTTAAAAAAAACATGGAATGCAAGAGTTATATCAGACAATAATTTACGACGATTCAATATCAAAGTCATCACGAACCTAAAAAGCTGTCAATAATACGACTGAACTGATGATGTCTGCCTCTGGAGTTTCTTACAGATATTCCATTATAATGATATATTCTTAAATACCAAAGGATATAATGTTATGGATCGTTCTTTCTCTCAGACTAAGAGAAACACAGAACCAACACCTTGTCATCAGTACGTATATGAAGGTCTGGGAAGCACGAAGATAAATCTCACTCATTAAATTATGGTAATCACATCAACTTACTGTTTTACTGACTTAAGATTCTTCACAGGTAATCACTGGGTAATGTCCGTCGTTAACCCCACCGTCTAATGAACATGACTAGAGATTGAATTCACCTAAAGAACTCAGCATCGTTATCAAGTCATTATTATTTATTGTCATTGATAACGGTAATGAATGACGAGAGTGTGGAAGGAAAGTAATGGTTCTAACCTTTTAAAGAAAGTGAAAGGGCATTGCCACCTGAGAAAGACTTGTACGTTTTGATGGTGAACTTTTTGTAACAACAATTCTTCATGTTATGGTAGTGTTATGATAAGTGATGTGACAGCGATTGACAGTATTATGCTTATGGTAGTGAGCTGGTTATATTTTGGTAGTGTTTTGGTTGTTAGGGTAGTGTTGTGGTCGTGATTTTAAGGTAATGATTTGGTTGTCATTGTTGTATTTTGTTAGTGTTATGGTTATGGTTACTATGGTAGTGTTATGATAGTAAACTGATGTAATAATGTGAGAAACAAGTTTGTCTTTTATAATTAATGTGAGTTACTTCTTGTTTATTGCAAATATTAGGACTGGTTATTTTTAGTAACCCTGGCAGCTGACGCACGTTCATTAAACATATGAAGTGTGTGTGTGTGTGTGTGTGCCTGTCTGTATGTATAACACACCGGGTAAATATATGTAAAGATTTTTTTTTTTTTTTTTCGAAAATGCTTTCAATATTTTGTCATAGTGCGCTTACATTCATATTGCACTTCCATTGACCACAATTAACTAAAATTCCTGACAAAAAAACTGTCATCTAAATTCATTTTTTGCTTTATTAGACAATTAAAGTCTTATAATTAACTAACGAGTAACAATAAAACTCTTTAGCGTTATGTTATATTTGGTGTTACTTGGGCATTCTTTTGATCACCGCTGAGGTTCTCTCCCTCACGCCTCTCTAAGAACAGACCAAAACTCGCCCAGCGTGTAGGTTGTCTCTCCTGCCACCAGACAAAACTTTAACTCAGCATCTAACACAGTAGTCGCTCCTCCTCTCCCCGCCACACACGCCACGTATCTCTCCTAATTTCTATATGTTGATGACTAGTGCACGTGATAATCTAGAACACACACTTAAAAGACCTTAGTTGTTGAAGCGCAGTCAAGTTTTATTACATCAGCGACAACAACACCACACGCTCCGCTGCTTCTGAAGACCCCGCCTGACCCTGATATGGATCTTTTACCGACAGTTTCTTGGTGTAGAGAAGCACACACACACGGCCGGGAGTTACATAATGGTCATACTCCAAGAAGTGTTTGATTCTGGGTATAGCTTAATGGCTGTGTTTGAGCCACACAGGCAACAGATACTGCAGGTCTAATTGGATAGAGACAGGTAAGAGATGCCACCTGGATGAGCACCTTCTGGCAAATCCCTTCAGATCATTACCTAGTGAATAAACTGTTTTATCATAAGTGCGTCCCTACAACTCCATCGTGTATTATGGAAAAGAACAGATCGTCATTTCTGTTTTGCTGTTAATAAAGGTACAAAAACAAAACTACTTCGCCATTTTCGTACACACACAGTATTCAAGTGGAAACAGATTGTCAGAGGTCATTAGGTTAAAGCTTCAGGCGGTTTTATTATAGATGTAACGTCACGCAGTCTGTGAAACCAGTTTGTGTATAAGCTCGTGTAAGTCTATGCCTGATGGTTGTAAGATGTTCTTATTGCACTTCTATAAAATGATGGATGATTTTATTGTTTACTTCCCACAAGCTTAGCAAAAGCCGTTTTATATTCCTGTCGAGTGTGGGTGTGGGTGTGTGTGTGTGTGCAATAATAATAATAATAATAATAATAATAATAATAATAATAATAATAATAATAAACGGTTTATTAATAGAGTTGCAGCCGATGGCTGAAAATATACAAACTTACATGTGATTTAGACATAATAATATACGTTCAATACATTTACAGGGCTGTACAGTACATAAATCAGGAGCTGTTTATTATTTTAACATTAGACGGGTTGGTGCTAATCATATATCTATCAGTGCGGGCTCTTATGGGCTGAATTTTGTTGCAGTGGCGGACTGTGCGAGGTGGGCGGGGGACTGCAGGTGGCGATGACGAGGATGGTGCAGTAGTCAACTACCAAACCCTGCTAGTGCGTGGTGGTGGAGGTCACTGAGGGATGGCATTTCCAGGTGGTGTGAGTGTATGTGTGTGTGTGTCTTTCCTGATCTCAATATTCATCCTTGCTATAATTATCACACTGTCTATGACAAGTCAGGAAGTATGATTTTTATTGCCGATTATCTTGTTAGTACAGTGTAGGACCTACACTGTACTAACAATTCACGGGATGTTACTAAATCACTCGCGTCTCGTGTATGTGTCCGGTACATTGTATGAATTTGGTAAACCTTGAAGGGGTGTAAAATAAAATTAAGCTTTAATGAGATTAATAATTGACAGGATTCGTTTATAACTGATGACTACACGGCGGCGAGTCCGAGTTTATCATGATGTTAGACTATTCTCGTGTGAGCATAGAAGGACGTAAAATTCTCCTCACATACATACTGCCAGAGACGATCTCCCTCAGTAGAATTCAGTTATAGATAAGACTAAACTTTCATTCATGTAATTTCCAAAATAAAGATTAATGTTTTCATGACTATATATTTAAACTATATCTCACACACGTGTTCATGACAAACAATCTCAAACAAATAAAAAAACAAAATTTGACTGGAATATAAATGGTGATTTGCTGGGCATTATTTTTATCATGGAAGCCGCATAAATAAATTTGGTGTGTTTTCTGTGTTATTTGTTTTATTTACATTTGGTACAAGCATAAAGGAATACAGAAACAAAGATGAGAGTTCATTAAGTTTGTAACCAAATTTAAAATAAAAATTTTGGAATAATCATTATCTTAATAAGGTGATTGAGGTTATTTGAGAATATATATTGCTTTCGCCTCTATCACTGAGGATGAGTACACGTGTTCTTACCTGGACAAATAAGCTAATTTATTTTAGTTTGGTAAAACTTATATTATTAATTTATGAAGAAAATGTAAATATTTTTTGTTTGCTATTGATAACATGATCATTAGGAATACCACACGAAACATTGACTAATTAATCACACTGTCAACACAACAAAGAACAAAACACAATCGCTCATTATAGAGACAACCATAAGGAAGTAACAGTTCTAATTAATCCCACACAGAAAAACTACCAACACGACAAAGTCATCCAAATATAGCAACACTCAGCTTATCAACACGACAAAAAATTAACATATGACATATAACCCCTAACAACAGTGAGATTCTGGTTAGAAGTCAACACATTATATCCTAGCTAATATCACCCTTGTGAGACTCTACTGTTGGGGTCATTTAGGGAGGTCCAGTATCCTGTAAAGACCCTGAGGCGCGCACCAATACATAGAAAACCTGTTTAGTCCGCTGTAAATCATGTCATAATAAGCTTTAGTTAAGAAGCGAATGACGCTGAAAAACCTCCGTGAATGAATGTCTCACTAGCCTTTAGAATTTCAGTATCAAAAAGAACACCGCTACTGGGTACGATTAACTAAAAGAACTGATGTATTCAGATGCAACTAATTGGCTATTACAGTGATGATTTATGTTGTGGTAGTGGAAGTAGTAGTAGTAGTAGTAGTAGTAGTAGTAGTAGTAGTAGTAGTAGTAGTAGTAGTAGTAATGAGCAAGATAACGCACTGTACAAGTAATATTTCATTAGTACCAATAAATGACGATCATCAACTCCTAAGTTTCGAATGTTTGTTAAATTAACTCAATAAACTCTCTATTATACGAGTACATATAGCATACTCGCCACTGTCAACTCAAGAAGGCAGTTTTCCTAATAACTTGAACTTATCCCTCAAGGTGTGTCAATATTCCAAGAGATTTTCACCCAATTGATCACACTAGACCGCGAGACTTCACCATAACCTGAAAATGGACAACGAACAGAAGCTAAAAAAAATAATTCCAATGCCTCTCTGTTATGACCTGAGCGATGATACTCTGAGCTCAACGTTTGGCAGACCCATCCCAGCTTATCCCATGGACACCAAGTTCTCTGATGCTTGTTTCAATCATGTGGGTTAGATGTTCTCTGAAGATTGTCTGTTTCTGTCAACTTCGTACATGTTTCTCATTGTCTCTACATGTAAATCGACAATCTTTAAATTCGTGTTTAGCCACTCAATGACAGTTCGTAAAATTATTGATGACTGCCTAGGTATAATATAAAAGAACTAGGAGACGTGATATATTGAATTTGCAAAACATGAGAGCTTTACAATATGATCGACAGTGTAAAGGGACATACAATCTAGGAGCCACCAATTCACAGGAGCTAGACATCACGGGAGCCACACAACAGAGGAGCCAGACATCACGGGAGTCACACAACACATGAATTATACATCATGGGGGCACACAGAGGAGCCAGACATCACGGGAGTCACACAACACATGAATTATACATCATGGAAGCCACACAAGTCAGAATGTTACCTGGTCTTCACCACTCTACGACCCTCACATTAGAAGCTCTCTCGTTTAACTGCCAATTATGCCTCATTTTGTGAAGTTTTGGATGTTTAAGTGACACAATAATGGGGTTCTTATGTTTTACTACTACTGCACTGTCAAGATGCCAAAACCATGACTTCTTATCTCTGAATATATGTGTTTACCAGGTTGCTTAGATGGTTTAAAATGAATGCTTAACATACATCTTACTTTACCTGTTTGAGTGTTTATGACATTACTTGATGATGTTAAAAGATAATACAAAAACGTGAACGGAAATCTCTTGGATACGTGATTCATGTATAAGAAGATTTTCGATGAAAAAACACTGAATTTAATGAAGTTACATCGGAGGTACAACACGGCTGGAGCAACATCCTTGTGCGTCGAGTCCTTCCAAGGTCTTATCGGCCAGCCGGGAGATGGGAACAAGGTTTCAATGCTTTTATGGAAAAAAACACGAGTCTGCACACACACAAACACACACATTTAACTCTTTCAAGCCTTTTTCTGCTGACTACAAGGTTGTCGGAGGCAAGATCACACATACACACAAATATACAAATTTTCCTTAATTATCTGCCATTCATTCACTCTTACTGCTGTAAAATATGTAATATACTATGTCTTTTCCTTTCTACATCAAGGCAGCACGTCCTTAGCCAAAAACCACATGACACTATGATCTCCGCCAAGTCACACGCACCCACTTCCAATGCGTCCTTCCTTCACTTGTTTTGGTCTTCTCCTTTTATTAATATTTTACAACACAGTCTCTCAGCTTATTTATAGCATCTGAGCACACCGTGATCAGCTCCTTGTCATACACTTGTTTCACAGCCACATTGTATTTATCCTATATATTGCTCTCTAGTATTGTAATTTCTTTCGTTTCTTATTTTCTTCTTATTACATCCGAAATCCATCCTTCACGTCCATATAACAACGCCGGGTAAACTGTTCTCTGGCATCTGTTTCTCCTTGGATCGGTTCTAGGTCTTTATACATGTCTTAGTCCTGTTGTGCATCTTTTAGTAAAAAATTAGAAACATGAGCATATATCAAGTTTTAAATTAGATAAAACTCGCCTGAATAAATCATCTCAATATGTATTTGAAAGTAATGGCCACTGATCTTGGTATTATAAGAAAATTCCATGAGTATCACAAGAGAATTTCGACAAGGTAGGACGATAGGCTGTCACGCTTCGGCCGTAAAACGAGAATTAACAGCACCTATAAAATATTTACCACGTTGGAGACATGAAAGAGCCTCCACCACCACGTAGGGATGATTATACACTATAATCACAACAAAAATAATATTTAAGCTGGTGTTTACACTGTAATTTATGCTTGACCGTCGTGTCTTCCATGTTTAGTATTCCAATTACGTAAAGCACAAAAAAAAATACCATATAGACGGTCGAATTTGCATAGCCCCACAAAAATGCTCGTAAAAGTATTCAAACTGCTACGAAGGTTTATAAACAGTTGCGTAACCATAATAACACCACCGTAGAATACAAACTCGGAGGCTGTAGTGGAGGCCGCATGTAACAGAGGTGCAAAGCTGCATCTTTTTTTTGCTAACTGCTCATCTGTCAACCTGGTGAAAGCTTTACGAGGAGGTTCATGCGGCTTGAAACTGATACGACCTTCTCACTGACCAACAGTAGGTAAAGGTTAACAGATTTCGCACAATACTTATGACTGGGATATGAATGGATGAAATAAACTCGTGTCTGAAGCCGAGAAAGAGAACTTGTGACCCCGACCAGCGGTGATTTTTGTCTCAGACCTAAAATAATAAAACCAACGCATTGTGAAAATAGAACTCGGGACAATAACCGCCATGTCGTGAATATAGCGCCATAATCACTATACGGTGGAAAGTTACTCAATATGAGCCTAGAGTTAGTGCTCAAATTAAAAACAAACCGAAAATTAATATTTACGGTAAACAAAAGGGAAAATAAATGAGAATATTTTTGGGTATTAGGAATGAAGCAGAAATGAAAACAAGAACACATCAAATAAAATGGTAATTAGCTATCTTATAGGTCAAGGTGATGTAATCCAAGAAGGATACGAAAACTCCAAGAAACCAGGATCGATATACCTGCACACAGTGACAGGAAATTAAACGAATCAGTAAGAATTTACACCAAATATAAAAATGTGTGTGTGTGTCGCCAAACAATCTACATATCCTGTCCGAAACGAAAGTCACAGCCGTAATTGCTTTGGCAGCCCAAGACAAATATTTTAAATAAGTAAAACACCTTAGTGTCGTTACTTACACTAGGGAGATTAACTGTGTGATAAACTTATGTCATATGTTAGCAGCAGTATACAAGGAAAGGTGCCTTTATAACTCACTATTAATGTGCTCCATTGTTTTTTGATGCATAACTCATGTGCCTCACACGAAGCGCTGTTGAAATAATGACTCATACTGTATAATTAAACCTGACCATACCTGTATAAACCCATCATCGAGGGTGAACGATGATAGTTAACACCTACGATATCGTGACTCAAACTGTGTTATCTCAGTTATTAACTCTTACAGTGAGTCAGTTGTTAACATCAATGGCTCTCCGTTGTAATAAAAGGGATCGTGTTTAAGAGATTGTATCCAGACACCCAACAGGATTAAAGAAGAGCCACCATCTGGACTCATAAATTTCTCGACTCTGATAAAGTAGAGGATGACCTAATGAGCCTTGTTGAGTTTCTGTCAACAAGAACAGCAGCAGACAGGTAATGATGCGCCCCGAGTATGCTGGCGCCTCTTGGATCATAACTTTGGCTTGCAATTCTGCTGTTACCTGCACCTGCTTCACCCCTTTGACTCCCAAGGATTCAAAGGACGGAACACCCTTGGTGATTTTGGTCGAGGAGTGGGTAGTGCATTTTCCTTAGTTACTATGGTGGTTATTTCTTTCCTTGTGTGTGTGTGTGTGTGTGTGTGTGTGTGTGTTCTTCTGGTTTTTGTGCACAATATACTTATTCGTCGAGATCACCCGTTCCTAATCTATCGACTCAAACTAATTGTATATCATTTACTGAGCACAACATCAACACCAGTCATGTCATTTACTTTTTTCTTGTTACTGAGTAGGAAAAACTACTCACTACACTATCATAAAAGACCACGATGAACAAGATGAACTTATGCCTTTCTTCTGAGCTTGAACGAAGACTTTTCCCCGTGATAGATTTTCTCTTTATCGTTCTGTAGTTGGATGTTTATACTTGACTGCTTTATAATCATTAGCCTATAACCCTATAAAAAACAACGAATCGAGGTTGATACACTGCATTAAACCAAGTTATGGCTCTTTATTTACTTATATAATATGCAGGAATAATACTGTGTGATTGAACAAATAAACCCGGAGTTATGTGAAAATTTTATGACTATTGTGTTCTTATCTTAGAATGCGAGCTTAAAAATCTGAGTTGTTGAAGCGCATTAATACATTGTAACATCAACTGACATTGCAAAACCTTTCCTTTATACTGTAATGGCAATAGAGTTTCCACTTTTTACTGTCGTATAGTATGTAATGGTATTGTGCCACTCTTAATCTTTGTCCCAATGGCCTTTAACTATCAAAAACACTTATAAACCTAGACAATAAACACCATAATTAAGTATTTAATTTATTACAATAATCATGACATTCGTTTTCTTTTAAATTGGCAGGATTAAATTTATTCTGCTATTAATAAATAAACGATGATATCAAATGTACTTGTAATAATAAGACTATAATTTATCTCTAATAAATAGTACCTTGAAGATCAATTACCAGAGCTATAAGAAACGTTCACACAGCAGGCAACAATACTGTACTGTACACCACCAAACCTCCCACTCTTTATAATGGACAGCGTTATGTTACTTATGTATCAAACAGAAACTTCCTCTCGATTAATAAGTTATTCTAAATTATCATGCAATAATAGCAATTTTTATTTTTAGAGATTTAATACGAGTTGTGTTGTGAGCTATGAACAATCATTGTCAGGAGTGATCTCAATTAATGATTATTAAAGTAAATTTGTTCACGAGAAACACGTTTTTATAAGGTCAATTGTGCGAGTCGGGAGTGACTTGAGCGATATTCTCACGGTCTAGGTAGCCAGCCGGTTATTGTGAGCCAGTTTCACACCACCGGCAGTCTGCCAGGCTTTGTGGTGTGCGTGTGTGTCTGTAGGGCACTCATCACTCATCCTACACTCATTCTTCAGGGTACTCATCCTTCACACCTGCACTCATCACTCATCCCTCACACCTGCACTCATCACTCATCCTTCACACCTGCACTCATCATTCCTCCTCCACACCTGCACTAATCCTCCACACTTTCACTCATCTTCCACACCTGCACTCATCACCCATTCTACACGCCTGTGATAGTGAATATGTGAATGTGTGAGATAATTTAGTGCATGTGTATCATGATTGATAGTAGTAGGTAGTCAGCTACCAAACAGGGAGGTACTACCGCCTGGGAAGATATTGGAAGCATAATGTGTTGTCTGATGGTAGACCCTGCTGCCATATGGCATCAAAAAAATTGTGACCAAGTCCCAGGTTGCTGATCTGACTATCTATCTTATTTTCACACAATTGCAGGGTCTCAATTGTTTCTCTTACTTTGACAACACAACATACATATATCATTTCTCCCTCTTAATATTTTTTTATTTATGGCCCTATTATTATTATTATTATTTTTATTTATAATAAAAAATAATTTCCTTTATTATAATTGTTATTTATTTGTATATATTTTTAATTAAGTTTACTACTACTACTATTATTATTATTATTATTATTATTATTATTATTATTATTATTATTTTTATTTATACTAAAAAAATATTTTCCTTTATTATAATTGTTATTTATTTTTATATATTTTTAATTAATTTTACTACTACTATTATTATCATCATTATATTATTATTATTATTATTATTATTATTATTATTATTATAGTTTTGCCCCCTAGGCCTTAATGTGGGTTATTGAAAATGACCTGTGCCCGGTGGGCTGATACCCTAAAAAAAAAAAAAAAAAAAATACTGCAGCTGTAAGTTTGGGGTGTGTTGATATGATAATCAGTGTAGGTATGAGCTAATTAGTAAAGGTGTGTACTGAATAATGGAGGTGTGTCCAAGTTAGTGTAGGATGACCACTGCACGTATCATATATAACCAGGAAAAGACCTTTGACAATAATTGTGCGTGTGTGTGTGTTAAATAGGATCACCTAAAGATTTAAACAGCCTAACGCTACCTGGGGAATTAGGTTACCTTAAGTTAAGTTAGCTTAGGTTATTGTTTTCGTGGTTGATCTAAAGGTGAAATAAGCTCGTCGTCAAAATCTTAAGGAGATCCACATTTTGTATCAATAGTTTGTTTTATTATTATTTCCACAGCGCGATACAGTTAATCTGCTTGTGGTATCGGATCACGGCAACAAGTCACTGGCGCTGCTCATGCTAGAAATAATCACTGCGTTTTACCTCAGTGAAAGTTGTATTTTTATTGAGATTTTAGATTCAGTCAGGAAAGGTAACAGCAAAACCATACCCTAATATATTAATGATGTGCATTAAAAGACGATATTTTCAATAGTAATTACAGTGAAACCTATATTTAGCGGACTACGTGGAGAGAAAATTCCGTTATATCGAGGGTTAATTAGATGTAAAACTTCTATCTAACAAATGAAAATCCGTTATATCGTGGGTCCATTATATGTGAAACCCCCAACTAACGGATTATATGGAGAGAGAAGTCCGTTATGTGGAGGCTTCACTGTATTTGCAATATGAGGCATCGTCCACGTATTGACTGAAGAGATATGAGGAGGGAGACGGTGGTGGGAGGACCTGGCTCGTTGTCTGAACGGAATGCAGATTGCATCAATAACTACCACACATGAATGGACCAACGCTACATTCACAGGTCGTATTATTAATTATTATTACTATTATTATTATTACCTTTGCTATGCCATGAATAAAACGAGAAAAAACGTCACGACTCTTGTTCAATGTCCGAGGTATCACCCGGACAAGAAAGAAAACAAACAAATGGATCCCCCCCTCCCCCTCTGGAAACTCTTATCCTCGGGGCACGCTCTTCTGCAGCTGCTGGAGACGGAATGCGGGAGAGGGATGGTGTACAATTATCCTTATTTTTACTTTTATATTATTATCATTATTATTGTCTGTAGTAATGATTAATAACTCACCAACAATCATTATTAATTCAACAACCAGCCATCATTAATAACTAACTACCAATAGTAGTGATAACACTAGCTACTGCTCTCTAAATTAACCATCAGTTATCATTATTAGCAGCCAATAATAATGTTCTCCATCTTAACCATCAGATATCATCACTAGCCGCCAATAGTAATAATCACTCACTTAGCCAACAGGGATGATCAGCGAGGACATACAAGGCAGTGGGAGCGTCACACACACCACACCACACACAGTGTGGAGGCCTTGACGCCAAGTAACAGAGTCTTTGACAAAAAACAAGTTCAAGGGCAAACGTACTTGAACCTCAACTGTACAAGTGATCATGTCCCTCTGCTCGGTAGCCTTTAACTGACATATTCCTTGTGCCAAGGAAATTAACGTACAGTATCATGTGGTGTGATGTTCTATCCAATTTTATGTACAATACTTTCATTTACCTCATATTAAGAACTTCAAAATACTTCACTGCAGTTCTGATAGCCGAGTAAATGGAACAGTATTCAAAGATATAATTTTTCTGTAAAAGATTTTATGAACGCTGCGCGTGGACGGTTGTGGGTTCAACCAATCAGGGAAGGCGATGGCGCGCGCCAACACTTCGCCTCACTCAACATGTGAACCAATAGCAGGCGAGAAGTGAAGCGTGTGGCGAATGTCCGCTGGTTCTGCCAAGGTTGACGGGTGGCAGCTTTTGTATACCTGATCTTCAACAGGTGCACCTGAACATGCCTACAATGTTCATTTATTCCATAATGGTTAGTATTTTATCTTAAAACGAGGAGACTTTGCAAGAAGCGTAGAGAACGCTGAGAGTTGGAGTTGTAGGCATGAAGACTGCAACTGGTTAGCGAGAAGCCTGTGTAAGATTATCCAAATGTGAAAGGTCATGTTCCTGATGTTAGGAAAAAATCATCAAAAGCACCATACTTATTTATATTGCATTGTAAGGAAATGTTATCTTCAATTCCCTCACTAATGTTATTTATTCATAGATTAGCTGGCGAGTAAGTTTTAATTTAATTTTGTGTAGTTAACAGCATTGAATCAGTCTTTTTAACTGTGTTGTTTCCCAAAGTAATGGTCGCAATGTTTCATTAACTTAAGGGACGTATTAGAAATGGTGTTAAATGACGTACAACTATAGTTTCGCTTCAGTTGAAAAAAAAATATCTTATCACACACACACACACACATGGAGAGAGATGTGCATGTGATACACAGTAGTCATCAACGTTCAGCTGGACGTGTGCAACAGCATGATGTTCTTATATCATGGCTACAAAAGATTAATGAAAAGAGTGAACGTTTTATCACTGAACAATGCTTGAGGTTTAAGTTGATATCCTAGCACTAAGAAAAATGGCTAAATGGGATACAGGATATGGATTCTACTTAAGTCTTCTCTATTAACACACTATTAGTAAATGAGGAGGCGGGGTTTGGTGGCTTTATCTGCAGCGTGGCAACATGCGTTGTTGTTGATGATGGCCCCCTTACTGACCTACAGTAGGCACCATCAATATCTGCCAGAGATCGTAATAAGGATAACCCTGACGCCATTAGTCTCGGGGGAAGGAGTGTAGCATCCATAGTACCTCGCTCCTCTGGGGTGATCGACGCCCTCACAAACCTTGAGACCTAAAGTGTGTTGGCTGATTAATTGTTAAACAAGATATGATGATCAGTGATTTGCATACGTCATTTGAATAGGCACTTGTTTATTCTTTTAGAACACGATCTTGACCACCCTTTCATCCTGATTGTGCAGGTAATAACAATAGGATCAAGAGGTCAATATAGTTGTTGCTACCCCAGGCAGACATGGTACATTTTCCATGCAAAGGTATAACAATTAATCATTACTTGATCAGTTTTAGGCCAATCAATATGAAATTTGACAAGGATGTACAGCACCCTGGTCTAATACCCCTACACTCTTGCTCTTTTTCTAGTAATTTACGGAAAAATAAGTCCAAACAACCACCAAGATTTACTTCAGTAAGTTCTGCATGTATATTTCACATTAATCCACAATTTGAACTTAAACCAAGTCTGTGATGTCTGATGAGCGCAAGATTAAACGTAAAGCAAATTAAGTAATGTGAAGAGTGAGTAAAATATTCATAGTAACACTACACGAGATTCTATTCACATTACACAGCTACTATAATTAAGCTACGTTAGGTAATTTATTTATCCACACGTACAGGTGTTTGTGACCGAATGCCTCGAGTCGAGATGAAAGACGACTTTGATCACATCTATAGGTAGGAGGGTAAAGTTATGTGAACTCTGTGGAGGAGAGAAGTAAAGGTGGTATAGGCTAAACTTCTACCATTAAACTGAAAAGTCTCTCTAGAAATAGCTGCCATGATGGTAGTTTGATGAATGTTGCTGCTGCTGTGCTGTAAAAAATGCTGTTTTATTTGGTATTTTGTAGCAGTTAGTGTAGTTGAGGTTAAAGTAGCTGTATTCTTTCTATCTAAGTTAGTGAGATGCTGTAAATGTGGTAGATATTGCGAAGAGTTGATGCTCTTACTGTCAGACATGTCTGCCTCGATCATATCTGTCATCAACCACCGCCTGTCAAGAGTCTATCAGGTTCAGTGCACTTAACATCTTATCAACCAGTGATTGTTAACCACCAGTCACCAAGTACCAATCAATTACCATAGAACAAAAACTACAAAATGTCTTATTCCCAGTCATATATAAATCACCAAACATGCAATAAATCAAGTAAAACTGTGATAAAAAATAACACAATCACTCACCTTCTATCAATTGCTAAATAATCAACCACTAATCAGTCCACAATCACTAATCAGCGGTAAGGTGTGTCGCTACACCTGTCCAGTCCGAGGACAACCAGCTCATTCAAGGTTAAGCCCGCAGTTTCGTTCAGCACAAAGCAAAAACGCATCGAGATTATAGGATTGTCATTCAATCACAGACGATACTGACGGATTACTACACGTCACGTGCACGTCGTTAATTATGATTCACATGTACCTCTCGTCTTAATAGATCTTAGATCATTACTTCAAGGTGGTAGTTTGCTTTCATTTTTTTTTATGGTCTAGGGATTTGTGTTACAATGTAGTCATACTCTACAGGGGAGATATTGTAGTCATCTACCGTAGATCAATAAAAGCTTCGTGTGTGTGTGTGTTTGTGTGTGTGTGTGTGTGTGTGTGTGTGTGTGTGTGTGTGTGTGTGTGTGTGTAAATAGGGATAATAATGAAATACCTATTTTTCCGAAAATTCTAACTAAACATAATCTAAGTCTAGTTTCGTTACAGTATGACATTAATCGACGTCTTAAATGAAACCACAAAGTATACCAAATATGAACAAATTTCTATTACTTGGGCAATAAAAACAAAAGGTTATCTTTAATTAGCAAAAACTTGAGGAAGGTTTAATCAGACGTTTATCACTATCTGTCTATGCCATTCACCTGTCGCCACTGATGGTGTTGTGTTGTGTCTCACGAATATCTGTTGCTTACGAGAAGAGATCATTGGAGAGTATACTGTAAAGTGACAATAGCTAATCCTCATTACTCGAAGGCTACTCACGCATAAGGGTTTTAAATGCTAATTACCCTTCAGTAATTGCAAACGTAATTGATTATATTATCTTACGTTTACAGCCTCCGCCCGTAGCGACCGCGATTATAACCTAGAGAGCCAGTTATCCCTCTCAGCCATGTAAGTGTTAATGAAACCCTCTCACCTTTATGGCTCCACGCGACCTGCAGTCTTTACAGTGTGGCCTTAAATACACCTCAAACTGTACTTTCCTATTCTGGTATTCCCCATGTGCTACTTCCATCGCCCTCCTCCCCACCTCCTCCCTTCATCAACATAATTTTCCACTCCAATATTCCTCATGTATACCAGATCTCGTCCTAACACCCCTTCCCCTCAGCATACTGCAAATACACACCTCTACATCTCTCGCTATTTTAAAACATCTTGAACTTTCACTAATTTGGCTAAAACAACATTTTAATTTACAAAGAAGCTCCCGCCTTTGTTCCAGTACCTTTATCATTTCCTTTACTTACTGTACCTCCCCATCTCCCTCCTCTTCTCCTCCTTCATTGTTTATCCTGCACTCAGCTATTATCCTCTTCTCCCCCCCCCCCCTTTGGTTACTACTATTTAAGTCAGGATTAATCGCCTTTGTCCACCACTGACTTTGTCAAATCATTACCGTCACACTGTTATTACCGTCACCCCCTTATTATCGTCACACTGTCATTAGTGTCACCCTACCATTACACTCACCCCATTATTATCGTCACACTACTATTACCGTCACCCTACCATTACCATCACACTATTACCGTCACCCCATTATTTTCGTCACACTAACATTGCCGTCTATCTACCATTACTGTCACCCCACCACTGCCGTCACCCCACCATTACCGTCACCCTACCATTACCGTCACCCTACCATTACCTCCACCCTATAATTAGCGTCACGCCTACCATTAACCATGACCACCATTGGTTAAACAACCACAATCAACCATTCCCTTAAAAGTATTATTATTTATTTCTTCAGTGCCTATAAAAGTCTATCAACCTCTCGACCCGCTCTCTATCTATCGATCTATATATCTATCTAATAATCAACGTGTTGCCTGTATGCATTTACCTATCCATTAGTATGCCTGTATATATATTGACCATCCATTAACCACTTTCATCACACTGTTTACCTGTTGCCATATCTAAGGTTCTACAAGACACCTGGACTGGTATAAATCCTCTTCTACTTTACTATCTCCGTCACTACCATCTCAACCCTATGATCTTCCTTCCACTGGTGTGTTTAAGGCTTCGTAACCCTATAATACGAGCGACGAATATCCTTGTACTTTGCATACATGATTTCACGTGCTATATACACAGAGATGGCGTATCACATTGGGTTTTAAATGAGGGTTATATTTTTGGTAGTAGCGGAGTGATGGTCAGCCTTGATTTGAGGTATTTGTGGTATGTAATTTTATCTGGTTTAGTTTGTTTACATAACCCGTATCTTACCTAATTACAAAGCCTCCGACAATTTCGATACCTCATAATTCTTCCCTAACCCCATACCTGTGCCTTACCCGTTCACCTGTTCTTTACCACTCATCTCCCCCTTCACTCTACACCTCTCCCTCATCTCCCCCATCACCTCCTCCAGTAGCTCTGGGTGGGTTATAAAAACACGGCTCGCGGGTGATCCACTTCATCTTGGTAATTGTGGGTTGTCCGGCGGGACTAACTAGACCTGGGACCTGTTGTGGTAATGTGACCCGTGGAAGACCCGGGTGTGTCCTGGAGAATACCTGGGACTATCAGAACACCCAGGTATGGCCAGGACAACACCCAGGTATGGCCAGGACAACACAAGTATAATCAGGATAACAAAGGGGAAAACTGCCTTGAGGTTCCTGATCGCCATAAAAAAACCAGTAACTCACAAGAAACAGGAACGACAGCTAACCCAAAGGTCATTACGGGTCAAAGTAATATTATTTTGACCCAAGACGTCAACCAATGATAGTGTAGGTGACTGAGGCCATAATGAGACCCCGCTATGTGTCAGTGTTTTTAGCTACAAGAATCTAATGGTATAGTTTTCAATAATTATAACGTCATCAAGTTGTCGAACTCTGATCTATACGAACGTCTCTCTCTCTCTCTCTCTCTCTCTCTCTCTCTCTCTCTCTCTCTCTCTCAAGTAATTAATTATTTTCGACGACCGACTTGGGTGTATAGGTAAGGTATCCGGTGGTGTCTCTTTGTCTCTCTTATATATCTAGAACGGATAACAGTAGGATCATCCAACCGGGTATACAAGTTCATCCGATTTAAGCAGGTCTCTGAAAAGTAATATTGTAGCTAAGTCTTCAACGTGTGTGTGTGTGTGTGTGTGTGTGTGTGTGTGTGTGTGTGTGTGTGTGTGTGTGAGAGAGACGGGTTGAGTATAATGCCCTGATAAACGGCTAAAATTTCTAATGACTCAATTTTCTTTAATTATCGTTATTAAGTAGTGCTGACGAACACTCCTTCACTCAATACATTATGGCTAAAATATGTCTGATCACACTGAAATATTATAATATCTATAGTGAGATACAAAGAAATTAAAACTTAAGTATTGTATCAAAAGTATCAGAAGTATTCGTTCACTCTCTTTAACTTTTAACTCACAGTAACTCGTCAATAGGACCAGATTGTTACACTTAGCTATCCAGAGAATGACACCATAAAGAAGACTCAGTTAGGCCTCTCCTCCTTCCACCTGTCCATCAGCTGTCTTCTCCTGCCACCTGTCCATCAGCTGTCTTCTTCTCCTTCCTCCTGTTCGTCAGCTGTCTTCTCCTCCTTCTCCTTGCCCGTCACCTGTCCTCTCCTCCTTCCCCCTGTCCATCAGCTGTACTTTCCTCCTTCTCCCTGTCCATCAGCTGTCTTCTCCTCCTTCCACCTGCCCGTCACCTGTCCTCTCCTCCTTCCTCTTGTCGGTGAGCTGTCCTCATTCCTTCCATTGTCCTGCCCAACCAGTGAACGTCTTCCTTCTCAACACCGCTAAAGATTCTTCACTATGGCGGAGGTGGAGACGCTGTAAAAGTCCTGGAACACATCGCGTGGTCGTTTAAAAGAAACAATAAACTTGGGAACATTATCGGCACAACTCAAACGTCCATCAAGTTAATCGGTCTCGATCCTCAACAAAACTGCCTTTTTTCCCCATATACAATTTAACCAAACCCTCTAATTATCTTATTATATCATTAGTGTTAATAAGGGATGGAGGCTGACGGCTCTACACCCTCATATCATAAGAAGTTTCAGATCACTTAGAGATTACACCCCCATGATTATTTCTTATAAGACCCTAACGTTAACTTTTCCTTTCCTAACGCTAACCTAACGTGAACTTATCTAACTTAAACTAACTAAATCGTCCCAAGTGGCGTTAGGGTGTCTACTTATCTGGTGAAATAAGCTGGGGGGAGGGGTTATGTTCAGGTGGTCCCAAGTTTCTTCAGCCGGTCTCAGTTTTACTTGTTGTCTGGAGCTCAGGTGTACAGTCTCCTTCACTAATGCGTTTACAGGGGCTCGTCAGGTTTTGTTCAGTGTGGCAGCCCTGTGTTTGTTTATATTCGACAGAAGAAAACTCACAAAAGTAAACATACCATGGAATCAAAATAAAACAGTATTAAAACAAATATCTCAATGTAATGATTTGTGGAATGTTTCTATGGCGAGCCCCTGTAAACGCACTAGTGAAGAGGACTGTACCTAACTTGCTCCACGTGAGTTCTCAGATCAGTCTTCGGCACCTAGCCAGCCACAATCCATGGCTTAAAGTATCCTTAAAGATAGTATGGGTTTGATAAAATAAAATAATATTTATCGAAACAGTTCATTCAGCAGCAAACTCGTAACATCTTGCTTCTGGACGCAGTGTTATTTAGTACCTTTGATTATGTATGATTGTATAATATAAATAATAATGCGTTAAGGTAATTATTACTAGTATATCATGTTCCTGCACAAATACTGAAAATATTATTCAATGACGATGCATATTCATATTATTCAGCCTCTGAGTTTAATGCTTTATTTACTGGCTATAAATTGTGTAGTTGAGGATTAACCTATCAGGGCACAGCGCCACGACGGCCACTCTCCGCACCAGACAGACAATCCATCCTCGTAGTCGCTACAAAATCTGAACTCACGTGCTAAAGAAGTTCTGTTACCTCTAAGGAAATCGTATCCTAATTAACTTTCGTGAATTCCAATCTGGATGTAGAACAATTCTCAGCCCTCAAAATACATATTACAATAGAGGAAGATACCTTAGTTGTATGTAGTTTATCCATGTAGCATCAGATTATATGAGGAGTCTTAATAAGGCAGGTAACGAGTAGAGTAGTAGTAGAATTCATTAAAGCAGATGAAAACACCTGCCGTCAGCTCTTTGGACTCCTTCTGGACATAAAAACAATGACCGTGAGAAAGGAAGGCACACGCTGGTCACAGAAACACCGAAAACCATCAAAAGTTGTTTGTTTATACTTTATATGATGGTGACAACGAATAGATGTACATATAAGAAGCAACACCAGAAATAATGTCTTTGTATATAATATCTCTGTCTTTGTGTGTTAAATTTACTTTCAATGATAATTTCACTCTAATATGGACACCTAACATCGATGCCTTGCCAGCAGCTGAACAGATGAGCCGGAGAGTAAAAACCAGTTGTGGAGGAGACGATGAGATGAGACAGATACGTCAACAAAACTTCAATTTCAAGTATCAAGAAGAAATACACAGAGATGCTGAAAAGTTCTGACACTATTTCACAGAGCAGACAGACAGACAGACAGACAGATAAACAGATTGGGGCATAAATAGAAATATGAATGGCGACTAAATGAAAAGGCTGACGAAAGGCAACATTAAAACCCGTCCATATACCAGACAGACAGGTAAAGAGACAGGGAGTCAAAACAAGAGACTCAGATAAACAAAGAAGCAAGACAAGTGGACATACATAGAGCAAAAGAGAGATACATATTCCTACATTTAATATTAAAACTTAACCGATGATCATAATATTCGACAGATACATAGAGGACCACCTAACCTAACCTATAGAGAACCAGTACGAAGCTCCAGCCAAAGAACAGACATTTAGACAGAAAGACAAACCCATCAGAAGGAGCCCTTTAGTATCTAGGAAGACAGACAGGGAAGGAGAGAAGGATGGAGTAGACATGTAACCCGTCCGTCTCTGTCACTTCACTGACAGACGATAGACAAAGGACGGATGTTCACTGCTGATAAGAACAACAAACTGCTTTTCTTCCATCTAATTATTCCCGACTAAGTGATTCAGCAGCTGAGTTGTAATAAAGACAGCTGGCACGACTCAGTATAATAATGAGAAAAAAGTAAGCATTCCTGGCAGTGTATAGTTCCCTCCACCTGAGTAAAGCCACATAACTTGTTCTTTATTTATAACAGTAATGATTTTCCTCATTACTGACCGGAAGAGCAAACAACTTTCTCTCTATATAAAATAATGAAATATTAAAGGAAAACTCTGAGGGCTTGACGTGACTACATTTTGTTCTAATTCCATTGGAGAAATTTCCTTTATAATCGGCCTGGATACGAACCCTGGTCCTCAAATAAAACAAGTCTGCATTTTTCTTCCAGTATTAACTTAAGAGAAATACCTCTTTTTAATGCTGAATTGTCGATAACTACTGCTTTTATTAACCTAGAATACTTAAACACCTTAGTTGTTGAAGCACAATAATACATTATAACATCAACATTAGGATACTATACCCACATCAATTATATGCATAACTTCTTACTGTGATGTAACATGTGAGCCACTAATGTCAGGTACACATTGGTTCGTTTATTATGTATGGTATGCTCTTGTATTATCACCTCGATTTATTAATGATACTATAATCTTGTACATCTCGTTTCACAGCCACGTACCATAAGACAAGGGTCGTACAAATGGTGGTCAGCTTCACCCCCCTTCCCTGCTTCACCCCCCTTCCCTGCTCCTCCCCCCTTCCCTGTTCCTCCCCCTATTCTGTCTACAGGTAGCTGAGTATTGAATGGTTACCCAGTTTGTCTGTGTGTGGCGGTATGCCTTAAACGTAATAGTACTTAATGCTGCTTAATTTATACTTTGGCCTACAGTATCTTAAGGTATATCTTCTCGAGTCATGAACTTATTTAGGAACACCAAGATAGGTCTGGAAAATATTTGTCGGTTTGTTCTTGTCAACCGAGGTGACAAGCTAGTCCACATATCTTGGTAAATTAGCAAGTCATGGTACCTGATTGCATGCAGTGATGATATCAGATCTATTTAGACCATTACTTTGCACAGTGAAGTACCGGCGGACTAACTGACGGAGTAAAAAATAAAAGTTTTATCACTAATCTTGCCGATCAGTTCATAAAGTGAAGTGCATTTGTACAACCAGCATAGCACCGTCTTTAGGAGTCTAGATGGATTTACCTGGCAGCCAAAGATCAATGAACAAGCAGGAATGAGCATCACATTCCCTCGGATAACATTTCTATATTATAATGGATAAACATTCTAATAAAGACTAATTACTGCAAAATGAAAACGTCACCACTGCCTAGAATAAACTTAAATTTTCTCTAGACTAGTCAAGAGTGACCTTGTACTGAGGTCAATACTCCCAATCCAGGATTTTTAAACTGCCTCAAGAGATGTTCACCTGAGCGTCAAGGTTGTGTCTGTCCTCATCTACACCACCTGCACCTGCTTGGGTCTGACATGCCCGTCCTCTCTTACACAGTACTGTTTTATATACAGATTCATACTATAAAGCGTATCTACACACACACACACACACACACACTTCAGTCTACATCACACCTGCTCACCATCAAGTATATGTTTGTTTCTTATCCTATGAATTATTACCATCGTTATAAATCAAATCTCCATCTCAACATACCACACGACTTATATGTGTTGAGAGGGGAAGGTGTATCTTTCTTCTTCCTTCTGATGGAGACTCAAGAAGCCTGGCTAAATACAGTACTCCACTGCCTCTCATTACAAACACTACTGTACTATCTCTCATCTTGTACTTCTGTTTCACCTTTTTTTTTTTTTTCTTCCGTCATTGTACATGTTTTTCCCTCTTATAGGTCTTAGAATATAAAGTTTACTGGTGGTCTTCAATATCCAGATGTGTATCGTAGTACAGGTGGCATCACTATGAATGTTGTTATTTGCATCTCAAATTTATTCCTCACTAGTGTATTAATTAGAATTTTAAGGAGACACTACCCACTAGCAAGGTGAGGTTAGAGAATATATCGAGGATTTATTCAACTCCTGGACCCGTTCTGTATATCCATTTAATTATGTCGGATTTAAGACATATGTTTCAGGGTAAAATTAGCACCACAATGGATCTCAGTAACAGTGGCTCTGGATACACTAAGGCGACGAAATATAAGCCAGACCCTTGACTTAACACAAACAATAAGAAATACGTAAAATAAAAACTAAGGTTAATATTAAAATATACTGTGTATTAGAACCTTAAGTGTGTACAGCATTAAATCAACAAAAAATTTTGTTCTTAAAATTAAAGAACAAACTTGTAATTATCGTAAATGATGAAGCTGATACAAAAAATAAATAAAATAAAAATAAAACGCACGTCACTTATTCCACCCTACCACAACAACCACCAAGGACAACCTATCCTATATAAAACTCATCCTCTAGGACCTGTTGCAGATGACTGTTTGGACGGGGGTTATTTCACACCATTCCTGAGGTCTCCCTCCATAATTAAGGGATTCGTAAGAGATTTAACAGCTCGTCCTGGAAACCGACAGTAAAATATTAGTGATAGTGACCATCTTCAGGAGTTAGAAGACCACGACGTTACCGAAGGGATATATGTATTATGCATCAGTGTTGGGTCTTTTATGGCTAAAATATAATACCTCCACTTAGAGACAGTGATGATTTTGACAGATATAACCACCGTACTCTGCTTTAAGATAAGTAAATTTTCAATAACTAACTACTTAAAAGAAGGTTGCGAGTGAGTGTTTTAAGTAAGATGGTTATAGAATACTCATATGACACGACTGGTAAAAATACTTTAATAGTCTCCCTTTTTTCTCTCAATTGGCGTCAGTTATCCAGACAACAGAGGCTTGAAATTGAGGGTTGATGGTAGTAATGCGTGTAATGGCAGATAGGAGGGAGGTGGCATGTATGTGGTGGATGGACTGGTAAAACAATGACTACCTGTTCGTGTCTCTCTCTCAGCTCGTTATGCATAAACATGTAAGACAACACAAGATAAGTGTTAAAAACCTCCACGTCGGGGATTCGAGTGGCTCTAGATATATTCCCTTTACAAGAGTCGTCCCCTAAGCTGCTGTCCTGTACCGTATGACTGTCTCTACTAAGCTATCTTAAAATGATGGATTTTCTGAACCGTAGCGAACCCTGCAAAATCCCAACACATAAAGAGAGTTATAACCTTAAGTTCTCTGACGTAGAGCTAACCTTGGTTAAGATCCGCTCAGGAATATAAAACATTTTGAATAACACGAGCATCTAACTCTGATGCCGAGGGAGTTATGGAAGCCGTGGATTAGATATGCGAGGTCTCCTTCAAAGAAATATCAATAATAGTCATCTTGTAACTCACAGTACAGGTAACGTTTGAGGCACAAGTACTGAGATACGTATCATGCCATTGAGATACAGGTTCCTTGTGCTATATCTTCCGTATTAACAACCCTTCTCATCGTGGTGGTGACCTGCCCCTCCGTCACCTTCTCAAATCTTACTCTCGTCCCATCACGCAATACAAATACATGTTACCATATCAAGTGCTCATATTACTCCACACTGCATTCAATTTGATGTACTCGCTGCTTTATTATTATCAATTATGTTCACACTAATTATTCTAATCTTTATATAGATCTACGTTTTGTCAATTTTCCTCCTGGTAGTCCGAAAATTGTTAGGGCCTTTATTAAATATTCTCGGCCACTGTTGTGTGTGTGGGGGGGATGAGTGTGTCTTCCTAACTCGTGTCCTCCTTACTCGGCGTTCACCCTCTCAGCGCTCCACATGCTAATCCCCGGTGTTTATCGATGGCAGTTAAGTAATGCATCCTCGCCCTGACCAGAATATAATTAGTTTTAATGATAAGGCGGAGGTTATGATGAACGCCGGGGACAAGATAAACGTCGGTTTCGTCTAAAGTGTAAGTGTGAGTTTTAACCTCCGGATTACTCCCATCTCTTCATCACATTCTTAATACGGCGGGTCTTTTGTGTACTGGTAACTCATAGTGTCTAGGTCTTTTGTGTACTGGTAGCTCATAGTGTCTAGGTCTTTTGTGTACTGGTAGCTCATAGTGTCTAGGTATTTTGTGTACTGGTAGCTCATAGTGTCTAGGTCTTTTATGTACTGGTAGCTCATAGTGTCTAGGTCTTTTATGTACTGGTAGCTCATAGTGTCTAGGACTTTTATGTACTGGTAGCTCATAGTGTCTAGGTCTTTTATGTACTGGTAGCTCATAGTGTCTAGGTCTTTTGTGTACTGGTAGCTCATAGTGTCTAGGTCTTTTATGTACTGGTAGCTCATAGTGTCTAGGTCTTTTATGTACTGGTAGCTCATAGTGTCTAGGACTTTTATGTACTGGTAGCTCATAGTGTCTACGACTTTTATGTACTGGTAGCTTCTAGTGTCTAGGTCTTTTGTGCACTGGTAGCTCATAGTGTCTAGGACTTTTATGTACTGGTAGCTTCTAGTGTCTAGGTCTTTTGTGCACTGGTAGCTCATAGTGTCTAGGACTTTTATGTACTGGTAGCTCATAGTGTCTAGGTCTTTTGTCACTGGTAGCTCATAGTGTCTAGGTCTTTTGTGTACTGGTAGCTCATAGTGTCTAGGTCTTTTGTGTACTGGTAGCTCATAGTGTCTAGGACTTTTGTGTACTGGTAGCTCATAGTGTCTAGGTCTTTTATGTACTGGTATCTCTTATTGTCTGGGTACAGTAGAATGCTTCCTTTTACAAATGAATACAAATAAGATATATATTGTGACGTTAAGAAGCACAATGTTTCACGGCCTCAACAACAATGACATTTTTGTCACATGGACGCCATTGCAAAATTTTCTCGGAAGGTATGGATGTGAGATCTGTCATGTGTGTTGTTACCGATACCCTGATCATCTTAATGAACAGCAGACACACACACACCCACACCCACCGTCCCCCAGCACGTTGTAGAACTTAACTAACTGTAGCAACACCAGTCAAAACTGTTGAGGAATTACAGATTACTGTTTAAGAAAATCATACATTTTTGCCAAGAAATGAGTAATCAGAAATGCCTGTTATTTTATGCGGTATGAAATGCAAGATATGAACTAATGCTGCGTTAAGTAGTGATTAGTCAGTCTCATGGTGTCCGTACAACAGCAACAGATTAATCCCTTAGAAGATAAAACATCACAGATACAGTACAGGTTTTCGTCTACCGGGTCTTGTTTCTTTATCATGTAATAACAACCTCTTGTTCTGGTGTCAGGCTTATCAAATGAACATAATTTACCTGACAAAATATCGGCTGCATCATTTTTTCCCTCTCGACTTTGACTAAGTACATTAATTTCACTTCACGGTCATTTGATTTGGGTAAATTTTCTTAAGGTCTCGTGAAATCAGAATCAAAGTCCCAAAGATTTCATCCATTAAACATCAGGGAAATTCAGAGCTGTAACCCGTTCTCTTGTGTTTAGATTGTTACTGTAATTTGATCACTGCAAATATCTTTGTTTATCGTTCATCAGCGCGCAATTTTTTTTTTATTTACCATTTTTCTAGTCTCTTTATATACGATTTTAATCCCTCTAGGAGTTGTTAACATGAGCAGGTGAGCAAACCAAGCCTCAATCTGTGTGTGGTGTAAATTCCCTGATCACCTGTAGATTAATCACCTAGATTATACCATCTTAAGATTAAACACCCTTAACTAACCTAAATCAATCTATCCCTACTTTATCCTAACCTAATCCCCCCAGGTAGCGTTAGGATACTTAATCTTAAGGCTAGGACTAATATTCAAGTAGTCCAGATGTTCTTTATGACTGATAAATTGAAGCGGGATATTATTGCCATTCAAAGACATTTATTCCAACTATTTTTGCCCTCCTTCCCTCAATTACAATCTCGACTATGTAGAGTTTGTAGACCATAAACAAGGAAAATAGTAATCAATAAGCTGAGATGAAATGACATTAATTCACAATGCAATAACCCTTCATTATCTTCAGCATGCAGTGTAAGTGTCTATCTTCTCACCAGACTCATAAGATCAAAGGCCACCGACACAATACGCGGCAGTATGCAGGAGGAATCATGATACAAACATGAGCGTGGCTTCTGCTGGACGTCGCGATTATTAAGAGGTCATCAAGTTATTTTATTCTCATTCATGAAGGTAACAGCGAGTCCCACAGGTGAGAGTGTTGATTTGATTCGTGTGGTTACTAAATGTTTATGGTGTGTTATAGGATGATAAGAACTGATTGAGGTTATATGACATGGCGAAAACCCTCTGAAGGGTAAATATGTTCCGCAGGATGAAATTTCAACCCATAAGTTATGGATTTCCCAGATGCCCTCGTAGGCTGACTGAGGGTGCGTGTTGGTGGCACGATTGAGTGTAATTCCCTAACACGCAGGAGTGAAGGATTGCAAGGCATCAAATAAAACCGAAAATAATAGAACACTGCGTACTGCATTATCAGTACCAAATTCCTCTGACATAATCCCATAAGCAAGAGTTAGACTTGGATATACTGCAGCCCACTTCATCAAAAGGACCAAAGTCGTTTGTCTTCCTTGATGGTAAATAATATTCTGATAAGTACTATGAACTGCTATATTATGAGCATACTCTTATCCTCCAGTGGGTTAGGTTAGGTTATGTAGAAGACAGCAGATGCAAATGCGTTTCTTTATCATAACGACCTCTGACTGTTGTATATCATAGCAACTATAATCTTATCTTAATTACTAAGTCATATACTATGGTGTTTATAGAACAATTCACCATCACATTATTTACAGGGAGAATAAATGAGTAAATATCTGATATTATGTACAAAAATTATGAAATAGTTTACTTTTTAGGGTAAGATAATTTCCCACCTTCTACAATTTCCGCATTAACCCATTAACCCTTCACTTCGTATATTACATGTAGAGAACGACGAAGTATAATAAAATATTTATATAATATATCTTGTAATTATTTCTTGTTGTTGTAGACCTGGTGGGAGGATGTGTGACGGCTCGTGTGGAGGGTCGTGTAAGTAGTCAGGCGTCGGTCACTACCAAGAAGGACTGAGGACTTACCTAAAGGAGTCGACAGCATCTACAACAAAGTAAACTGTAAGAATCTCAGGTTTTCTTGAAGAACTTTTACTTATTATCGTTCCTACCCTTGTATTAATGTCACTTATCATTCCTATACAGCTGTTTTGCCATGCCATACTACGCATTACTTTCTTAGATCTTCCAAAAATTATCCCTGTAGTCTCTTAATTGGGTGAACACCTGCTGTTTCTTTCAGTGTCACCACATTAGCCTTGTCAGCATCACAATGTTCTCCACCAATTACACATACACACACAGAATGTCAACGAATTCCTTTCTCTTCATCTCGTTTAAGGTTTAGTATCTTAAAACTACACAATTTATTCATTTTCTCTTCATTTTTCATTTCCACTCACATTATGTCAATCTTATCGAACATACACCGGATTACTTCTCTGAATTCCCTTTTTCTTTTTTCTTTTTCTTTTTTCGTCGTATATAACCCTTCGTATCCAATGCAGTCTGGTCAATTACATATCGATCTATAATAATACTTTCGCTCCAACATACTTCATCCTTTAGTTCCACCTATACCACCTACAGGTTCAAGCCGTAATAATTGATTACATCATATAAATAAAAAAAAACTAAAAAACTGATCCTGCCACCGAACAGGACGTAATAATACACCTGCAGACACAATCTAGTTTATGAGTGTTAGCCACGTCTTGTTTCCAGTAACTGTGACTGTGCATAATCAATTGTGTTATTTCCTCCTCAATCACATCGTTCAAAATCAAGCGTCAATGATTCGTAATAAAAACATAAGAAGATACAAGTGATACGTAATGTCGATATTTGAAAACACTGAAGGCATTTCTTTATTATTAATGGTCAGCCTATCTAGTATCAACATAAGTGTGTGGCTAATTACACTAAGCGGATGAAATAATGTATCTCGGATACTTATGTATGTTCTGTGCTAGTGTTGACTATCAGTGTGTGTGTGTGTAGCAACGAGACTCCCCGACAGCTGCAATCTGATTATCTCTAGAATACGCTAATCAACTGGGTATGTTGCGACGACCTACTAGTTAATATGCTTTCCACGCGCCACCAACCTTGTCTGAACTCATCCGTCAAGTGCAATCCTTCCGTTAGTTCTTTTCTGTTTACACACACACACACACCTCTCTCCCACACACCCCCTCACCCAACGCGTGTTTACAATGCCGTGTCTGGACTCCTCACCTTGCCACACCTGTAAATGTTAAAACGTTCTTGACTGAAGCAGGCGCGTCCAGCAACACAACGTGCACCGCATTTGTCATTTCGCCAATTAACCACAGTCTTGGTATAACCACAAAACAATTTGGTGGACTGTTTAGGAATTTAAGTATTTTCCTACGATATTAACTCTTCATGATTGCCACAGAAGATGGGAACTGAACGTCAGAGGTGTGAAAAAAATGAATTTCACAACCCTGGCAGTCATTAGGCAAATTCAAGCTTGCTTCTTCATGAGGGTGTGACTGTCTCGCCCTCCGCTGGCCCGGTGTATAGTAGAGTCACCACCCGTCTCTCAGGTTAAAACGGGCCGTGAATTTTAATTGCAAGGGTAGTGTTGCCACATCCAGTGTTGAACTTATTCCGAGCGAGCTTAACTTCACCGTTGCTATTTGAAAAAATAAAAATAAAATACAGTAATAAAAAATAAAAAAAATAAAAACATCACAGTATAGGACTCATGGATTTGGCCTTCATGAGAGACAGTTTGGTGCCTCCTGACTCTTTCACACAGCTAATAAGCTGAACTAACTTTAATGATCTGAAAAGTCCTGTGTGTGTGTGTGTGTGTGTGTGTGTGTGTGTGTGTGTGTGTGTGTGTGTTGTAATAAATACGTATATGTGCTTGTGCGCGTGGAAGTCTTTTTAATAAAACTCTTGAATTACACTAAGCAGTATCCACAGAGGGGTATAAAGAAAATTGTTATACTGGCGACAGAAACTTTTCCATGGTTAGTCACAAATTGATTTAAGTTAAGTTAGTATATTCATACATCAAACTTATCACACCGTCTAAATATTTTGTTAGTTTCGGAGATGTAATTGAGTTCAATTACAGATATAAGAATAATGAGCTATGGTGTTTCTAAGTAACGTTGTGATTACTGATACAATTGTTGTAAAGGTAAATTGTGTACGAGGAATGGAGAGAATGTTCCAAATGTTTTGATATATACTGTATAATAAATTGTATTTACAGTTATACACTATACATATATGACCGATTAAACCTCAAAGCTCAACTGACGTTTTTGCCAAATATAGATAACTTTATGTTTTTGTTGCTGAAACAATTTTAATTAGTCCATATTTATATTGAAGACGTCATTTTCTATCAAAACCTAACAAAGAAAACCTAAAACATTTTCTTTAAGTTTGGGTTAGGTTGGGTTAGGTTAGGTTAGGCTAGGCTAGGTTAGGTTAGGTTAGTAATTAAGGTATCTATCTGTATTTTGTATTATGATTATATAAATATTTATCCCTTTAAACGTGGACACACTTAACTGCGTGAGTGAGGCGTGGCTCAATCAAATCTAAGGTCGTTTTGGAACTCGACATAAACACGACTTAAAACCAAGACTAGTGTAAAGATATTTACGACTGAGATTCGTTTTATTCACTTATTTACTTCACTCTTTATCAAATGTAATCACGTAATTATCTAAGTTTATTTATTAATTTATTAAGCATTTTTTTCTTTATATTATTTATCGTCATACAAGTTCTAATGTTTATAATTTTTTTTTCACTCAGCCGCGCAATGCTAACAAGTCAATAAAAGCCGCCCCTCTTGCAATTGCAAAGAAGCACTGTCATAAATGTGCTCTGCTGACATGTGCGGCTGTTATCGGTGTTGTCATAATATACACTAGTAATGCAACAGCTAAATAAATGTTTAAGTGTCGTCCATAAATGTTAATCTTTACACTAGACAACAAGAAGAAACACAACAAAAGATATACGATTCCTTTATGTTTGGTGATTCAGCTTCACAAGGTATGAGCACCAGTAGGGTTATTATTTTACCTGTTGTACGAAGTTTGGTGAATTAAGGACCTACACTACTGTGGTTCTGTGCAGTAAGACATCATTAACATTACTGTGTTAAGAAGCCAACAGTGGTAGGATTAGAGTCAGGCTTTTTCAAGTTACACTCATTAAAAAATATTACCATTGTTTAAAATACAATTAACTGATTGTGTTACAGTAGCAACCACATAATGCCTATTGAAAAAAAAAGTCAAAGAAACTGGAATTACAGCTTTTTATCATCCTTCCATTATACAACCGGTCTGTAGAATGTAAGGTGATTAGTAATGGACGAAATAAAACTTTTATTAAGAAACGTTTGTTCATATAACTTTTCATGAAAATACTCAAAAACGAACGAAATAAAGAGTATTTTGTAGAGGCGCTCACCAACGAAATAAAATACTTTTAAGAGGCACTCAACACCGAAATAAGACTTTTAATAATGTCTTTTTAACCACGTCTTGGAAGGAGAGACACACCTCGATCATTAAACTCGCCCGTGAACACCGACAAGAAATATCTATTACTACATCATCAAGCCCAGACAAAAAGTAGAACTGTGGGTGATTGGCTTGAGAATATGGTACTTTTTACGAGGGTCTTTTTTCATATAATCACAAGACGCCATTAGAGATATCCTTCACGCGGGGGCAACACAATACAAGGCGTGCTGCTGTATCTTTCATAATCATATAAATGGTACTGTACTACTAGCTTACTGTTACATGCTATTACTGTATTTCGTTATAGTTGCTGGGAATTTAGTAATATTCCTCGTTATTATTGTCACAAATCAAAACAGAATGAAGGTTCTTGAGGATGCGTGACAGAAATATCGGAATCTGCCCAGAATCATAATAAAACAGTGTTTGTTAAGTCTTATGAGTCTTCTGGATGTGGGTATTTATACGGGTGAGAAGGTGTGTTCCTTGTGTAGGCGTTTGTATCTATGAATGTTTACGTAGTATTAAATACATTTGTCTGTATGTGTTTGTCAGTGCCAATATATTAAAAAATCGATTAAACTTCAGATTGCTCTGGTTTTTATTTTGTAAATAAAGCCTCCCATGATGCTGACACGTGATCTAAGAATTGATTAACTTTAAGTAGAGAACATCTATAACAGTCATTAATATATCTGTTTGTATACGCATTAGAACACCTCCTTAAATACCTGGAATTTAAGCAGCCCTCTGAGAAGTTTTTTGTGCACTTCCTTCGTTGAATCAGACTACAGTACTGTATTATTATTGTGCAATATTTCAAACCATAAAAATACATAAAGGTAGTCACGACGGATCAACTTTATCTCAGCAGGTGTTAGATGCATAGTTGCCGTCCCCTTATTAAGAACGAGTATTTTTATCTTCTCTTGGATCGACCTACCTGTAACTCAACCTCAGGTAGGTGCCGTCTACTTGATCACTGTGACCACCTGAACCTCCTAGTGTCTTATGAACCATCGAACCTCCCCGGAGTTAAAACTCATAACAAATCGCAGTGATGTGATGGAGATATCATCTAAATGGTTCATTTCACTCAGAGGGTTTTGAACAATCACCGAACAATATAAGTATCAAGTCTTATATCTAGTACAAAAATAACAACGCGTGAGATAACTCTCTTTTTACCTTCAATGTGAAATTAAACAGTATTATGTAAGGCTTTAATGCTATTTATTCCAATGAAGTTCGATTTGTATTGATACTGCCGAAAGTGTTACTTAAAGTGTAGAACGAAAATGAAGTGAACTGTGGTTGGTAGTGGTGGTAGGAGGCGATGGAGCTGAACCACTTGTTACCCTGCAGGGGAGGACGGGCCGCTCCATCTCGCACTAAGGTGGCAAAGGCGAGACGACGGCTGACTTGATTACTAGTCTGATCACCTAACCATTAGTTACTCACCTTCAAAATGTAATCTAATCGTTCCTTTACCATACCCTCGTTCTCTTTGGATTTATTTTGATTTTACAAACACGTGAATACACCTCAAGTATATTGATGAATAAGAAATTATTTATTTTCAGAATGAGTATTTTCGCGTTGAAAGAAAAGCGGGGGATGAGTGGGTTGTACGAGTGAAGTTTTATTAATTGTTTGAAATAATGCAGGAGATTGTGATTACCATCTTACACACACAGAGAATGTCC
Organism: Homarus americanus; assembly: GCF_018991925.1. Classification (NCBI taxonomy): domain Eukaryota; kingdom Metazoa; phylum Arthropoda; class Malacostraca; order Decapoda; family Nephropidae; genus Homarus; species Homarus americanus. Next base: position 599,481 of record NW_024723484.1, read on the forward strand.
ATACGATAATGAATCTTGCGTCCAGATGAAGGTGTTAAAAGAAATATCTGACTTAATGTTGACATGAACATAACTGCAGCACAAACACGACAAAGAAGGAATTTTCCTGACTTACACTTTGAAATTAATAACCCTTGACACATTACATTATCACCTTACTTACAAAAGCTAGTCTACTAAACCTTCTGTAACATACCTGAAGAAGGTTGAGGCAACATTCCTGAGGCTGCAGTCATCCAACTACGGCTCGCGAGGTCACGCTGTAAACAAAAAAAAATATATGATAGTGTGAAGGAAAGTATACTTGAAATCTCATTTATACCCGACATAAAATGATGAATTATGTATTAATGTATTTAAACACCTGATGGAAGCGTCAGGTAAACAACACTTGATGAAAACTGATGTTATATCACGATGTGTATATTTCCTATGATATACGAGTATAAATATATTATATGATTATGTGTTTACTCTGACAATCATATAAAAAATTAGTCATAAATATCAATCTTGGTTGTCATACTATTGAGTGTTTGCTTTATAAGGCTCTCTCTCTCATCACTGGTAATACTGTCGTAACTAAAATAAGCTTACGGTAAGTCCTCACCGAAATAGTGATAACGGTTACGTGCAATGTTTCGGAACTCTTCCATAGTGAATACCAAGGTCACACCACGAATTAACACTATCGACTCGGATGGTGGTCCATATCTGTATATAATTTCGAGAAAAAAAATCTTTGTACAGTACAATAATCAGCAAAAAGTCGACCTTTCAAACAGATGAACACGGCTGAGATTTGCCGCTTCTTAAAAGTGGAGTTGGCACCTTCAGCAGTTGAGCTCATCAGGTATCGATTTTTTTTTATTGCATTTTTTTTTCTGGGATTAACCCACCTGGGCACAGGTCATTAACCCACATCAAGGGCACGGGGGGCGAAAATATAATAATAATAATAATAATAATAATAATAATAATAATAATAATAATAATAATAATAATAATAATAATAATAATAATAATAATAATAATAATAATAATAATAATTATAGCAATAAATAAATACAAAAATAATAAAAAGATCAAGAGCGAGAAACGATGGGCAGTATGTATGTTTTGCTGCCAATAGTAAGAGAAACAATTGAGACCCTGCAATTGTATAAATACTGTAAGGCAGAAAGTCAGATCAGCAACCTGGGACTTGGTCACAATTTTCGTGATGCCATATAGCAGCAAGGTCTACCATTAGACAACACATTATACTTCCAATATCTTCCCAGGCGGTAGTACCTGCCAGTTTAATAGCTGCCTACAACAACTATAAAGAAAATTATTATTAACATACGTATATATTAGGCTTAGGATCACATGAACGCTATTATAAACATTGACACTTCCCAATCTTAATGTGAAAATAGTAATTCTTTTATAAACAGAACACAAGTCTGTGGGTCTACATTACAGGTAAACAGATGCATTTGTAAGATATGTCAGCAATTTCGTGACAGCCACTTTTCATAACATTTGTTGAAGCGCAGTAATAACATTATAACAACAAACGTTCATAAACCTTACACCTATAAGACAACGCATCTCTCGAGTTGGATGCTTTAACTGCGTAAAACAAAATAAACTGTGGTGACTTGGTTTAAATATTACAACTCTTTTATTTAATTCCAAAGGTAACCTAAAGTGGAGCTAGAAATATTATTACGACATAAAGAAATTCACTTTGCAATCAGGCACAACCTCCATTCCGATACGACAAGAGCCATAGTGTTCATTCTGAAATTCTTCATAACCAGCTGTAAAGATGCGTTTCTTGTTGTGTGTACATGAAACATACAGAAACAAAAAAACACTGCAGAATGTTTTCCTTAAGCATAAAAAAATCCGATTATATTCTATGTTTTCTGTTTGATAAATGTTAATAGCTTAAAACAACATGACTGCGGAGTTAACACCCCGTATAATATATGCTGAGAATTTATGTGATCATAATTTATATTGTCGTTCAGAACCAGTAACGATTTCCTAAGATATTGTTTCACTCAGTACTGTGTGGGTATAGTTCACACACACTGCCGGCCGTTCTTATTTGTCCTTCAGACTTGTGAGGCGAGAATGTAAATCTTGGTTAAAGTCATGAATGAGTACAATACAGGGAGAATAAGAGAGTACAGGAGCAGAGATATACATCATACGTTTATTCAGTGTAATTTGGAGTTTATTCAGGATGAGCTTTACAAACATACGCGCACATCAGCTAAGCCGGACCATACATTTCAGCTGTGGACGGTAAGTGTTGTCCAACCAGGCTCACGAGGCACTAAAACGACCCGAGAGGCACCATAACACCAGCTTAAGAGGATGATGCGGGAGGTGTAGAGAGCGCATTTCACCTCTTCGATGTTGCCTCTTCTTACCCAGACCAGCGTCTTCTGATGATACAGTGATCCGAGATACTGTAAAAGTCTGGACACAAGTACCAGCCAGTATTTCTGTATTAGTGGTATATTGTACTTTTTGATTCCTTGGCACAATCATGAAATATTTAGAGTTTTACAGCAGTAAGATTTCGTCCAGGAATTATATGATCACTAAAAACTGAAAGGAATTTGACCACTCGTCCTTCTGCACCGACCGGACGGCAACATTGACCAGGAACCCGGGTTAAAATTATGTATGAAAGGATCCTATTTAGAAGTCAACAATATGGTTAATTGAGACGTTGTTAGTACCTGCCTGACCAACAACATATGTGAACACACAGGTAATAATACCTGAGTGGTGGCTTATGGTAATGGCGTGGGCTGGAGACTCGTTCCTCTTGGTCTTCACACTCACACTGACAAATACTCGTGCGTACACATCACTCAACTCTGGAAACTCTATGTTCACATGTATGATAAAAAGTTTCCTACCGTTTATGATCCAATTCTGAGACATCTTCAAGGTATAAATTATGATGAACAAAACTGGAAGTGATATAAATGACTGTAAAAATTACTAAGAGATAATAGAGACAGCAGCAACACACCAGTATAAATCACCTGCAGTTTTTATTAAGCTTTACAAGACAACCAACTTTGAAGTACCTTGCTTTATGAATACCAAATACGAACAAAAAATGCACACACCTAGCAGGTTAATATACAGTAAATTAGCTTTATGTATTTCATGAAAGAACTATTAAATTAGACCTAAAACGGTCTTAGAGTTATCACGATTTACAGAAGCAATGAACGTAATGCATATAAAAGCGACTAATGCTATCTTTTTTTCAAGACTCGCGCCTTTGTTAATTGATGAAGTACAAAAACTTGACCAACATGATTATACGCGCTCATGTTCTAATAAATCACTCATACAAGTGTGTATGTTTTTTTATTGCAGACACACACACACACACACATTCATTAGGCATACAGACATGCCTAAACACACACACACACGCGCGCATAAATCACAGAGGCCAAACTTCAGTCACAATGCACATATTCAACGGATGACTGAACTCCAACAACAATGCACACAAGCAACAACAAAAAAATTTCATCGTATCATTACGCTACAACAGGTACAGCAGTTACACACGCCACTGTACCTCCTCCACCACTACAAGAGGAACCGCGGCTAATGTGCCAAGTTTACGGGCCAGTTTTTGTGTATTAGGCGGCCCTCTTGAACACCACTATTGCCCCACGCAGTAGCTCATCACCCCCCCCCCCCGACCAGATCCACCATCACTACGAACTACATGCAGTGGCTCCTGAGATAAGATCCACCACTTTCCTCCCAGCATCAACACCTCTTGACCAGCACCACCCCATGGCCACCTCCACCATCAGCCAGCTGCGGTTCCTCCTTCCAAATAGGTTCACCCTCACGAACCTCCTGTAACAATTCCTCCTCCTCCCGACCAGTTTCACCAACCTTTTCCCGACCAGTTCCATCAACCTCTCCCCGACCAGTTCAACCAACACTACCACCACTCTCCTCCTATAACGGCTCCTCCTGCAGTGGATTCGTCTTCCCTCCACCACTTCCTCCTCCTTCAGCACCACCACCTCCCGACAAAATCCATCAGCAACATCCTCCCTCTCCTGCACGGGGTAATATCTTCCCTACTTCCAAGTTATTAGTAGTCATCACGAGCAAGAGTGTTTAGAAGGATTAAATTATTAAACTACTGTGCCCTGTATTATGAGCTTGGAAGTTTAGCACGTAAATAGCACGAGGGTAGATTGCTGATTACTTATTAACTCAAATGCATTCACACAAACACACGCATAAAGACATATTCACACACACACGTACACAAGGTATTAAATTTTGCTCGGTATTACTATTGTTGTGCATCGAGTTTATTTTTAGTAGCAGGAAAAAATCAACAATACCCAATATGTTTATGCACGAGTGTAATTGTAATCAATGGATAGTTCCAGTTGTCACTTCCCTCCTGCGTATTAGTAACACTAAGACACTGTAGACGGTGAAGCCTCCACTACCACACTACCTCACCACTACCCGTTAATGGTAGACCTAAACTCTGTCTATATTATCAAGGCAGGTAAGCCATATTAGCTTATTTCACCTCAAGATTACCCACCCCAACGCAAACCTAACCTAACCTAACCTAACCAAACCTAACCTAACCTAACCACCCTAGGTATGTCTTAGGACGTCACAATACCTGGTGGCCAACAGTACTCCAGCTGGGCTTTTAAATCACCTTAGCAAATTAAACTTTTTGCTGTTGGTGGTACACACTGCCCTCACTATTCGTATTAACTATCAAGAGACACCTAAGTTTGCAAGTTAGTTTACTGATGAGCGTTGAAGCTGTATTAAATCCTAAACCCCTTAACACGGATCTCTTAGTGTAAGTTAATAGAGTTTTCCTAGTCATCAAGTGAACGTGTAATTATGCTGCGGTACATCAAAGGCCTCTGCGTTAAAAGGGCGATAAGAGATAATGTTCTTCAGCCAATCCGTTAATTCTGCAACCAGGACAGTTAATTCTAAGGACGTAACCTTGAAGTAGATATACTCTGTAAAATTGGCTGGATCATTACACTTCGATCTGTCGTTCCTACAGCCTCGACCTCTCGCTCCTACAGCCCGATCACTCGTTCCTTACACCCTGGATCATTCGTTCCTTGCAACCTGGATCACTCGCCCTTACAGAGTGGATCACTCGTCCCTACAGCCTGATCACTCGCTCCTTACAACCCGAATCACTCGCCTTTACGCCCTGATCACTCGCTCCTACACCCTGGAGCATTCGTTCCTGCACCCTAGATCACTCGCCCTTTACACCCCGGATCACTCGTCCCTACAGCCTGGGAACAAGTAAACACGACTTGACTTCAAGGCGTGACATTACATTCATTCTCTTAACTAGTGTACTGTAGGACCTTCGTGGTTGTCACACAGTCAGATGTGGGCTCGACGCCTTCCCTTGTCCTTGAGACTTTGCTCACCTGCCACTCCGAGACCTTGCCTGACTGTCTGGCCACTTAAAATAAAATTCACCAGTTAAACTATCCAGTCTACTACAGGGTTTTGGATAAGTATTTGTTTCCTTTTTGTTAAGATGCTCTTTGGATATACGATCAAACTTGTGGTACGGCACTTGCTGTTATATATAGAACAAAGACAACTATCTCAAGAGGCTTTTCGTGGCCAAGAGTGCCAGCCAGCCCCGATAAGATCACCCCGCTAATATACCCACTACACGATCCAATACACTTCAAATGTTTTTTACACTGTTGCTCATTAGATATGCTTCATGCATTCCACTTATGATAAACATCTCGGGGAAAAAAAGAAAGTAATATATCTGAGGCGAGAACAAAACTTACCACATACAGTATATCAATATCAGTTTTTGCCTTTATTATTAATACTGTGTTAGGCTAATAAACTATGTTAATGAATGGAGCTATTTAACAAAAGTTTTCATTGTGTGATGCAAGTCATGTTCCAGGAACGCCTATGTCCCGCTGCGAGACATGAGACCCATTATTCGTACATTGTAATATTAATATTAGCTAGAATAATAATAAATAGTGTTACAGCAATAAAATGATGGCCAATAGATCTGCTAATAATTGGTTAGCTCTTGAAAACAGATGTTGGCAGAAATGCTTAATGGCTATGTTTAATGGTTATATAAAGTCAACGGGTTAATTTAAGTTATAGTACTGCATAAATCTAGCATGATGTCTTACTGTTGGTTTCTGTTAGAATAATCATTGCATAAGAGGATGGTGTTGCTGATTGAAACACAAATTCGTGACTGTAAAACTTCTATCACTTGAATTCCCATAAGAACACTGAAATAACACTTTAGTGACCATAAGGACACTGAATTGACCATAAGAACATAAAAATAACACCGAATTGCAAATAAATTATCAATGTCTTGTCTATATTAATTAGGTGACCTGTAATGCTAAACTCACGAATGGTAAAATAGTGTGTGATTATAATTAAGATGAGGATAGTATGGACATATGAATGAGTAGCAGTACACAGTGATAGGAAACAGTTAATACCAAGTTTCACAGTGTGCTTGATAACCTAAACAGTTAAATTAAGCCCTAGTGAACGATGCTGCGATGTCTTAAAATTGTTGTCTTTCAAAATACTGAAACGAGATATCGATGGTATGTGACGTCATACACTAACACAGGCAAGGTAGTGATACTGATTTAAGAATTAATAATGAACGTTTAAGACAAGAGTGTTTGGAGTTGAATGATCTGAGGGTGAAGCAGTAACCTCATCTTCATCAGCAGATAACAAGGACCACCAGAAGGAACTCGATCCTTCACCACTCACCTCCCTCCTTCGTGTGTGGGGGATGTTAGGTCGTTCAGCGTGGAGTCTGAAGAGCTTGTAAACAACGTTAGGTGGTCTTTAAGAGGTAAATTAAGAAGGAGATCAAATTTAGAGGTTAAAAGTCACCAAAATCATGAGTAAATTGACCGTGAACAAAAAAGAATCATGTACAGCGTAAGGGAGGAATCTGTCCTCTCAACACGGTGAATTGGCTAATTAAGTATGATGTATCGTGGATCACTTGTGGCTTTTTGAGGCGCTACTGAGTGACTTGATACTAATGCTCACACTGAGTGGCTTGTCACCTGAGATTATCATTAAACTCTATAGATTAAACAATATTAAACATACTATTTGTAACTACACTGGAATGATATACATTATTCTAATAATTTATGTTTAAGTGTAACATTAGATTATGCAGGACAGGTCCAGACTGCACAGCGTTGGTGAGGCTATGGGGGTGCGTGCAGGGATTGTCCTGTCCTAACACATAACTTGGGCGAAGAGGATCAGGTGGTCCTGCTAAACCACTCTCCCCATTAGCGCCCCCAGGCAGACACGGCTTAAAATGGCTCAAAGTTAAAGTAAATAAATATATAATTAACAAAAAAATAAAATAAATAAATAAAATATATGATACAAATGAACTTCAGTGATGTGAACTAAAAAATATCTACATGATGGCATCGGTAAACATTTGTGTTCATAAAGACCCTACATGAATCATTTCTTTAATATAAACAAAAAGTTTCGTAACGTGCTTCAAACACCCAGTGCCGTCATCCAAGAACCTCATGTTGAATTTGCTGGGCAGGCTGTTTACAAGTTCATTTTTCGTTAAGCAAAAAAGCAGAGAAGTGAGTGGATCCCCTCGCTGATAGCCTTCTCCAGACTCCACTACATGTTCAACGAAGAAAAAGGTTGGGTCCTTGCTGATGAAGACCCTCGCTGTGTGGACTGCTGCTTCACACCATTGGGGATTCCGAGAGGTATGGAGGGAAACAATACAGATTCGATGTCTGCATAGCTACAAAAGTAGTTCAAATTGAATTTCTACAGCTTTAAAAAACATGACACATTTAAAATCGGGAATATCATTTGCATTAACCGAGTATGTATGTTTGTATGTAAATTTGTTTACGTATGTGCGTGCTAAAAGCCGGTACATAAACGCAAGAATACATAGGAGGACGAAAAGTTCACAGGATTTATTGAATTGGAAGTAAGTTGCGTCGAGACACACTGAACCGAAGTACAACTGTTGTTTGTACACAAATCAAATGTAAATGACCGTATTGCCAGCAACATGATGAATCGCTTTCGTGTTTTTCTATGTTCATTTTAGTTTTTCATTCTACTATGCATAGCTATTTATTATATCTCTCTACTTGTTCTTTCAGTATAATTTAAAATTCAATATAAAAAATGAAAACAAACTGAAATCACCGACCGAGTCCAAACAGTACAACGTGTACCTGTGGGCGACGCGACACCTTCAGCCAAGTGTACAGCCATTACTCTTAACGTACAGTAAATCTGCTTTAATGCTTTTAAGATAACACCACGGACATTTTTACACACACATTATATAATGTCACTAAGTTAATTATACGACTATCTATTCTGATAAAGCTTTTAATAAGACAGTCATGAGAAGTAATATCGTAAACCAAGGGCTTTAGTAGAGCGTCTAAGGGAATAAATACAAAAAATCTTGGATCCTCCTCTCAGTGGTGGCCCTGAACAAGCTGAATAATATGTTGGGGACTCTTGCTAGTATAAACCCCAAGGTCATCTGCTGGACGTCTGCTGGTCATCCCAGGCCAAGAAACAACCACTGTAACTAAGTAACTAATTAAAATAACTAACTAAAACTAACTAACTAATATACCCAGACTTGAAAGACATCAACAGACCACACAAACCACCAATTCTTTAAGATTTATCTCATAAGTAAGCCACAAGTCGATCACTCCCTTACTCTTGCCAGGGAAAATGCCAATTAATATTTGGACCAAAGCTTCAACTACAGGTCTTTACAATATAATTATCTAGAGTAGCTACAAAAACATGAAACACTGTTGTACAATGTTTACGTATGGCCAGCTGTCCTGGTTATAGTGATTGATACAAAGATTACAATGAACTCTTCAGAGCTCGTGAGTCAATGTCTTTATTCCATATGAACTCTTCAGTACAAATTGTGAGAGAGCAAATTAACAGTTACTTCATTTCAGTGCCAAAATTTCCATTCACATTTGATGCTTCTTACAATCTGGATGTTATTAATCCTGTTTATACTTATTGCTGCAACCCCTCGTGTGCCTGTAAACATCGCGACATTGTAATAATTCTAAAGACGTCATTTAGTTCAAATATTTATCCAATGGTCTTCCTATTACATTACAAGATATTAAAATTTGAACATTACGTGATAATATTTTACTGGATATGTGGTTGCAATCCCCCGTAGAGTTAAATACCAGGAGACGTCACCAGCAGGCAGAGGACAAGGCTCTTTACACACACACACGCTTTGATTGGCTAGTCAGGTGTGACGTCAAAGCAGGTGTGCAGGGCGAAGGGAGAAGGGGGAGGGAATGATGTTGGCGTTTCCATAATAGCAACAATTTCAAGCCAAGCTTGCATTGACCTTGATCTGGTTTCTGCTTGGGGAGGTTGACTTGCTTGTTTTAATCCTGTCTTCCAGGCATGCATGTCGGAGTCGACCCATTGACCGAATACCCTCCTTGGACAGACGCCAAGTATTGCCAACTGCAGCGGCCAGGTTGCTGTACTTTTTTCATATGATTTTACAGATTTTTTTTAGTGTTCTCTTATATAATTTGTTTCGTGATAACAGTAATACTTATAAAATGCTTCGGTAAATTTATTCATTTATTCATGTTAAACCATTGTGACGCATTATATCAAATCCTGTAATACTTTCTCGTAATATACCATTTCACTGACAGGTTGACGCACTTCTCACCATGAATATGAGGCTATATGACTTGTGATGCTGCAAACGTTCGATACCAGATAATATTCTTGGACTGTGTATTTCCCACATCTATTTGAATGTTCAAGAGCAGATCACTATCAGGTCAGAACAGGAGATCCGAACGTATTGTTTAATTCATGTATAAAACGGTTGTACGATACAATCAATTTATATCTTGAACTATCCAATGGCGTTTAAATAACCTGCTGGGGAATTAAATTGTTGTTTTCATGTATCAGGGTCAAAATAGGTAAAGTTGTCCATCGGAGTCATTATCGTGTTTCACAGACCAAAAGGCATTCATCAGAGGTCAACTATAATTCGTCACCACTGGTCACAGATTTGAATTTAATTGAATTGAAACAGATTATTTTGCCAGAAAAACACAGATACAGAGTGGATAATAATAACAATATTAACATGACTGAGCCAGTTGAGAACCTGAGCTCTCCTGTAGGCACCTGATATATATGATACATTTATTTATTTATCTCAAGGAAGTTTTATGTAACATTTAGTATCATTTGGAATAGTACAATAGCTTAGTGGTAATAAGAACATCGCATAAGGTCAGGTTGTTACAGATGATTAAGTAAAACTTCATAAGGTTAGTAAAACTTTGTGCTGATTCACAAGGTGGTAGTGTCTTCCATCTTCTACAGGTGGTAGACTCATCTGCCTCTCACTGCCGGAGGGAACTCAGCATACATTCTTGGTGTCCCGGCTTCCCAACCCAGCCCTCTGTACACTGCCCTCATTCAAACCCCTTACCATCCAATTCTTTTTCCCTTATAAAAATCAGGGAGCTGTGTGTCTCTCTCTCAGCCTTTATTAATTGATGTATGTTGCTTGGGCTAACTTAAAGACGCTTAGAAAATTTAGGTGTTAAGACGCAGCTGCTCAGTGACACACACACACACTAATATTCGCGTCTTTTTCTCCTTTGATGTTCTCGTCTTCCTACTCCTCCCTTCTCCTTTAAACACAATCCTCGTTAACTAATTCTCATTCTTTTCCACAAGGTTCCCCAGAAAATTCTTTCATTCTGTTCTAAATTTTCCCAACCTCTCCTAAGTCCTTACCACCATGGCAACCTCACCAAGACCTGTTATGGCATCCAACACATTATGCTGACAGTCAACTGGGCTGTATTATTGCATAGCATTACAATAACAATCAGGGAGGGCTGATAAAGAGCCAGTCTTGGTGACTAGACAGACGACCAGTTTCTAAGATCACTTTGGTCATGATGATAAAATAGCAAGACAACATCCAACCACAAACCTTTTATAGCTAATTATTAGGATATACTTAAAAATGACCGGGAAACTGGATGGGTCTAATGTGGCATTCCATGTCAGGTGAAGGTAATGAAGGAGGCCATTAATGTGAGTTTTGTTTTAGATTCATCACTAAGGATTCCGAAATTCTAGTACAAATCAGTTTCTGAACTAATCCAAATATTTCCTCAGTCACTGGTGGCAATGCTTACTGATGCTCTCTATGTTTCAGCATCCCAGGAGGGGAGTTGACAGTGTGTAAGGCAGGTGAGGTAGGGGGGGGTGGGGCACTGTTGGTGTTTAGGCGGCCACAAAGCTGTCCCACAACAACTTGTTGCTGGGAAGACAAAAAGTCGTGGAGAGCCCTGCAGCGCTACCAGCCCGCTGACCTGTCCTGCGGCTGCCCGCCACACTTGACCTTGACGACGGGTGCGAGCATCCAATCAGGACAACGCTGGGTTCTCCCGGCGACCAATCATCGACACTCATTGAGTTGGGCCACCTGGCTAGTGGCTCAGCCAATAAGGGTCCTACTTACTATCTGCAGATACCAACTTACGCATGCATCTGCCTGTCATATGAATGTTAGTTGCATCATCAATTCAGGCTCCTTTTCTGGATGGCCTGCTCGTCACAAAACATTACACACGACCACAGACACAGCTGTCAGGTACAACTTCTTCTATAGACAGCGACTAAATTTAGCCAAGAAAGTAAGAAATAAAACAACCTGGTGATGTACAGAAAGGTTGTGGCTGGAGCTTTACACCTGTCCTTGTCTCGTCCTTTCTAACCTTTCTCATGCACTCTTACTAACCCCTGTACCTCTCAGTTACTTCTCTCCTCCTTCATTTACTTTCTCCCCCTTACCCCTCCCTCCCACCTGCTCGTTCCATCTCCCTTTCTCGCCCCTTTCCCCATTCTCGTCTCCTTCCCCCTATTCGTATTTCTCCCCCGGCTGGTCCCTTTCCCCTAGCTCGTCCCTCTCCCCCTACTCGAGCCCTCCTCCCCTAACTCGTCGTCATTCCCAGTCTCACCCCTCCCCCAGCTCGCCCACCTTTCCCTCGCTCGGCCCCCTCAAGCTCTTCGTGCCAGACCCCTTCCCAGGGTGTAGAAGCTGGTTAGACAGGCCCCACACCCTAGTGCTCTACGCTTACCGACCCGGACACGCATATCCCTGCCTGTGTCGTGGCCACGTAATGAAGTGTGTGCGTGTGTGTGTGCGTACATAACAAAAATACACACATACACAGCGACAGAAGCACACGCATACACACGTTAAAGACTGGGACCAGGAGCAAAAATGATCTTAGCAACTTAAAAAGGAGAAGAGAGAGAGAGAGAGAATAAGAAACGAGGAAACGAATAAATTAATAACTGCAATAGTGAAACATAACTACACAGCGAATACTCCTACAAACAAATACGGCAAAAACACTAACAACTATACTCTGACAATAACAGCAGCAACAACATCCGACTGACGAGGAAACAACAGCATCAATTACAACAACCTGATAACAAGAAACATAAAACATCAACAACAATAACAAGAACCAGACAACATGAAACAACACAGCAGTAACGACAACAACAACAGCCTGACGACAAGGACCAACAGCATCATGAACAACAACAATCCTGACAAGAAACAAAGACAACAGCAACAGGACAACAAGAAACAATAGCAACAGTAACAACGACCTAACAACAGTAAATAAAAGCAGTGATAAAACCAACAGCATGACAAGGAGTTAGGACAGCAATAGCCAATACCAGTGAATACCAACAGCAACAAAAAGATGACAGCAAGAACAAAACCAAATGCAACAACAACAAAGGCATTAGTATTTGTCTCGTCCAGAAGACCACAAACTCTCAGGTCTGGAGGAGAGAGTACAGTAGTGTGTTTACTATGTCCGTATTCAAGTGATAATAAACTGTACCTCCCAGTTATCTGTTCACTGATCTGTAGTCCCTGTTTGATTATCCCATTGATAATTTACTTTTAAAACACAAACTACTGAGTACAATGTCCTAAAGTTACATAAAATTTTAGGATCAATTTTACAAGTGTTCTTCCTCGTAAATGCAAAAGTCTTGGTGTATATTCAGGTACATTATATACATTGTAACGTGAAATCTATAAATTATTTGCTTGTTTTTCTCACATTAACTTTGACCTCGACTGCAGGATTATATTGCAAGGAGAAAAAAAATAGCACACTCACGCATGCACGTCTTATCGGTATACCCTGAACGGCGCCACACCTGTCATTACCATCACCCTTTATGCGCGATAAGGCAGCGTTGTGAAGGGCTGTCGATTGTTTAGGGGTAGTCTCTGAGACTTAGATTTGAATTACAATGGCTTAAAGATTTTCACATAAAAATTTCACGCCACTTAAACCCACACGCTGGGCTTTGGTACTAACGCTTCTCAATTTATACATCGTGACACCTTTTTCTCAAGTTTGTTTAAAAAAAATATATATATAAGAACAAAATTGGTAGGTCACTTTTTTTGGTGTTAGTAGTCCGTATTATTAAAAAAAAATAACGATAGCTCAAAACCTCACTTTTTTTAAATAGATATATCCTTCACAACGCTGGATATTGTCGCGAGCTGTGCGTCCTTCCTGTGAAAATTCCCAAACACTGTGTCGTTCACCGTCCACGCATGCTGAAGACCCTAGCACTTAAAGTTTGCTCTGCGTAGATGAAACTAATTTTCAATGCCCGGTAATATCTGGGACTTTTGAGCTCAGGTGTACATTTCGTAACGTATTCATATTAGGTAGGGTGTAACGACCATGATGACGATAGTTGACGTTTTTCCATACCAAGACAAAAAATATCTCTGGTAATCCTATGTATATATTAGTGACATATTTAGATAATTCATTCAACTGCTAGATGATAATTCTGTATTAATTTCCATCAACTAATCAATATCTCGTATAAATTTAGGTGATGCTCTGTGTCGGTATTTACTCACTCGTCTCTAGCCTATACTACTCAAACTACCACCACCACCCTCCTCCTCTCTCTCCTCCTCCACTTTAAGAAGATTACCAACGCATAAACTACATCAACATCAATTACCATATCCACCACCGTCACCTACTACCTCATCATGTCCTAACCTCACACACCACCATAACCTAACCTATAAACACCAGCTATACACAACCCAGCATTTTACTACTGCATCAACTAACCTGTGTTTTGGAGCCTGTCCCGTCGTCAATCACAGAGCATACCTTTGTCAACCACCACATTAATAAACCACCTTATCACTCCGCATTATAATCCCACCTAACTAATCACTCACATAACCATCCTACCAAATGAGAGAGAGAGAGAGAGAGAGAGAGAGAGAGAGAGAGAGAGAGAGAGAGACGAAGTAAGGAAGAAAACAAAGATTCACTGTCGTCTCCTCCTCATCTGCTTCCCTGTACTGTAGTGAAGCTTTTGCTAAGTCACATAAAACCTATGATTTAACCCAAGACATTTGTGGACATATAATAAAGAAAAAAAAACAACATATGAATGAGGTTGGGTGTATGCTCGTTCATTATGATGCAAGTGTAGATCTGTGTGAATGTTTGTGCGTCCTTTTATCAGTTGTTTTTATGTGTGTCATACTGCATATGTATGAGGATGAGGCTCTACGTGCATCAAGTTGTATTTCCGTGGTGAGAATTAGTATGTCTGCGGGTTAGTGAGGAGGTGAGAGTGTAGTGAATGGACAGAGGTGTGTGTGTGTGTGTGTGTGTGTGTGTGTGTGTGAGGTACAGGAGTGTGTGTGTGTGTGTGTGAGAGGAAGTGGGAGGGTGTGTGTGTGTGTGTGTGTGTGTGTGTGTGTGTGTGTGTGTGTGTGTGTGTGTGTGTGTGTGTGTGTGTGTGTGTGTGTGTGTGTGTGTGTGTGTGTGTGCGTGTGCGGTGAGGGTAAAGGATTGTGTTATGAGGGAGAGGAGGAGGTAGGTAGGTGTGTGTGTTGTCCGAGAATCCCGCCAAGATCGTCACAGTCCGCGGCTTCCCCTTATAAGGAGACCCACACTCCGGCTAGTCACTACTGGAAGGTGATATGACAAGTGATTTTTTTCTTCTCGGTGACCCTTTTATCACGGTGACTCCACGCACACACAGACTACTACTACTACTCCTTTGCTGTTACTCGGAATCGAGTATGACGATCATCCAGCTATTAGGGATGTCACCTTGGTTGGTGAGTTTTGAAGTGATTAAAGAGACCGATACGGGACCCGCAGCATAGTTCACATTCGTTGCACATGTGGACGGCTCCATCTACTGCGGGAGTAGCTGTGGCAGCGACTTTCCGGCGTTGGCGCTTGTCTGCCTCGGTTTGTAGTCGGGCTAACGAGAAAGTATTGACACCTTCTCGTGTGGTGCTCCTCTAAGCGTTACGATGTGGAGTAATCGACTCCCAGGTGAAGGGGTCGATTTGGCACTTTTTTCAGGTTTGTCTTAAGACTATCCTTATACCTTTTCAATTGCCCGCCGGCGTTACGTTTACTATTCGTTAGGTGACTGTAAAGTTGCTGCTTTGGCAATCTACTGTCATCCATGCGGATAAATGGCCAGTCCAACGTAGTTGTATATGGATAATGGTAGCCTCGATGCTCCTACAGTTGGTGTCAGCAAGAGTACTGGCATTTGTTCTCTTGTCTTCCCAGCGAACGCGGAGGATGGAACGTCGACTACGTTGGTGAAAGGTTCCGAGGATGGAACGTCGACTACGTTGGTGAAAGGTTCCAAGTGTCTTGAGGTGCCTCCTGTATGTGACCCATGTCTCACTGCCATATAGCAAGGCGGGGAGGACCACTGCTCGATATAGGTGCAGCTTTGTAGAAAATTTCAGCTCCCTACAGCTGAAGACACGATTTCGGAGTCTGCCAAAGGCTTGAGATGTACATCTGATCCGATGCTGAATCTCTTCATCGACGTCTGCGGTGGTGGACAGGTGGGAGCCGAGATACCGAAAGTGGGTAACATTAGAGAAGGTAGTATCGTTAAGCTGTATGGATGGTGGAGGTGTGTCTGAACCAGGGGCAGGTTGAAAGAGAAACTGAGTCTTACGTACATCACCTCAAGGCCGACGTGAGCATAGGCGTCTGCGTAGGTGTTCAGGATCTCCTGTAGGTCATGTTCAGGATCTCCTGTAGGTCGTGTTCAGTGTGAGCAACAAGGGTGAGATCGTCTGCATACTGAAGTTCAGTAATGGAAACTGCCGACTCCACACACACACACACACACCATTTATTTGTCCCTAATTTTTACACATCAACACCCACAAATAATTTATTGAACCCATTCTTTCATAGATACCAACACATTTACTGACTCATATCGTCGAACATAGCAAAATGTACAAGAACCTCACATCCCAAGGACTGAGAAGAATACGCGACATGTTAAACAGAGGTCAAGGGTGTGTGGATAAGAGGTGGTACTTCCTTTCCTACTTGCAACAGGGACCAAAAAGGAAGAATTATCTCACCCACAAACAATATGCTCGTTTTGTGCACCTGATTGAGAAGGGCCTTGGCTGTACGTGTATTTGTGTGTACCTGTAGTGTTTGTTTCTAATACCGAGAGTAAATGATGCAAGTAAAGTTCTTGATATTTTTGTTGGGTCTCAGATAATGATATTGATTTAAGACTAGAGCAGAAAAATCATTATATGCTGCTTTTTTTTCCGGTAGTTACATCATTATAAATCCTTGATACTAAAAATATAAACACGCGATCGAAATATTCAATTAATCCCTAAACTTCTCTTCATTCAAAGATGTCGTGATGTATGAGAGACCCTTTCAACTTATGGAGGATTCAAGATAAATCACCTGTACCTCACACCTATGAACTAATAACTTGATACATACTTACCTAACGCTAGCTCTATTCTCCCAAGTATAGTAAACTGTACCAACTAATTTAAAAGCATTTGGATAAACTATTTTGGAGGTGTAGCGCCTGGTACCTGAAACAAGATATTATTATACAAATTTAATATGTCCAAGTACCTAATGCTTCACCTCTTATCAGGAACACCATGACGGCCATCCTCCTTACCCAACACACAACACGGACTAGGATCAGATTGTGGCCTTGGGATGGTGTGATGGGTTGGGTTGGCACCATCCCGTCAGGTGCCTACGATAGATGCCAAGAACCACACTGCCTGGGAAGGGTGTGGATACGCCGCCCAATCATACCACCCTCCCTATCCAATCATCCACTCCCATCACTCCTCCCTCACCCTCTCACCCCTCCCCCCTCTCACACATCACCCTTTCATCCCTCCCTAACCCTATCCCTCACCCAATCCCTCACCCCTCCCTCACACATCATACACCTTCATTTATTGCTACATTTCTTAATTACAAACATACACATGTAAATAAAACCAAAGATTATCACGAAACAAGGTCGAAGTTCCCGGTAGCATGACAATGTTTGTGCCGTATCTCTTAATTGACTGCGAAGACTTCATTAAATTACATCCCTTTCCGTTTCCGTTTATGAGACTTGGGGATATGGGAAAAGGTTCACAACGGTGCACTAGAGTCTGACAGTGAACTAATAAAGAGAAAGTGTTTACCATCCAGTATGTGGCAACGCACTGTCACGTTTTAGTACTGAAGAAATAATACCGGTATCCTGTCACTAGATTTATGTCCGTGTCTGTTTCGAACAAAGTCGCTGCATATCCTGCCGTAACACCAAGTTGAAAACTATCTTTTTTCCAACGTAACTCCTGAGTGACCCATTCTTAGATACAAACATGAGGAGGCAACATGCGAACACTCATCGCGTTTCTTACTCAACGGTGTAAACAAAAACAAAAAATGCGAAAGATAATCAATTTGACATTTACAGATGATAGATGTGTTCGCATCGATTACTCCGTTGACTCAGTCTTTGTCTCACACTTGCTCATGGCGTATATAATTGTAAATGAAATATACATCAACTTGTTAAGTTAATCCCTTGCGGTTCACTGGACGAGTGTAAGCGCACACAACACCAATTTCACACGTCAGCAACATTTAGAGAGCTGTGTGTGTACCAAGGCCCCTGCCACCAGCCCGTCGTGGGAGCCGGGACGGATTAACCCATTTTATCTTTCTCTTTATCCTCCAGCCACGCCACTGGGACAGCTTCAGGCGTTTCTTTCAGCCGAGTAGCTGCTTAATGGGTTTGTTTATCACCTGCATCCGTGGGTTCATCTAAGTAATGCTCGTGTCCCTTGCACCTGATGATGCTAAAACAGGTATTTAATCAGTTGGCTGCTAAAGGCGACGTTGCTCAGAGGGCCGCGGCGCTTCTGACTACATCTCCAAGGGTCATTAACACAGTCACCTGCGATAACTCATGATGTGGTTATTGTTCCAAGTGGGTTTTATGTCGATGGATATTCTATAAGCTTGAAGATTATCTTCCACTATCACAATCCTTTATTACAAAGAGGACAAATAATAGTGAAACAACGGAGTACGAGAGTAGCAACACATTCTCATCACACTCTTTCTTGCAGTTAAAGGTCAGGTGGTGTGGAGCGGCTCTTAAAGGGAAATAGCAATATAGGTAAACAAAGAAAGTGATATTTGTGTAGAGACTCAGAGACCACATCAACAGCTGCTGCCAAAAATCACAATCTACTAGACAAGACTTGGTGGTCCTTTTAAGGTGTAGCTAACATATTGCATTTTATTATTGGTTTGTTTTCACCACACGACAACGCTCAGTTTCTACTGCAACAAAGAGCACAAAGGGGGCAAAGTTTCCTACTCAACCATCTCACCAGCAGGTGGTGGCTAACACCTGCCTTACCTACATCAGCATTCACAAACAGGGTATACACCACAGAGGATGCTGACGGACTGGTCCTACCTCTCTCTATTATGTGCTTTACGATTTCCTGTGTATATAGTTTATGATATAATTAACGTTATGTTAGAAGATAATCTCATTTCCTCTTACTTTTTTCACACCATCTCATCTGCGGGTGAATTACTTACAACGTGAATAAACAGTCGACTGGTATTTTACATGCCAGTCTTCGTTAAGTGACTGTAAGTTATTCCTTCAACAGCTCCTTCCGAACACAGGACATAAGCAATGCTTGTTTAAGTTGTGGTCACCTGACCTTCCAGATCACATGTCTTGATAAAAGTAACCAGAAAACAAACTAAGACCTGTGAGAAATAACTCTTTCTTGGCCGACACTACAATACGTGATTTACAACAGTGGCCGAAAACTGCCAGAAATTGTGTGTGGCTGAACACCATCAACGACAAAGTGCAAGGTTTGGTCATGGATGCGTTTTCACAGGACTGTTTGTTTGTTTGTATTTTGTTTCCATTATCACTGAACCGGTTGTGTGAAAATAACAACAGAGAAACTTGCAAGACGAAAAATCATTAGCTGTATTAACGAAGACATTTTTCTTAATCAGGTATATAATCATCAAAATTTCTCTCGAAAACATCCTGATGTAAAAATCGACTCAACCAGAGCTTAGTGCTACGTGGTATATTTTTCTCAAAACAAATGACAGTCTACACGAATCTTCAAAACGTAATCATTCTTCTACTAAAAAGATGAATAATGAATACACCGCCGTAGTTTTTTAGTACATGTAAAGAATGGGACGCTATTCAAATCAAAGAGAATACCTCAAGTTGCTGTCTAGCGGAAAAACATTGACTTAACCTAACCTAACCTATAAAAAAAAGGCAAAGTTTGATGAAGGAATGTGTGTAGTCAGAATCCCGTAATTATGAACTTTGAAAAAATACAGGTTAGCTTTTCATGTGCTGTATACGGTACCTTCGACTTAACCCTTCATTCTCGAGCCATAACCCAGCCATTGGGTGTTTATATCATTGGGTGAAACGAAATTTTCATCACCAGGACTTAGACTGAAATAGTGAGCCTTGAGACGCATATTGTAAATAAATGGTTCGTATTTAAGTCACTTTATGGTACGGATAACGGAGCCATTCTCGTCATTGACTTGGGCTGCAGGAAATCACAAAACATCTCCTTCAGTAAAATCATTAACACAGTCTGTAAGTATATACTGGGGTAACCCTCTACATTTCCAGGGGTTCGAAGTTGAGCAAGACAGTTTGTTATAAATCACACACATTCCAAATATTGTCTCAAGTTATTCAATGTTGTCTCAAGTTATTCAATGTAACCGAAGGACGACTGTTTCACGTCACACAATAGCCAAACCAACGTGTACGAATCTTCAGTGAGTATTAGATAGCTGGCTCTGTAATACGGAAGGGAGGATATAATGGATACATTGTAATGGATATAATTGATATAATCTACTAACCCCCTTGTGTACGGTGCCGCCTCTGAGCTGAATAAAATCGTCTGGCGTTAGTCAAATAAAATATTAAACGTGGTGTCCCTATAGTGAAGGAGTTAAAGAAAAACGACCCAAACCTAACCTAACCTAACCTAACCTAACCTAACCTAACCTAACCTAACCTAACCTAACCTAACCTAACCTAACCCAACCCAACCCAACCCAACCCATTCCCGTCAGGTAGCGTTATGGTAGTTAAATTTTAACCTTAAGCTATGTCAAAGAGGAGTATTTCCCATGTCATGATTAGCATACAGTAAGCGTTGTCTGGGCCGCAGGTGAGGGACCAAAATTTTCGGTCGGACAGTGAGTCAATCGTTTATTCAGGTTAGTCATTCAGTGAACTGACTAACGCAGGAAAAAAAGATATGGACATCGTCAAGATCAGCCATTATGTGAATTATATGTTAGCACAGCCTCAGGCCTCGAGATCATGAGTGGGAGCCGCTCAACCCATCAGATCCAAGAATCTCTGGCGTAAGGTCCCATCACCGTGGTATATTACTCTTATTGGTACATATTATCCCAGCCGAGGGTGAGGCTGTGATACCATCTTAGCACATGGTGGAGGCTGTGGTGTTCTCAACCCACGGTGTAGGCTATGATACCATCTTAGCACACGGTGGAGGCTGTGGTGCTATGTCAACCCACGGTGGAGGGTGCGATGTTCTCAACCCATGCACGGTGCAGACTAGACGTTATATTAACCAATGCTGAAGGTGCTTGATGTTATCTAAGCTATGAGTAAAGGTCCTGGATGTTATATCATCGTCAGGTAGAGGTTCTGGAACCAGCTCAGCCTAGAATGAGACTTTATGGTATCTCAGCTTAGAGAAGAGGCTGTGATGTTATCCTAACTTAGGATGGAGGTTCTTGTATTAACCCAACAACTCAGATTGATGGTCCTAGAATTATTCCAAATTGGAGCAGAGATCCTGGGTGTCTCGGCTCACAGTAGAGGCGTCGGTATTTCACCTTCACAAAAAGTAGCAAAAATTCCCTGAGAACTGTTAGGACAATCTCCGATGCTCATCACGGCTCCTGCAATTACACTCTCATGTGATGTACCACCGCATTTATCTATTCATGTGGCCCTAATACCTTATTCTTACCCTCTACCCCATATCTTACCCTTTGCCTATCACCCCTCATTACATCTAAGAACTTACGGTCAAGTCCCTATCTGATCAAAGAACCAGTTACGAGCTGAAGGTTAAGACACGTATTCCTCTCTGTGGGTGACAAGTTATCACGTCACCGCCGCCACAACAAGGGGCCTACGCCATAATTACAAGTATCGTTTACTTCTTGGGACAATTTTAGTGTCTGAAATATAACAGGTTAGGTTAGGTTAAGCTAGTTTGGAGTGTATTGTTAAAAACAGGGGAGAAAGTTCTTGATGTCGTATACCAGATGCTAAAAACCCTCATGTTTACTTTATCTTATTATCAAGGTGTGCCAATCAACATGGTACTTAACACTTCCAGCTCATTCTATGCGATGCACCTTAATCACAGCCCACCACCGTAATGACCACGATAGCCACGGATGGTGAGGGTGGCAAGTACAGATCTGATGATGGGTAATTTGCGATCGGGTGAGCAGATAAAACAGATTAACAATTCAAAGGGACGAAGAGAAGTGCATAACAACGGCCCCCTGGAATTCCAACTTTGTTTAGTTACGTCCTATACTTTGTAACAAACACTTACTGAATGAACTCCAGTTGAGAGTTCATGGACAAATCCTGGATCCATCATCTTAGTTTTCAATTTAGGATAATTACGACATGACCTAGGACAAAAGGCGCCTGGCGGGACCTCAATCACCCTGGCAGAGAGCCCAAGCCGAAGAGCGTACAAAAACAAGTGTAGGATATGATCTGTGATAATGTCAGTTCCCACGTCTTACTTTACCGAGGAGTCTTATTGTTGTTATTCGCGGATTTTTCTCTGTTGTGTTCTTAAAGATCTAGAGGTGAAGTTAAGAGAACACGTACGGGTATATATGGTCACTGAATGCCACGACCAACAAGAATAAAGGATGGACGAACACAATCACCTATTAAACCAGTTACAATACGTTGAGGTTAAGCCATATTGCCATCTATCCATCCTCTGCATAACTTAACCCTTGACCCGGCTTGCATAACACCTTAGAGAAACTACACTCCCCTGATCACCTGCGCCACACCTTGTCATTAACAATAATCCCTCCCCCCACCCCCCATTAGCACCAGATCAGTCTCCTACAACACTCCCCTGGTCACTACTACCTCACATTGTCTCTAATAATACACCTTATCTCTAACAATACTCCCCTTAGTCAACAGCATTAAACCTCCCACCAACAACAGACATAGATGCAAAACACACACACAGTCGCCTTTGGTCACATACACTTCGCCACAACCTCCCTCATATCTCCCTATCTTAACTCCGTACATCCCACACAAGATATATATAGCCACTAACCCGGACATGAATATGTTAATAGTTAACCATAAATCATCGTTGTCTTATAACTCATTAATCGGGAATAATGATAGTCGACGGAAGCTCTGAATTGTTTCATTAACAGCGATGATGATGTTTAAGGCTCACGCTGTAAACTGAGAAAAAAAACCAATGAATGAGTAGGTTAATTACGTTAGCCAAACCTTTAGTAGTGATGAACTTTGATTGGTAAAAGGAAAAATATTATCTAACCACATAGGAAAAAAAATATGAAGTGGTAAACGAGAAGTTTATTTTTTACATGATACGTTTATTATATTTGAATTTCCAACTTATTAAATGTCAGTTTTAACGTATGTGTGTGTGTGTGTGTGTGTGTGTGTGTGTGTGTGTGTGTGTGTAATAGTGGTTAATGAAGTAAAAACCCACATTGGATAAATAAAACACGAAATATGTATAATTTTTCAAGGGATCCTTATACTTATGAATTTTCTTAGTGATATTCTGAATATACATCACAAGTGGAACAACATAATTCATGATACTCCGTGGTATTGTTCCGAGAGGGAGAGATAACCCATAAGCTAACATGGCAGGCGGCGTCTGTTTCTTGAGTAGTTTATCACAAAGTGGCAGGAGTCAGACCCACACACGTCCCTACTTTATCATGCTCGGCGGCGCGGATGATTGGTATTCTATCGTGGCAACAAACCTCTCCCCACTAACTGTCTATGATATAATGCTGTGCGTAACGTCTTCAGATAATGTACCTTAACTTGGCATTAAGACTAAGATGGCGATGTTGATGTTCGTAGTATGCTAATCATTTTCCCATATTTGTTTGTCTGCTTCGGTGTTTTCCCGTGCGATAATGCTCTTGGTATCAATCTTATGCAGGGGACTTTGAGCTGTGGTCAATAACATTCCAGAAGATTACTGGTTTAGTCGATATCGTTAAAAAATCAGTCACGCAATATTGTGGAGAAGCACAATTTACGTTCTATTGAGGAAATTAAAGCGTAATCCTAAACCCTCGTGCAGTACAGTTTGTGGCAACAGTTTCCACAGGTATCGAAGTCTATTTGGTTGTTAACATTCTAATTGTGCAAATTATGCCTCATAAATAATCACTCTGGCCGATGATTTGTAGAAATAAAAAACAGTCTCTATCAAAAATAATGCCCTGAACACTCGACATATGAACATTAGTAGTAGTAATTTATTTAATTTATTTGAATATTTTAACACATCAAAAAATAACAATGGAGCACAACTAACTATTTTCATTAACATTTCCGACCATATATAGTTTAATTAAGGATATCCAGGATAACTAATTAATAAAAAAAAGTGATTATAAGTTGCATATGAAAAAAATGGTACTCCTTGACATTCATATTCACTATTTCCCATCTTGACTTTGTCTGGGGTGATTCAAACACAATAGTTAATAAGTAATAATCACAAATCCTTAGAAAAAGGCCTTTGGTGCCTTGGAACGTTACATAATAAAAACAGTGGCCTTGATGGTTGCATAGACCGTGTGATGCCGTCTTACTCTGGTAAAATTTAGGATATTAGCCGCCATGATGTAAGGTTGTGTTCTGATATGATCAACGAAATTACAGGTGGTAGAGTTCCTTTATGGTCAAATGTGTGTCGCATATATTCCTCTACAGCAGTGACATGAACAACCATACGCTGCGTACCTGTAATTTGCCTTAATACACACACTATACAAGGAATGGTAACAGTCCCGGGCCAAAATAATCACCGAAGGACCTTTGTCGGTTGAATATTCATTGAGAAAATTGTTTACCAATATACTGATTAGGTTACAAAAAAAACAGCACTGGTTCAAAATATCCAGACATCAATGGAGGAAGCCTAAAGGTGGTTGTCAATGAGTCTTCTTCAGCCATCTTGGGACTCACAAAAATAGAGTTCGTGTGGCCTGTACAGCACTCGACCGCCTTCACTTTCCATTATTAGATGGGTGGACTATGGTTGCACTGGACGCGAACCAACGACCTTTAGTACAGGACCGAGTAGTGTATCCAATCAGCCACACAACCCACGTCACTTGTAATCGCGGGCCAATCGATAGCAAGATGGAGGTGATTAATTAAAGCAATTACGCACGCCGCCTTCACAGTATCAGGGTTTTTTCACCGTGTCGTCTCCTTAACATGGCTAACACATAGATATCACTTTGTATTCTTTAATTTAATATAGTTTCACCATAGAGATGAAATGGAAAACTGCATGTCATGGTTGTACATAATACTCTTAATATTCTCCATCATTTTCAAAGCCCAAATTTCCAACGTTGGAATTTTGAGAAGCTGGACTTAAACTACATATTAACTAACTTAATTTTTACACATTGCATTTTGTTGTTCTACAGGTTAATGGCATGGCCAGAAGCAAAGTAATATTTTATTCTTAAATGACCATGTCCAACGCATCTTTATCTTCGGGTAAACAAAAAAAAATAACCACAGATAGGGAAGACATGATACAATTATTTAGTGACGCAAACCTACCAGTTCTGTAAACACCTTTGGATCAAAATTCATTTACTAGAAGAGTGATATCATTCTAATTACTTTTAACTTTTTTATTTGCCCAAATTATCGTCCGTAAGGAATGGCCCAAACGAATTGCAATTTAATGGTCTCTCAACAAACGAAGAAAAAGAAATTACCGTGAACATTTACCAATCAGCGAAGAAGAATGGTCTGGGACTTCACAATAGACGCTGGACAACAATAACTTATCCTGCACTCTAACCTCTGCAGTCTGTCAGCTTTGGCAACACTCTTATTGTAATTTCTACAAATGTTGCACAATGCCTTGTGTGGACTGTCCCCTCTGGGTAAAGCACTTTGTAATCCGCAAATTTCTAAAAACACTCTCAAGGTCGAAGAAGAAAACTTGCGTCAGTCTTAGAGTTTTATGAGAAAATGATTACCGTTACCTTTGGTATGCAGGTAACTATATTCAATCTTTATCAGACCTACTCAGCCCCATTCTGTACACGAACGAGACGGGGGACCGTAACCTTCACGGGAACTACTACCCACACCAATACTGCTAAATAAGGTTGATTAAAAAAAGTGTCAAGTTCTTATAATCCTCTATTTTTTAGTAATACAATATTTATTTGTAATTTTGTTTCTATTGTTTGTATTACATGCAGTACTCTTCACTTGTTGAGATTTGGAATGGTCGCTTAACTACCCTGACGCACGAGAAACCAAAAGCTAGTATCAAATGAGTGCGCATATAGAGGTGACTGTATGGTCGGACGCATATATTATAATATTATCTGGAAGGAAGGTTAAAGGGATCGACCCCCACTAAGTCAACTTCTCCCACAAAGACGATCAGTATCCAACAGTATCTAATTCTAACTCCATTTCACTGAACATAATTAGCAAGTCATTAAGAAGGGTGGAGGCGGTGGTGGCTTTATGAGCTCGGAAAATTGGTTTCTTATCTTATTATCTTTATGGTAATGAGCCCTTCAACAAACAACAAACTTCTCCATCTGTAGAAAAATATCTTTTTTTTTGGGGGGGGGGAGGGGTAGTATTATGTAGCTATATGATTGATGGTCACAAGAATCTGTTCATTAAAACCAAAATAAAAAACATAGCT
Organism: Homarus americanus; assembly: GCF_018991925.1. Classification (NCBI taxonomy): domain Eukaryota; kingdom Metazoa; phylum Arthropoda; class Malacostraca; order Decapoda; family Nephropidae; genus Homarus; species Homarus americanus. Next base: position 626,152 of record NW_024723484.1, read on the forward strand.
ACCACTTTTTTTTTCACGATGATTAATTCAGCCATTTTAATATTCGATTAATAAAAAAAATCGAATTCTGAGACTACCATCATATGATCCTGTAAAAACATTTCATTTTCAACGTGATTCTTCCACGAGCAGCAAGTGGCTGCCTCTTACCACAGCCAGCCTCAGTGTCCATGGTATGCAGTACTTCCCTGCAATATCACAGGCTGTAAAATCCTTGGGAATTCTTACAAGTTGTTGCACTGAAGGAACCTAACGTAATGGAGTGCTTAAAAGACCCTGAACATTGAATAAACTGTAGAATATAAATCATCGCCTAAACATCACTACGGTAGAGGTGTTACATCGATAAATACACACAAGCTCGTTAGAAAAATAAAGATAAATAAAATCACATTGTTAAATGAATTCAACTAAACTCCACTGACTTAACAACGTGTGTGGAAAAAGAACACGACGTAGATGATTTCGGTCACACACACACACACACACACATAATCAATCATCTATTCCATAATCATAATGCCGATGGCGACAAACGATAACAACATCCATAATCATAACAATTATAATAAAATATTCCAATCACCTCATTCACAGTCAATCAATCTCTCATATAAGACGCTAGTGAGAGCTGCTGACACTAAAGGAAAAACAGAAAGACAGAATTCAAAACTAGTTGGGTGGAGTAACTAGTCGCCATCCTGCCAGTCATCTCAACCTGACCTTTTATGGAGGGCGCTGGTGACCTTCGTTGACCTGTCTCACGCTCTTCTACTGGTACCTAGTTGTTTTTGTTTTCAACGATACTGAATAATTTAAAAGAATTATAAGAATCAAATTTAACTGATAGAAGCATTGTTGTTTCGTGATGATGGGCTGATTCTTTCATAGAACGTTCGACAACAAATATCTATCAGCTGTCAAACTTTTTTTAATTTTCAGATAATCGTAAATGAGCTCAACAAATACGGTAACTACTCTAACTAGACTTAGATACCAGTTAGTAGGACCACAATGACTTACTGACCTCGTTACTGTGAACACCACCTTCATCCTACTTTTAACAGGAAATGATTTATAGAAGGATTTTACCTCGTGAATGCACAGTACATAGTTACATGCAGCACTATATTCAGTGACAGTGGTCAATAATTTTCTTTATTATTGTCAAGTATATATTATATATTAACTAAATTATTTCCCTTTCCTAATATTGTATATTATCCTAATGGCTCTTGTTATCTACAATTTGTTTCAAAAGGACAATCATTGACCAACCAGCCTGACATTTACCCCCGGGTCATAAAGTCATGTTTCTCACACTAGAAGTCATCGACATGTGACACGTATGGTTCTGAAATAACAAACTCCGCTAATTATACACCTCATGCTTCTGAACAATTTATTCCTTTGAGTCACAACTTGATGGCAGACCTGTTTGTTTACGACATACCATCAGTTGGCAGCTTACTGTTAGAGCCCTATCATGCTGCACTTGTCATTATCTTCTCTACAACCTATAATTCCATCACCTCGGAGACGCCCTGCTGGTAGCAATGAGTAGTTGCGACTGTCTCTTGGCCTTAGCGTGTGACTTGGAGTTTAGCATGGAGGAAAGAAATAATGTGTAGGGGACAGAGAAGCATATGAATGTTAGGGAAGACGGTGTAGGATGATGATACAAGTAAGAACGATGGTGAGGCATGTAGAGGAAGAGGAGGAATAAGAAAGAATGTGAAGGATAAGGGCACAGGCGGAGGCAGGTGAGGGGATGAGGATGCAGGTGAGAACTGAGGACAGATGTACTAATAATAATAATGAAAAAGGGGGCAGGTGGTGAGAAAGAAAGATGCAGGTGTGAGATAACCCGGCAGGTGAGGATCTCAGACGAGGAGTGAGAGGTGCAGGAGGGGAATATACTGTAGATATGGGCATGATTTAAGAGGTAAATAAAAGATACAAGTCAGGAATAAGGAAGTAGCTCAGTTCAATGCCTGTATACGGTAAAGGATACCAAGACATTAGTATAATGGATGGTGTGGTGAACGAGTCTCCAGGAGGACTGATGGGTCTACCGGCGCAACACTTGGCATGGCCACTAGAGGAACACACATCATGATAGGTATCTGCCCCCGGGAGCTGATGGACTCTTTGTGAGGAAATGTTTTGGGCCACTACATTATGATTGCAGATCAGGTTTGAAGCTTCAACTTACACGGTAATGAAGACTGAAAGTGCACTGATGATGATGAAAGCCTATCATGTTAATGTTGATGATGTCGATAATGATGATTGATGAGGCGTGGTAGTAGTATCAGTGGTAGTATACAAGGGGTGTAGACTTGCAATGTGCTTTGGTAAAATATCCGGTACTTGATGAGCAGCCTTTGGGTTAATAATCATAACGGTATTTTTTTATTAATTCATAACCAATATCTTTTTTGGTAAATCACGCATTACTAAAGTAGAGTATTTGTGTTGTAAATTTTCATTCCACGTTTTGGGCAGTTAATATACAAATGATTATACCATTCTCAGAAACAGGTCAATATAACCAGCAGTTCTTGTAACATTACTTAAATTATATCACGTGAACCCCTTAAAATATTCGTAATAATATCAAGAATGAACTGTAAAGCTAACATATAACAGGACATAAACTCTGTATTGTATTATTTATGGCATCTGTAAAATTATAACCAATAAACAACAAGTAATGCACATAAACATTTTTAATGTCCTCAAGATATCAAGGCGTCATCACACCTGCCCCCTAGGCATTTTGTAGTGACTGGCTATTCTTTGTCGGTTCATGATTTGTCCTCGATAATCTTCACCAACATGAATACGAATAGACCAAAAAGTAACATGAGCGCTGCTGATAGCCATTGGCAAAGGAAATCTATTTCGTTAGAGATGAAAATGAAACTTATTAAACGCTTTGAAAAGGGAATACAAGAAAGTTACCCAGCTTCGCCAGGGTGGATAGACAGTCTAAAATCATCCCCCTTTGCCACCAAATTCACACTCATCAAAACTGTGGAAATGCATAAGGATTATACAGACACAGAATGTATTTTATTTTAATAAAATATGTTCTCTGGGACACGTTCACTCTTACATGTTCAACACGCATTAGCTGCTGTGATCACTGGAGCTGAGAGGTAATATCGATTTATCAGAAACGTGCCATGGTGGGTAGAGCTGACAACTACCAGGATGAGATGATCTGTGAGTGGCTATGATGGGTGGAGCTGAGAAGTTTCATGAAAAGTGGGCCGAGAGGTGTCAGAATAAGCGGAGCTCAGATCTGCCTCGAAGACTAGATTTAGAAGCTGTCATGACGGGTGGAACATAGATAAATTGGGAAAGGAGAGCTGCTGCCACCACCAGTTAATATCAACAAGATTGCTACTCATCACAACACCCGTAGTACTAAGCAGCAAGTCTTAACCTAATACTCTGGTAATGATGATTCCGTTACCGCTGTAGTTAAACTTCGCTGGAGAGGATATGATGAATTTACTTTCAGGGGTTGGCTGTGCCCATGGACGCTGCATTATCGGGGTTATCATACGGTTAATCTCTCCTAGATCTACGACTGGTAGGCGTCTGAGACTCACCTGCGGCCACAAGTAAAAATCTGCATAATTTCAGAAAGGTAGAAACCAGGAGGTTATGGTGTGCCCGTATCGGCAACACGTATCCTCTCGACATATTATTTAATACTCACATGACTTTAATATTTTCCACGGACGCAGTGTATATCAATTTAAATTTGTCCTCTCGGTGAAGTCTCTTGTTTGGTCATAATATTTGTAAGACAGACTAATACTGAATAATTTCACACTGATGTTGAAGTCTTTCTAGTATCTTTAAATGACCTGAACACAAGAACAGATCCTCAGCTGCCTGGAGTTTGTAGTTTCCACCCGAGATTCTACACAGTCCTTGCTTTACGGTCCACACAGTTCACCTGCCGGGCTTCTATAATACAACGCCTAAGTGCCGTAGTTTTGCAACCCCCTGTACTTATGACTTCTCATGATTTATTCGCGGGCCCTACAACCCTCACTTGCCCAAGTCACACATATATCACCTGGAGCTTAACACGTTTCACTTGCTATGAATGAACAAGCCTCATCCTTCACGGGTTCCACATGACCTATCTTTGGACTTCGATATAATGATACAACCGTGGGTATCTACATAATACAGGACCTCCATCGCAACAAAGGTCCCTGCCAGAGTAGTGCCAGGATCTGTGGCTGGTCTGACGGTCGCCTGCTGAGCTAAGTGAGGATAAATTTAGACTTTGTTTTAGGTGGATGGTCTCCGGCCATCGCTCTGAGACACTATTACCAACTTCCCATTCACCTCTTTAAAGTTATTATTACTTTAGGTTACTGAAGATGCAGGACATAGACTTGTTCAAAAGAAGCTAATCCATTTTACGTTAGCTATAAGAAAGCTTGCTGCGCAGGAAGATAATGTTTGAGTTTTGTAACGTACGAGAGCGCGCGCGCGCGTGTGTGCGTGTGTGTGTGTAATCATTAACAATTACGTTCCAGATTACTGTCATAATTGACTCGTATTTTAATTTAACTATTTTCTTTTGATGTTTCTTAGTCTCTAAGCTATCTTTTACCTACACCTCGAAAATCGCTTGTGAACTAATTGATACGATAAGGATCATAATTGTTTAATATTTTCACATGCCAAAACTTTTAGCACCTAAATCAGAAGAAAAAATGCTTGGTTTTACACTATAAAAGATACGAACAATACCAACCTCAATACACGTCTGCATTACCATGGAATGTACATATATAATCTGATGACCAATGTTTTTTTGGAATGTAAACACTCGCCCCAAAAGGTATCATTTCGGGGGGTCCAATGAATCTCAAAATGAACATCGGAACCCCTGTTGTCTTGGTAGGGTTGTCAAAATCCTTGTTCGTTGTGTCGTATTGTCTCTCACAAAACGTAAAACTATTTCTTTGAAGTTCCGCAAAATGTTTTGTTCCGTAGGTTTTGTTTGTTAGTCTTTGGAAGTTCGCTTACGTTTGTCTCCTTGATTTGACTGGCTGTTTCACACGACCTTTCAAGCGTTAAAACTCTCCGAGCTATAACCTTCCACACAAGAAACAGGTTTTAGGTGAGGTCAGTCAGAGGTGAGGACAACAAGGCTTAAGCGCACGAAGACTTTTACTAAACTTCAATTACTCTGGTCAAAAATCATCGTAAGAACGAATTTATACAATATTAAACTATACACTTGACAAAAATCATCAGGTAATTTGAACCTTGAGTTATGTTTGTTTTTAATACTTTTAGGTCTGTTGGCTCTCTATATGGCCGAGTTAACTTCAGATGATGTCTCTAAACGTTATACCAGGAGCAAGAAATTGGGTCGTGAATCAAGATCAGCCAAAACCCAGGACCAAGCGTGTTTTATGATGATGCCGAAGAAAGGTCACAAAAGCCACCAAATAAGAAATAGCAGTAGAATTAATTTGTCAAAGAACTGCAGTGTCTTCAGTGCCTTAAAGAATATGTAATCTGAATCACCCTTTTACTACAAAAAAAAAAAACAATAAAAAAAAAAAAATGCACCGAAAAAACCCCACTCAACAAAGTAAATTATTACGATCAGTTAATTACTGTATAAACTCAACCAAATATACCCACATAAGTGGCGCACCCAGAAGCAGTAATCAATGCTCGTTAAAAAAAATTGCTCTCTATTACACAGAACAGAAAGCCGTTTGTAGAAAGTTTATCGAAAAAAATGTAGATTAACTGTGCTGCAACTGATATATCTCGCATAATAAATTTTAAAATGCTATACCCTATCCAAAGGCTCAGCTGTAATGCGTACTGAAAATATTAGAGAAAGCTTGACATTGTAATCAGAAACCTAAGTACTGTATAGACCTACGAATTATTTCTCCTTAACAACTTGATGAGAATTGTGATGCAAATAACACGTAACTGATAATAATATTTATTCGTGGCGTATCTGATAAATTTGACAAGTTTGAAGGATTGATTTACATGATACTATATAAACTACTCAATAAAATCAACAACTACCGAAGAGGAGTTAGTATAATTACTAAACGAACGTATTGAAGAAGTAGCAGTAACTTGGGAAGAACTCACTAGTGTAATAAGTAAAGTCAGCCTAAATATAATGACAAACAATGTTGAACTGATTAAAAGATGTGTGTGTGTGTGTGTGTGTGTGTGTGTGTGTGTGTGTGTGTGTTTTTACCTAAGTATTTCAAAACGAAAATTTGACTTACGTCTCTCATTCCTGTACAGTACCTCCTCTTTCACCTTGGATTAAGATGTCTGTATTAGGTAAGATGTAATCTACAGGCGCAAAATATTGGTCGCATTTAATACATGAGAAAATGATGACCTTGGAGGAAGGTTTGATAAGACACGTCAACATGAGATGTCTCGGTAATAACAAGGATGGAGATCAATAAAAAGAGGTAAAAACTCAATCTCAAGGTTGTGGTAAACTTGTGATGGCCAGAGTTTAACATTGTTTGGGTGTCTTTTACCTCTCATGTAGCCATTACGTTGAATAATCGTGAACAAACGATATACCATAAATAAAGATATCAGAAGAAAATAGGATGATAAAAGGAGGGAACGTTTATTATTTTACCCCTGTAATTCTAAATGTCAATAAACAGGATTCTTCATTACCCAAAGGAAAACTCATAATTCACTAACGATGAAACCATCTTCCAGTAATAACCTCTAGGCAACACTAGAAGAAAGTTATTACAAAGGTATATACAGTACTGTGATCACAAGTCAAAACTCGCTATTATCTACAAATCTCTGGTACCCACACGAGGCGGATCATTTATTCATGCACAACCTTTTCAAGTTGCTGTCTCTCACTACCGGTGTATTTTGAAAATATGACTGAATACTAAAACTAAGATAACACGAGTGAAATTCAAATATGCAGTATCAACTTTAATTTAGTTGATGAGGATCTCATTTGGAATATAAAAGTTGTAATGTTTGCCTGATGTCGCTTATTTCAAATGCAAAGTAAAGATTCTTAAATTCCTGGGGTTTAATTTTATTTAGGTATATTCTCTACACAGCAGTGCCTTTTAGAAATTATGATTTACATATTAACACCAAATACACCTCCAGTGAAACAATGGGATTCATTTAAAAGATGATATTTATGGGTAATTACTTTCAGCCATAACAATACTCTCTGTATTTTATTATCATAACGATTTCAACATAAAGAATACCCACGTAAGGACCTCGCTTGATGAAGTATGGTACAGTAATATAGTAAGTAGCTCTAACATCAACGATGAGACGGAGGTGTCATCGCTGTTGGCTCCGTCCTTAGCGCAAATACGGTAATATAAACAAGTATAGTGATAAAAGTGATGCCATTAGTATAGAAAAAAAAATACCTTAGGTGCATGCAATAAATGAAAAGTATTTAATAGAACGTTATCTCTAAATATTATTCTATTTTGCCCTCTTTGTTTGGTGAAGCTGCGAACGTCAGATAATGACCGCGCTGAATTTTAAAACATGTTTCATTATCTAACTGGAAGCCCAAATGTGCTGATTAATAAACAGGTCAAAGGAATGTGTAGACGGGTATAGTCAAATAAATAAGTAATTACTGTACTAATAACTTAATTAACACCAAGAACAAGGTAAAGAGATTTAGGCCCTTGGAACACGACGCATTGCCTTAAAAAATAAAAATATGAACGTTTGTGTATCTTTCAAACAGTGACAAGAGAATTGGAGTCAATTAGAAGTTTAAATTTGCATAAATATTGAAGTGAAAGGTGAACACCCACGGGTTTTACCTAACACAATTCACCCTTCTTATTATTGGGTGTGTATGACTTTACAAACTACAACATGTTACTTAGCATTGTACATTGTAATTATATACAGATTTGAGTAACGTTAACTTTTAGGATAATCAGCAGTTGTTACCATAAAGGGAGTAAAAAAAGAAAAAAAATGAAGGGGGTGAAGAACCAGTACTGCCTAGAGATAGAGGATGACCTCCATGACCTTTAACCACTACAACACAGGGCCAACATACTTTCTCACTTAACCCTACGTGCATGTTGCGTAACCTTTTCTAATAACAGAATAACACGGCACAAGCAGTCAATTGAAAAGAGACTAGAAGACCCAATACAGCTATAGCAGTTAAATAAACTATCACTTAAAGAATGGTAATACAGCACTGACGCTCACAAGGAACGAGATCTATGCACCTACAATAGCTATCTTTGGTAAATAAACTCGTGAAGTAACGGATAAACATGTTCTGATAAATTATTACAGTACTTACATGTCGTGGAGGCCTTGGTCACTGATGAATAAAACGAAATTACCGTCACTGTTGTCTAATTGCCAAAATTTATTTTGCAAGGGAGATTTTGCCCGACGATGGGAGAAAACATTCTTTCTTAAACGTTACTTCATTCCGTAATACACTTTTTGGATAAGCCGACAGGAATTCATTGGATTTTTCAAATTAACTAAGCTATGTTTGGGAATAGTTTACCCGTTAACAAAGTTCAGTCTGGATCTTGGATACAGAAAAAAATTGTCACTAACTTATGTCCAATTATGCATTTGTCTTCACCAACTCCTAAAACACATTGAGATGTGGAAAATATCGCTGCTCCCCGTCATTATGGATGTGGTGGATACAGACAGCGCTCGCCTCTTGTTTATCGAACACTGTACTGCTTGCTATAGCCACACAGCAGGCTTATGGTATCAATTTAAACTCCAGAGTCACAATGATAATAAAGTAACTCTGCGGTCTGTAAATACGACACTTGGTACCGACAGTTTGCTTGAAAACATGAGTCATGAAACTAAATGGCTGCTCTCGAATGTGTCGGCATTCAGAGTAAATAAACAAGATTAATCACACTGTAGTCGTTCAAAGCAGCAATTATCCATCACCACATATCACTATTGTCTTTTAAAGCGAGTCCTGCAGTAACCTGAACTTCCCTAACACACACATCTAACCACTGTATCTGAAAAACAAATACTAATGATCACCAACACCACCAATATAGAAAACCTCTAAGAAACAACCCTTGATGCCGTATTCTTCCGGTTGCCAAGAACTCTCATCGAAAAATTCAGCCGGCGCCATCTATTAAGTGAATTTTGCACATCATAAGGGCGGTATCACATAGCACTTATTGTGTCATTTATTGCACCATTCCCTGTTCGTCAAATTGTACACCCGGGCGGCGCGGCGATCCTAATGTCAACAAACTTGTCAGATGCATTTAAGACTACTGTATATACATTAATAAAATAAAAAAAATTACACTTGCGCAATTTATTAAAAATTTGATACTGGGACTTTTATAATTAAATTTAGTTATTTTACGTGGCACGATATTTTATCTTGCATAAATATTATCATTATCATTTATGAAACTTGAATATTACGGAAATTGACGTAGGGTTTTTTCTAGTTTCCACAATTGTGATTTATTTCCATATTGAAAGTGGTGGATGATGAAATTACACATTTTATTCACAAAATAGTTCACTTCTGTTCACTCACACACAAGCTTGCTGATAAAATATAATCAAGCCTCCCTCACAGACGTATCGTTCTTGTTATGTAAATTTCCTTTACTTATCATCCTTCCTCATCGAGTTTTAGAAGGAACAAAAGTCAAACAATAGTGATAAATTTTAGCTTCAAATGTCCTAATATTTTAACCAATAAAACTACGCTCGCTAAACAAAATATTCTGCACCCTTGGCTCTGAAACCACCCACAACAATCACTGCGACAGAAGCCGTGATGAGTGTTATCAGATTTCTTGGTCCAGCGGTGTGTCATATTGTATAACCCCATAAAGGTGCAGAATAATATTTTAGTGTGTGTACATACAATAATCCTGAAAGAAACTTTGACCATAAATAAAAAAAAATGAGATTTTTCAATATAGTAGCCGAAGCCTAAACTTATACATTAGCACAAAGAAAAGTGTTTCTCGTCTAACATTGACTTGTACTTAAACTAATCCAGATGCGACTATATACAGATTCTTGTTGACAGTCCAAGCTAATAGTGGGAGTCAGAAGTAAGTAAACAATAGAGCGGAAGGCATGTGGTATTAACATGTTTCTAGTTAACAGTGAAATTTATATCTTAAAGCTTCCTTCTTAATGTTATGGCTTAATTATACGCTGTTGAGTATAATAAGACTGATTCCTCCTTGAATGTACGAGACTGGCTTTGGTCGAGGAAGGCCATGCAGTGGCTATATTCAAGGATGACTATGCTCGAGGACGGCCATGTTCGAGAATGGCCATGTTCGAGAATGGCCATGTTCGAGAATGGCCATGTTCGAGAATGGCCATGTTCGAGAATGTCCATGTTCGAGAATGGCCATGTTCGAGAATGGCCATGTTCGAGAATGGCCATGTTTGAGGATGGTCAAATTTCAATATAATATACTTTAAATTGGCTATTTCCTTATAGGTGGGCCTAATTTTAGCGTCCATAACAAAGTTTGGTTAATTAAGAATGAGTTTGGGCTGGTTAAACTGGGCCCCGCCGCTCTGTATAAACAACAGATAAAAACCAGTAAACGTGGCTCTGATTGCCTGATTAAATTAGACCTTGAGATGGAAGCAAAACGTGTTTCGAGAGCTAAAAAAGACAAACATTCAAAAACTATGAGAATATGAGTTATTTAATGATTATAATTATCTCTACGAAATAAGTGTACAATGCGTGGAGTATCTTTATAAGAAGGCACGTTGTCACATCCAGGAATTAATTTTTTTTTTTAAATATCTGTCAACGATCGCATGATTTTAATCTCTACTTAATAATATAAAACGTAATTATATATACGTCCATACAACTCTTTTCACAATTTACTTTTACTACGGTCAGTTAGGCGCTGTCGTTCATTAGGTACACACCTATTGTCTATGGAGCTGGCAATGGGAAACCAGTTTTAGGCCAGTGTTTAAAAAGGACTTGGAATTTAGATTCGAGAAGCAGCACTACTTTTTTTTCTCTCTCACTATCTTTTAATCTCACTCATTGTCTTAATCTATCTCTCTCTCGTTCTCTCTCTCACTGTGTTTTAATTTTTTAATTTTTCTCTCTCCTTCTCCTTTATATATGTATATATATATATATATATATATATATATATATATATATATATATATATATATATATATATATATATATATATATATATATATATATATATATATATGGTCTTCCACCTGATGGCAATACTGTCTCCAGGTATCTGCATCTCAGTCACAACACGTCCACCCAGCTATATCTACCAGCATTCTGTTTTTATAACCGCCCCTCAACTATCCAAACCATCCCACACGTCTACCCAAAGATTCCAACCATCCCACTGTTTAAATTCGTCTGCCCAAAACATTTTCATCATCTTACTGTTTAAATTCGCCTACCCAAACATTCCTATTATCCTACTCTCTAATCCCCGTCTACTCAAACATACCAATCCGCTTACGGTATGAATCTGTCCAGGCCACTGTTTTGCATTCCACTACACTCTTTAATAACCTTAAAGCCAACTACAGTCACAACACCCTTTCTACTCCTACATCATTTGTACACTAACCTACTCGCTACCTGCATCCATTAATATCTTCCATTACCAGCTATACACAAGTCCGTTATGCCACAATCTACATATTCTACACCAAGTTGTTCTTCTCACTCACACTTGTTCTATTTTTCCACTCTGACTCTACCAACTTATCATTTCCATCCTCTTAACTGAAGGTACACACTATCTCCGCCCCTATACCATATGACTGCCTAGATCCTCTTCTGTTTGCAGTTATAGGCAGGAGTAATGCAGGTACAAAACATCACAAGTCAACAGTAATCTCGTGTAAAACCATTCACAGGCTAATAGGTTCCCCTGATCTAGTTAACATCTTATCTAAGGGTGACTACAATGCTTGGAAATGAAACCTTACGTGGTTTTCAACATTAAAGAAGAAACTGTTCTCGTCTCTATACCATGTTATATAAAAAAAAAATATTCATCCCTGACATTTACCCTTGTGATCACTCCCTGGGGTGGTGACCGGTTCAGATGATGGTTGACAATTTATTATGAATATTTTATAATGTATGATTTACATCACTTTATAATAGCTGGTGTATCGTGTACGTGTTATAAATTATACAGTCTACAATGATGTCAATAAAATGTAAAATAGATAAATCCATACAAGGAAACTTGACCCGGACACAGTCGGTGGTGTGAGTGTGTGTGTGTGTGTGTGTGTGTGTGTGTGTGTGTGTGTGTGTGTGTGTGTGTGTGTAACAGGATAAGGAGTATTTTTTTTTAAATATAATCGTGTCTTGCCATTAGGAAAGCAAAAAATAGAAAACAATTATTTGTATACTTTTATGACTCTTAAGTGAGGAATATACTGTACAGTTCTCACGAAAGTTCCGTCCTCTCCGACTTAATGTAATGCAAATGATGATGACTTAACTAAATTTTATTTACTGATTATCGTAAACTTATCAGAGAACAATATACAAGCAGCCACAACATCCACTCCTTGACGAACTAATGGGCTCCTTAATCTTGACTTATGATCTGAAGAAAAACAGTTTCAATACATCAAGGTTAGTTTATGTATCAAATCTGAAACTGTTGACACATCCAATAATGTACTCGTTGCGCACACTTAAGAGCTTTGTGCAGTGAATATAATCCTTTATCCACCTGTGTAGTCGAGAATTTATAAAAATAAAATATTTACAGCGAGTTAGGTATCTTCCATAACTAAGTAAATTTTAATTAGCATAAACCGCAAGTAACCACTAGGCTATGGCCTTTTACATAAGAGAGTTCGAATATATATCATGTTAACTGATGCAAACACAAAATCCAGATAAGATATAATACGACTCCCCCGAGGGCTTGTGTAGGGTAGTGTCTGCCCAGGATAATTAGCATCATCACATCGTCCTAAACCACTAGTGATAATATCCTATTCTGGTTAGGTGGGCAAGTGACCTTGATCGTACGTGCAAGTTGCAGCGCGAAGAATGCTTACTATATCCAGTTTTTGCTGTCGTTTTCTTTTTATTTTAACCATCTTTACCACATTAGTGTGTAAAAAGGGTACTAAAGGGTTGCAAAACGATGATGTTGCTTTGTTGCTAACAGTGAATTCAATCCTCAGCGTGTTTACAGGGGGAAAATAGCACAAATTAATAAATTTATCATCTCAAGGCGGATGGTAACTTGTAGTGGCTGGCACACGACCTGCCGTCCAGGCATATCTTCCAAGCCGATGGTTGGTGGAGGCGACCAGGGTCCGGGATTACCCCCAGACACTCGCTTGACCACCAAAAATGGATCCCGGCGATTCACACGTATAATTGAAACCTCGTTACCTTGTACACATCTGCTTTCCATACTTCAGGTATTCTGTCACCAGCATGCCCTGCTCTTATGTAATGATGGAAAATGCATAGGTAGGTAACAGTAATATCAGCGCCAGTATACAAAGGCATACGTGTGTTTTCAAGAGACCTCAAGACAAAAGGCCCCTGAGGCGGTGTATCAAGGCTGCTATCACCTGCTCCGACACATGAAATATGACTGGGAATACTGAGACGATTTGCATCCCAGTGCTCTCTACTGCACAACAAACATGACCAATAAATGATTTATAATTTATACAGGGATTTATTGCATTTGTCGAGATTTATTACGGAAGCGATTAATTCATAGTACTGAAAACACAAGAGCGACCACAATTCCATACTTTGCTGAGTACGTGCCAGTACTTGATGAGAAACCGGACGAGCACTGGGCAGACTCAATGAAATACACGAGAAAGTCTTTGACCCTTTGCCAAATCTATGTTTCTCTATGGGCGTAAAATGTCTTGTAGAATTACTGTACTAGTTTTCTTCCAATCATTCCTTATTATTGTTTCTGTGACATTTATTGAGCACATATCATGACAACTGAGAAAACAGTTTTGAATGACTATACATCTTGGCGTTTCATCACTGGAATATTTACTTTCGACATTTGGATAACAATTTGCTGCTTATCTCTATCGCGTTTTCATTTTAATGTGTTTAGGTAATAATGGAAGAGAGCAGCTAGATGAGTGTGGTATACCTAAATATATCACGTGTATAGGGAAACGACTGGTAAAAACAGATCATGTCTTATATTACTGTCTTTCCCTGTCTACCCGTTACTCTCTTACCACAGATCATGTCTTATATTACTGTCTTTCCCTGTCTACCCGTTACTCTCTATCTCCTTTTTGTCTCTATTTACCTGTGTGCTTCTTTTCCTCCCCCCTCTCTCTCTCTCTCTCTCTCATTCTCTCCCTCCTTTTTTTTGTATCGTTCAACACCTCAATTCCCTTGGGCGCCTGTGTGGTTCTCCAGACCAGGTAGCAACAACAGTTCATGGTCATCCTAGTAGTCACATATTATCTTGATCATGTAGCAGTTTGTCTCACCACTCATACTGCCACCACCACTACCCCACTCACCACTCATACTGCCTCCACCACCACCCCACTCATACTGCCACCACAACGAGTTATCTTTTAACCCGTGTTTACTCTCTTACTATACACTATAATGCGTTCTTGAAAGTACTAATATAACAATTTTTATATTATGTGTTTGTAATGAAAAAATAAATAAAGTTTGTTGGTAATGCAGTTTGAAGAGGCCAATTTATTATTCATATTTAAATTGTGTATAAGATAGGCATATTGTATCTGTCAAAAGTATATGGGAGACACACACACACACACACACGGTATTTTTTCCATATTATTTAATAATCAGTTATTTGTGATAGACACTGTCATTATATTCTAGTACAAGATATGATAGGGTGGTATATTATGGCCGAACAGGTAGTGATGCTTCCTTACTCTGGGTCAACTTTCCTTTCACTGTCTGTCTGTCTGTCTGTGTCTGTCTGTCTGTCTGTCCACCCATGAATGTCTATCTCTCTCTCATCTTCCTCTCGCTCTGTCTGTCCGTTTATTTCTCTCTCTCTGTCTGTGTCTGTCTCCTTCCCGGTCTCCTACAGCAAGTGGGCGAGGTCAACCACTCCCCCTGGGCACGGCGTCTTTGCCATCTTCTTGCATGTTGATTTAGCCCTTAAGATCATATGTACGTTTGTCCCGTGTATGTGTAGGTTTGTAATGACGGAATATAAGTCAGGATGATAACAGCTTGACGTGCATGTTGTCAGAGTCTATTCAATAAAACGATATTAATTAATTATTACTCGCTGATTTTTTTTTATTTTGTTAATATCAAAATTATCATTATATTTATTAATGTTAATATATATTTCTTTATCAGTTATTATTATTAGTAGTATTAATTATCATTATTATTATTAAATCCGTATTAATCATGATCATTTATCAGTTATTATTATTATATTATCATTATTCTATTATTTGTATTATTTGTATTATTATTATTATTATTATTATTATTATTATTATTATTATTATATATTATTATTTTTTACTCCATTACTACTCGTTTCTTTAAATATACACTACATCCATCCAATCAAAGAAGTGTTGCTGGTCATCTTCTATAATAGATACCTGTATGTGTTACATAAATGACAAAATTTGTATATATAAATAAAACCTCGGTTTCAATACCCACTTAACAAGGGCGACAAAAACTTATCAGCTGCATTTGAAACCTAAATGGTGCGGAACAATTTACCTCAGGCAGGGGAGGAGGGGGCGACGTTGGAGTGAAAAGTTCTCAAAGTTCTATCAGTCGGTCGGTCAGTCAATCAGTTCTTTGAGTTTTTTCTTTCTTGTATATAATAAAAAAGCTCATATTAATAGACAAATAATGTTGGTCGGTATAAATGGTTAAGTGAGAAAACATTAACCACCAAACAGAGAGGTGAGGATGCAGGATAAGGATACATCTTTGGATACAGAGACGGGATAATGTTAGTGATGGAATTAAGAATAGTTACAGAGATAGGGTATACTATAGAACTGAAGGCAAGGATAGAGTTACAAAATTAGAAGAAGGATAAAGCAACACAACAGGATAATGAATGTGAAGGATGAGGAAGAGGCGAAAATATGAAAAAGAAGGTAAAGATAAGCTGAAAGATATGGATGACGTCACAAAGTCAAGGGTGAGGTTACAAAGAATAAGAATAATAAGTATGTGATATTGTTGGACGAGTAAAATCAGGTAAGAAATATTCGACAGACATCTTAACTATAACTTCTACATCAATTTTGAAAAAGAGGAGAATCGGTCGCTTATTTTCCCTACTTGGGAAACGTGTATCATTTAGGTTCCATGGCTGACCCTGGATCACTGTAGAGCAAATGATTACGTCTTTTACTTTGTTTGTTTGGTTGACAGAGCTGAGTAGGTTTTATCGTTATTCCGAATATACTGTAAACCGAAACTTAAATTGTTTTTCATAAACTGTCATTTTTTTTCCATGGTTCTATTCTTTCACCGTGATAGAACAGACAATAACATCTTGTTATACACCAGAGTGCAATTACTCGACCGCTACCGCTACTGTGTCAATTATTTGTCTTGAATAATTTGATTTATGTATTTTATGCAGTATCATGTTAATCATCGGCTGACGAAGGCAAATGGCAAAATAAAGAGCATTTAAGCCCTCGTTGTGCACAGGTCGGACCTGTTGTGTTAACAGAGCAGGTATCCGTGTCTGAAGTTAACACAGGGTCAACCTGAGGTAGTTCTTTCCGGTTACTGGATGCTGGAGGAAGAAAAAATCCTCGTGCGGAAGGTCTTATAGTCTTTTGGTATCCCTGCCGCAGGTAAATGAAAGGGCGATGAAGCAAAAGAAGCGCCTCCCAGGGCAAACATGGTGTGTCTGGAGGAAGAATACGAAGAACAATTAGGATGCTGAGGCAGGTGCTGCGTCCGTGTGCTGAAGGTCAGCGACTGTCCCGCCAGCCAGCCAGCCAGCCAGCCAGCCCACGACGGCGGGAGACTCCTTGCTGCTGTAAAGAATTGAACTTGGCCTTACCTCCTCCTTCACACGTAACAGACGACTGGATTTAATTTGTACAAAGACTCGCTGGTATGTTAGGTTGCAGTGTGTCCATCGTAGGAGGCAATTTGCTCGAAGTTTTTTATCATTTAGATTGCTGAACCGACTTGTTTTTTTTCTAAGATAAGAAATGGTTTTTCCTGTAACCTGTATTTGTTCTGGATTCTAGATAGTTCTGGAATCATTGCTTGTATTTCTTATGATGCTTCTCATTTTAAAGTGATGATCAACAAACACGTACTTATAGTTCAAAATATTAAACTAAGCAGACTTGGCGTGCAGCGATGAAAACCCTATTCAGAAGTACAATACATACTGACATTACGACAATTGTTTCCTAGACAAAAAGATATACGAATGACGGACGGCAAACGACAATATCTCTATGTAGTACATTCTGTGTGTGTGTGTGTGTGTGTGTGTGTGTGTGTGTGTGTGTGTGTGTGTGTGTGTGTGTGTGTGTTTTCTTTATGTATTTCGACAGTTTTGCAGACATAGATGTAATTTGGTGCGGGTGGACTAGGTCATGGAATATCCTGCCCCGCGATCCGGGCAAAGCAGAGTAACTCAGCTGGTTTTAATATTACTAATGGAAGTATTAATACTGTTGTTACTACTACTGCTACTATTACCATAACAAGGATGTTAATTAAAATAATTTACAATTAATAGCGAACTAATGCTACTACAACAACTACTAATACAACTATTATTACCATTATTACTATTCAAGATACTACTACTTCTAATATTACTAGCAATGGTAATAATAATAAAAACAAGGTTAGCTTAAATGAGGTATACAAGATCTGTCAGTGTGATAAACGATGTAAAGGGGAGACGGAAGTGTGGCTATTTATAGTGGTGTAGTGGTGTTATGGTGGTGTGTGGCAGCATAGTGGTGTAAGTTAACGTTATGGTGGCGTATGAGAGTATAATGATGTAGGTTATTGTGCCATGGTGCTGTGTGGCATTACAGTAGTGCACGGTATAGTGTTGTGGTGATGTGTGGCAGGGCAGTGTTGCATTTAATAGTGTTTTGGTGATGTAGGTTATAGTTTTGGTGGTGTTTGGCAGAACAGTATTGCAGGTTATAGTGTATTTGTGGTGTTTGACCGGGCAGTGGTGCTGGTTAGTGTTCTAGTGGTGTTTGGCAGGATAGTGGTGCAGGTTATAGTATTGCGGTGGTGTTAGCAGGACAGTGGTGCAGGTTATAGTGTTGTGGTGGTGTTTAGCAGGACAGTGGTGCAGGTTATAGTGTTGTGGTGGTGTTTGGCATCAGGTCGCCTGGCACACAGCCTGCGCGTGCTTTCAAGGCCAGGCAGGCAGCTGCTCCTCGCCATCAATCTGCAATTATTATCCCACTGGCTACTTTATTACTTCGTAATACCTGTTTTGTCCCGCGTATAAGAACAAAGATGTAATCACCATGGGTTTTCAAGGTAAATAACAATGCATAACAGATTCGGTGATAACATGCACGCTTTTTTTAACGCTAAAGGACAAAAGGTGGAGGTGTGTTCAAGGTAGAGGAGGAGAGAAACGCGGCGCTAATGCTGTCTAGTGATAATATGTTTGAGCGTCCGTTCACCAGACCCGTCTGGCTGTCTCACTGACTCGCCGGCGGCCTCTCCGTTGATGTTTTAAAACATCAATTATTCATGAAGTTGTATTGCCCTGGGGGGATATTGAACATGCAAGTAAATACTGATGTGGAGTTCTTTATATGAAAAAGGTAAACTCACAGGTTCACTCACAAATAAACTAAGAAAATATATTTGTCATTACAGTATATCCAACTAAAAAAATATCCGATTATAATGGTTGCCCCTCGTGTAACGAGGATGGCCGGCCCTAGGGCCTCCTCGGCCTGAATTTGTTTAAGGTATAGAAGCTGTCGCCAACACAACAACCACACCCTAAGTTAACGAGCCGCATGTTCCAGTGTCAAGGAATAGTCAGAGAAGAGTGGACAACTCGCCAACTGCACTGGCTAACCATTACCCCAGAATACGATCCGCACTTCGATTAACATCCAGATCCCCAATTACTGCTAGGTAGACAGAGGCAAATGGCGTAAAGAAACTTGCCCATAGTTTCACCCTGCCCGGGAATCGAACCCGGGTCCTCTCTCACTTGCAAGGCGAGCATGTTGACCATTACACCACAGGTCGCCAGTCTCCGATCATACAAACTCATCCTTGGCCGTCTGAAATACGAGAGTGGTATTCTATCTACCATTCAGTACCATGATTCTTGTAATGATAATCTCGTACTTTGGTTTGAAATTTGAACTATTTGTTCCCTCAATATACTGTACAATAATACCCTGAAAATTATATCGTTTTATTTGTATTCCGTTATTGCCGTTACCTTCCACAAAAGCTTCTAGCTAATTATAATTGTAATTACATAGTTGTATTAAACAGTCACCGTAACGTCATCAAACTGTTCAAACAACTTTATACGCTAGAAGTTTATATAGGAAATCAACAACGCATTAATTCTACAAATGACATGATAAAGGACTAACAGGGAATTGACCTAACACCATAAAAGCATCTTTGGTAACAGCTGAGAGTCACATAATCGTTCTTGTCACATCACCGGATCTCCCCAGCCTACCGGTTACCTTAGTAACATATGTTTTATAAAATAACAAATAAATAGTTACTATGATTTAATAACAATATAAAAGTGTGTTTCATTACTTGGGCAATTCTACCTTGGTTATCTCTACTGATGGGAGAATGACATTATAAATCACACAATAAACTGTCAAAAGCCTTCTATCCCAGTTACATCTCCACTCTAATGACGTCAAGGACAGTCAGGCAGGTCACACGCATGCATCTTGCTTATATTTCTCAAGTAAATTAAAAAAAACTGATTGAGTGTTTCAAGTCATTTCTTTCCGCGTGGAAATATGTTATCGATATATGTTCTTGAACCTTTTAAATGTTGGTACTGAGAAAAGTAATCCATATATGGGGTTATTTTACGCTTGGCCTCACGTACGTCTTTCACTGAGTAACGTGGAGTGACTGTGTGTGTGTGTTTTGCGTTCCCTCGCCTGAAGTCAACGTAACTAATATGCGTTTGAGAAAGAGTGATAAAGAAAGATGACTTCACAGACAGAATAATAATGTACTGGCAATATAATGAAGTAGTAGTGTCTGTAGAAGAGAGTCAGTAGTAGTGCCAGAAGTAGAGTGTCAGTAGTAGAGTGTCAGTAATAGAGTGTCAGTAATAGAGTGTCAGCAGTAGTGTCAGTAGTAGTAGTGTCAGTAGTCAGTAGTAGAGTGTCAGTAGTAGTGTGTCAGTAGTAGAGTGTCAGTAGTAGTGTGTCAGTAGTAGTGTGTCAGTAGTAGAGTGTCAGTAGTAGAGTGTCAGTAGTAGTGTGTCAGTAGTAGAGTGTCAGCAGTAGAGTGTCAGTGGTAGTGTTGTCAGTGTTGAAGAACCAAAGTTTAAAGATGAACCTGTTAAGGAAACCAGAGCATGGCCCAGTTTTTACATGTTACTCCTTAGTGTATACCCCCAGCTATGAGTAACTAGTTATTGACCCTTATACTAAGTCCGAAGGAATGCACGTAAACTGGTTCTAAAGTCTCCGAGTACAGGGTAGTAGGGATTTATTATTTGATGAAGAAAGTTATACTCTGATTATACAATTTGGATGCAGTCTGCCTGTGTGTGTGTGTGTGTGTGTGCGTGTTCCTTCCTAGTGCTGTGTACATGGGAGTGAGTGTTCTCGGGAATTCATGAATTGACTGCTTATTCTCGGTTAAGCTTAGATATGCATACACTATGGTAGTTATTTAATTTTACATACACTGCATATGAGCCTGAACATGTGGCTGAGTGGTACAGTCCCCTTCACTAGTGCGTTTACAGGGGCTCTTCAGGTTTGGTGCAATGTGGCAGCTCTGTGTTTGTTTACATTCGACAGAAGGAAACTAGCAATAGTAAACACATTATGCAATCAAATTAAAACAAATATCTCAAACATAATGATTTTGGAATGTTTATATGAGGAGCCCCTGTAAACGCACTAGTGAAGGGGACTGTGCATATATGACCCCTGGTACAGCAGCCATCCCGTGGCCGACACCTCAACTCACCGGTGTTATCAAGACGTACAAGGTGAACGGCTTCATAACTGCGTCACCACTGCTCGCTTTTAATTATACAGATACAGTGGAGTCAGACACTGTGATACTCTAACAACCAAATGATGCACTAAATAATGTGAGCAGTGAGTGATCAGTGAGCATTAAAGAAATAAAATCCAACATGTGTAAGTCATTCCACAGTTAGCTTTAAGAGAGGGTTTCTATAATAACCTCAAGTAATTTGCTGTAAACTGTATTAGGAATTCGCTTACCCTGGCCTCTCCTGCTGTGCACGCTTCACCTTACTGACAAGTGACTAAGATTATTATTGCATCGTTTCTCTTTACTGCCACGTAAGTTTTTTTCCTCAAATAACTATTCTTATAAGTCATCGAGTAAGTTGTTTGGAACTAAAGCACTGTATTAGACTCTGGTTCAATCATTTTATTCAGAATCATGAACACTAATATATACAGATTTGGGGATAAAATAAAAGTACGGTAATTATTATTCGGAGACATCCCCTCTGGTACCTAAAATGTATATAACCTTCATATACAAGCATTAATGTCATCAGCGGTTTCATGATCTTTTATAAACAAAATAAACCAACCTGTGTGTGACTGTTCCTTAGTGAGATGAAAATGTTCAAGTAGGTCATCACTGCTGTGTTAATATTTCATCTATAAGTAAAGTACAAAGCAAAAATAATTGAAAAAAAAGAGTGATACTAATGAAATTGATAATCCCCAAAAAATATACCTAAGTTAGCTAATGTCCTCAGTAAAGTAACAATGGAAAGTTAATTTCAATGATCAGGAAATTTATCCCAAACAATTGAAAACTTTATCGAACGACGATTTTATGGATATATTAAAAAGGGAAAAGAAAAAAGCTGGTTTTGGCAGTCCGTGATCAATGCTGTTCCGAGATGCAAAATTGTAAGAAATGAAGAAGGGAAGTGCTTAATAACAGACAGGCAGGCAGGAACGTTGTGTACGTGCAGGTGAATACGGATGAGTTTATAATAATTTGAAGATGTTCACTCGATAATTACCAAGTTAGTAATTATTGTTATCTAGCGATCCACTCCTTGGCAGGTATGAATTATCCTCCTGGGAACAGAGAGAGACAGGTGTACCAGTGAGCCACGATCTCATAAAAACTGTGTTGCCTGATCACGAACCGAGTGTTCTTGGCACACAGAAACTCCATTAGAGCAGTCTACCAATATTTGTTTTTCTCTTCCAATCAATCTACAGTATTACTGAGTTTTGTGCAGGTAATTTCCTTAACTACAGACACTGCATTAATTACCACCAGGAGCTGTCAGAACTAAAGAGAAAAATACGACTCAATATTTCAGGAGAATCACAAGTGATTACAGCAGCTCTGATTTATGTCTCATCTTCTCCTTTCATTTTTTTCCAAGTTGTCCCTCAGTAATAAGCCAGTATATTTGGCTTGCCCTTCAGGGCTTTCTGACCGTCCTCGCTCTCCATCAAGGAGTTGAGGACAAGAGCACAATGTTGCCATTGAAGGGCATGAAAAAAGTTGTCCTCCTGAAGGAATGGCCGAGCCTTACAGTTTAAAGTGTCCAGACGATATCAAGTGTTTGTGCCTCCCTGATGAGCGTCTGGTACGTGGTGAGTGAAGGAGCAGTGGTAAATATGCAGCAGACTCATAATACATTATTCTACTGACGCGTCCACGTTATTTTTCTAATTTGTTTAAATCAGTTGTTGCAGTGATAGTAACTTGCACAAAAATATACTTCCATATTTCTTCTGGTGTTCATTTATCGTTCATTTCACACAAAATAAAAGCCAATACTTTTCAAAACGTCATAGATGTACATTTACATTTTATCATATTCATCTAAAAAAAATTAATTATAAGATGAAGCAAACCCTCATGCATTAAACATTAAACAATATTAAAACAATAAAATCGAAGATATATGAAAAAAATATAATGCACAGGAGGCGTAAACGACTTCATAATCGAGTTTTACATAAAATCATCAAATGCTATAAAATATCACATGACACTATCTATATACGTCACAGTTCAAAACTATATAATTTGGCTTAAGCAATTTCAATGCATATCGTCCACTTAAACTTGTTACATACCTCAAACTCTCCTCTTAACACAACCAACTTATTAATGGTTTATAAACTGATAGAGAAAATGGTAGTGTATAAGAATTGTATTTATTTTATAATTCAGTAAGTATTAGTTTCCAGCAATAAATTTCTTGAAGCCATTTGTAATCCCAGACAGCAAGGCTTCATTTGATGGCAATTATAATAGCTTAAATACCCACAACTGTTTCAATGGTCATGTACCAACATGCAAGTATTTACCTTTATTTACGTGCATGCAGTTGCGCATTTTTTGTTTTTGTTTTATGGAGTCATACGTACACACAAAGAATCAAACATGAATATATTCACATGTGCGCACACACAAAATTAGCTTGCCGATCTTCGCGCTCACCTCGTTCCTATATCTTCAACCATCGAAGACCCAGCTAGGACCAATTATTATTTCCTATCACACTGAAGAGCTCCCAGGCGTGTGGTGCCGCCCAATGGTTGTGTGTGGTGGTGCCGGTGGCTTCCCCGATAACTACTAAAGGTACTCTCCCGACCAAAAAATTCATGAAATCCTCATCGCGGCAATGAATATATTATGCAAATCCGAGTGAATATACACCAAAGGACCCACTTATACTTTTTATTTGAATATGTGTAGTGTGAGTCAATAATTTACCTGAGGACGAAGGGTAGGAAGGCACCGGAGCCAGTATTGTCTATTTCTCCATCAATGTAGTTTAGTGTGCTGTGGTTTGGTGATTATTACAAGGATTGATTTCGTTATACCATGTGTTTCTCATTTGCTAATTTATATGAATATTTCAGATATGTTAAAGTGTTACCTTTGATAGTGAAGTATTAATAGGGGATAGTAATAATGAAGATAACTGTACGTCATTCTGAATTATGTGTTCGTCACCACATTTTATAGTGGTGTTCAAAACGATAGACAAAATAGAATATAAAATTGAAATGTTTTATTAAATAGCCGTGTTTGGGATTTTTAATTGAAATATTTTAGATGTGAGTTACATCATGATTTACTGATAACAATTTAGAAGCAGATCAAAATGTAGAGAATTAATATAATCTTAATAAACAAAAAACATGAAAACAGAAATAGGAAACTTGCACCCACAATTATGATCTTTCAACAAGTAATAATTACAGGTAGTCTGAATAAATACATAAATTTCATCAGTTTTAATAAGTAGTACCATAATACCTATACCTAATCTATTTATTACATACGAAAGACAAACAGTGGAAAGTATATCAGAAAACTCATAACATTATAGTGAGTGTTGACTTAATATTATACAGTATATTACCATACACACATATATATCAGTTGAAACATAATACTGTACATTACCGAACGTTAGGCTTTACAAAATATAATGATCATGAACCAGTTGGAACAAAGAGATGTGTTTTTATGATTAGATAGACGTATATCGCGACGCTACCATGAGTCAGTGACAGTTCCGAGGCTCCAAACCTTACCGACCAAAAAATTCGTTATTTGCAGGACTTACATCTGGTGAGTAATAAACCTGTGTATTATCTACTTAATCAGAGCCAGTTTGAACTTCAGGGCGTCCCTTACCGAGGTGTTCCCACGCTACCTTGCCTGTAAGTCTTGTGATTTGCCCTAGGCAGTTACCCTTGGAGAAAAAAAAAAGGCGGAATACTGGGATCTGTAAGCTTCCTTGACCTCCCGATCCGCTAATTATACGACACATGAATTAGTTTATGTTTTTGTATTGTTTTGTTTAATATCATATAATTAGATTTCAGTAATTACATACAGTACATACTTTTAGGAAATCATCTATCTCATCTAAGTCTTTCGCGTTTGAATTTGTTGACAACTCTTCACTAACTGAGGTTCTGAGACCTTGGAATTGTAAAATATCTGGAATATGAAGCTGAGTAAAGTGTAAGAACTCTTATGTTTATTATACCAGAGTCGAAAACGTGCCATTGAGCTACAAAGCTTGATGATATTTACCCATGTATTGCATATCATTATGCCAAAATATGGAGATGTTTTTAGAATCATTATTCAGATATAGGTTGGGATTTTTAACTTTATGATACTTAACAAAACTCATTTTTGTCACAAATTCCACATCTTTCCATTTCAAACAACTTAAGTGCAACTTGGCAAGACACAAAGCACGGGCTAGCACAGTCAGACCTCGGATTAGACTCACTGCTACAGCTTTTGACTGGCTAAAGCACAGATTGCTCGGTGTATAAAGGGCCCTTGTTTAACAAGGCAAGACTTGGAGGCATTTCGCCCTCTAAGTGAGACACGTAAACATAAACGATCTCAGCAGTTACCAGCAAGCCACGAGGATGAATAAGATAAAAAATTAACCATAATATTTCTTGGCCCAACCAAACATAACCTAACCATCAAGTTTCAATGGTTTGGGACCTATTACCAATACGCCCCTATTCTAATGGTTAGCTTAGGTGGGACTGGAACCCACTGGATGTTGTTTACACACTTAAGATATAGTTGTTGAGCTCTATAGATAAATAAGTTAAACAACAGTACATTCTCGTTAAACACTACAATGAATTGGCAACACTTACTGTATAATATATTAAGCCACCGGTTTCATCATTACAGTAATTCAACTTCTTTCACCATGGCTGTCGTCTTAACACCACTGCTCACCATCGATATCTGACAGCTCATCAAGCCTGTGCACCGCCAGTTTCACAATCAGTCTGGCCATCACTGTCACACCATTTCTGTCATTGTAACTGTCGTATCACCATTCACCAACACTGTCTACCATCATTATCTTGGTATCAATGTTTCATCCAATGTTTCACTATCACTGCTGAATCATCATCACTGCCTCATCATTCAGTCATCACCATCCCTGACAAGCCATCACTTTCTTCTTTGTAGGACTCACTATAAAATTTTCACCACTAACATTAAATTTCGTCAGCACCTCATCATCGTCAGTGACTTACCATCAAATCTTCACCGGCAATGACTCACCATGACTGGCTCAACACACTTCACTATCACCCATCACCACTGACTCACAATCAACACTTCACAGTTACCGACTCGCCACCCAATCCTTACCAACGCTATCCACTATCACTGTGTCACCATCAGCGCTTCTTCACCAGTGTTAAATTGTTATTGTCCACCACTGAACCACATTGCACCTCGCTGTTATTGAATTGCACCGCCACAATGAGGTAAGTTAACACTGTGCTTAGTACCTGTGAAAATAATTAAATTTAAATAATTCGAAGATTATGATAATACAAATATTTCCTCCAAAGAGCAATCAATTATTTATTTATTTGTTATTTCCCTCATGGTTTTTAATTATTGTGAATGTTAATTTCGCTATATTATTACTGTTAAATTAAAAGAAAAAGATGTGTTTAGAAATTACCTTCTAACAGCTGGATAGATTATGAAAAAACAAATGTTATTTAAATTTACAAAAATATAACATTGTCAGGTCGATAAAACTACTGTGGTGTTTTTTTCGGTCAGGAGAAAATGAAAAATTTTGTGATAAATGGAAAATATTAGGTCATTTAAGCCCCGATTTTAAAGCAAGAATCGTAATCCAGAGTAATATACATAGTACCAATAAGAACTTTACTAGTACCATATTAATGATGCATAACATTATAATGAAGTACACCATAACAGAACAAACTGCATCAGACACTCCAGAACACAAAACAGTGTAATGCAAATAACCAATACTACAAATGGTAGCCAAGTGCAATTGTGGAATGGACGCCTTTGGGATTACAAAATAAAATAATAAAAACAATTACAAAATACAACAGAATACAACAGAAAACAAGAGTGTGAGACAGCTAGGGACACCAAAACAAGACGACGCAACATGGTACAACAAAATTAAGCAATTTAATTTACACCACACGACACGACACGGCAGGGAGTATTATAACATGGTGTAGCGAATGTGTAACAGGATACAACACAACACAGCATGGTAGGGCATTAACTGCTGATCTAGCACAACACAACACAACAATCGATTACTCCCAAACACAACTCAAGTGTTTGATTAATAAGATAAACACAGTATAAATAATTCCAACTTCAAGCAACATGCAGATATTTATGTAGCGTACGTACCAATTAAAAACATTAACAAAAAGGTAATTTCAACGCGGCAAAACTTAATAATTTACCATAAAAGCAAAGAAAAAGACCACTAATAATTTCAGCACGACACAACACAACACAGCATGGCAGCATCAGCATTAATCTAACAAGATAGTCACAAGTGATCTGAATAGGACTAAGGAAACACACGGTCATTCTAACAGCAGTCCAAATATCTCTCACTCACCGGGATAATACAGTGACGTCCAAGGGTGAATAGACCACATACAGAGAACGATGGCTCCCTCTCCAGCATCCACAATACACGCTCTCTCTGAGGGTGTGAGGTAGTGAGGGAGGTTAGGAAGTTTGGGGGTTAATGAGGTAGTTTGAGATAAGGTGAGGGTGGGTGAAGGAGAATGGGGGAGGTCAAGAGAGTGAGGAAGGTATTTGAGGGTAATGAGGGTGAAGGAAAGAGATAAACAAGAGAGAAGAGCGAAAGGGGTGGAGTTAGTGAGGGTAGTAAGAGAGAAAATAAAGAGAGTAATATGAAGAAAACTTTAAAGCGATATTTTGCTGTAAATTCAGGATATTCTCGTTATCTGCAAATTATTGGACGCTATCTATCTATCTACCTATCTATCTATCTCCATTGCTCCCAGAGAAGTATTTGAATCGTCATGGTTGTTTCATTAACCTGAATGATATCTTCCGAGACAAGTATAAGATATGAATATAATCCACTTCGTTTATTCATCGATTAGAGGTGTGAGGAGAAACCCGTGGCACATGAAGTACTTCGTTAAAGATATACAAAGTAACGAACGGGTACAGGTGAAGGTTAAGTAAGACAGCAGAGAGAGAGAGAGAGAGAGAGAGAGAGAGAGAGAGAGCATTATACTTTCATTATATCATCACCATTAACATTATTATGCATGGTGCAAAGTCTTGGTGTAGACAACCTTAGTTATGAATAAATTATATATATTTTCCTGTATTATGTGAGTTATTGTAACCTTTAAGTGGTGTGTGTGTGTGTGTGTGTGTGTGTGTGTGTGTGTGTGTGTGTGTGTGTGTGTGTGTGTGTGTGTGTGTGTGTGTGTGTGTACGCCTATGAGTATATGGGTCTACATAACTTTTGTATTTGATATTATTCCATTATAATTTATTTACTCATCTTAAAGTCTAATGCATTACTAAACAGAACGTACTTGTTATATACCCCATAAATAATCGGGAGTTACTGTACAAAGAACTTGTTAGTCATATTAAATCTAGTGTAATACCTCTTTGACCTCCCCCACCGTCACCTTGGCTCCCTGCCTTGGCCTCTAATCAAACTCTATGGTCCCTGCATTACCTCAGGCCCCTGGGTGACCTTGACCTACCTCCCTGGTCTGGTCGTGGGTGCCGGCACTGTTGATGAGCTTCCTCACCCTTCGCTGATAGAGCCGGCGCTGTGAGAGATTGAGGACCCGTTGAATACATTATAAGTGTATGAGTGAAGACAATGACGCTATAGTATAAATACATTCTTTTATACGCACCCAGATACACATTACGAGACTTTCTAATTCGGTCTGGTAGTTTGTAATTTTCTGGATCTAATTTTGTCTGATATTTAATCGAGAATCTCCTTGGTCTACTGTCGGTCATTAGATCCTGGTCTCTTGATGTAATGACCTAAAGATGCAAGATGATAAATAATTATAAAACAAAACTATAAAACCAATACTCTTCTCTGGATATCAATTCCTTAGCATCGTATACATTTTCTAATCGTCCCTTATACACTTATATGTCCTTACCCAGGCATACATGACTGTGCCTACACCCACTTGTCCTCTAATCTGTTTCTCACCTACATTCACTCGCCCAGTTTACACTAACCTGTCCTATAAGGATATCGGGAGTACAGACGAGACACACAAGACGAAACAGAAGGATGAAGGCTGTCACGTATGGAAAATCTGCATAGTCACCAGTCAACCACCCGTAGAGGATGGTGACAACCGCGACTAAAGTGTGGAGGGAGACGAGGAGAAGAGGTAGTCCTTGGTAGGACATCAGGGAGTTCACAATGTCGTCTGCAGTGTCCAGGAAGGAGATCAGGGTCTTCCAGTCATTGTGATGTAAGCGAAGTTCCTGATCATTGGGTTGAGGCATCCCCTTGATCGGAGGCTCATTGACAGTCGAGGAGCAGACGATTTTGACAGGCGAGACGATGTTTCGGTGGTGTCTAAGTTTGTTTTTGAGTGACAGCCAGAACTGGTGGTACGATGGGGTTAAAGTGTCTTCTACGGTAAAGTTATGCGAGTCAATACAATACAAAAACTTTTCATCAATTGCAGTAGCTATTGTAATGAAAATGACAAGAATGAGCGCTTGTAGCATGATACTTAATGGTGAAGATGTGATGATCAACACTGCATTGCATATGTAAATAATCATTTCCTCAGTGTAACAGAAAAAAATACAATTCTTAACAACCGCAGCACATGAAAAAATATAATGGGCAATATTTATCCCAAGAACAATGTAAAACAAAAGGAACCTTTCACTTAGATACCCTCCTTTTAACTGAACCATTCCCTGGATCATCATCCTCACGATATGAGAGAGACAGGCACTTCGAAGAACGAGGTGCACATGTGTGATGACCGTCATTAAGCACAACGAAATTTGAATTATGGTAGATACCGCCTCCCAGGTGTTGTCCGTTCCATATTCCATCACAGCGAGGTAGAGGAAGCAGTTGGGTACCGTGACCAGGGTGACCAACACGGAACACAGGAAGGCCGTTCCGTTCCACTCGACGATGATCTCTGTATCCACTTCATGTTCTCCAATGAAAAAATCAGCTTTGATCTCCCTATTACTTCCTGTTATCTTTATCATCTTCGTTTTGGGAATTTCTTTTACTCTATATGGAAATCCTCCGAAAATCCTGAAAATAATGAGGACCAATATAACTGGGTGTCTTATTGGTTCAGCCATATTTACTTTCGTTCGTTACGCCTGGCTTTAGTTCATAACGTGAACTGATCTACTGTTGAGTACGTTCTGGGTTTCCTTAACTGGTCGTGTATCTTATTTAATGGTGTTGCAGCTTCACGACACATGAACAAGTTGCATGTTGATGAAAAGATCACGAGTAGTTTGGAGCTTCTCTCACATCAGTCTCGGCAACAGCCATCACCAGGGTCTTGCCGCTCATGTTGTTTTGTTAAGGTTAATATATATTCCTTTGGTTCACTAATTGTTTCGTGCAAATTTATTTTGTTTATAGCCTAATTATTGCCATTATCATTAAGTTACTATGTTGTTACATCGTTCTTAAATCTTGATCAACGCTCAGCAGAGGTACGCCTGTTGGGAATGAAATGCTTTGTCACAATTAACACTTTCGCATAATCACTAATTGTCTTCGTTGTAAAGAGTCCTTTTGTATTATCTTTTTACCTCTACCAAGTGTATAAAGAGGTGTTGACACTACACATAAACAATGTTATGACTGTAATGTTGTGCCAAGTTGACCATTGTATATTTGTTTTCACATTAATTATAAAACAGAATCCATTACATCAACGCAACTCTTGTGTTTTACTCGCGAGTGATTAATTATCCACCGGCGTTCTATTCAAAGTGGTTTTATCACGTCTCTTAAGCACTGGTCATCTCTCTTTACATCTATAAGGAGTTCCAGCTGTTGTTCTTCACTGTCTGACACCATGCAGGGGATTATAGTGAGTGATATTGTGCTTGAGGCGGGGCAGCAGGCACTAGTGATCTGCAGGTGAGGACATGTGCTGCTCCGCCCCTTAAGTAAACACGCGTTATTGCTTGACCCACACACCCAGATCAATAGGAAGGAGGGTTCGTGAAAGTGTGGCGTTTGTCAATAGGGACGAATAAAAAGCTATATTACAGTTGTCGAGGTAGTTGACGTTGTTGATTACTGAAATATCGATAGCAATATGATGCTCTTTCATTTTGTTCAAGTTTGTAAGTGTAAAAGCATGTACATAATTTTGGTTAAATTTTTCCCTTCATCTACATTAACTTGTCTCATAACTCTTACACTGATGAATGAAACAAAACATCACGTACTCAACGAGGTCTTTAATCATTATAAGTGCCTTTTGTAACAATGAAAGGAGAAGGCTGAATGAGGGTGTGTTTACCAGGAGCTGGGTTGGGTGACATAGTCGGACAGAATGGACAATATCATGTCAAGTAGTGGGAACAAACCCATTACCTGCATCAGTGCACGAGGCAATGATATTGGCCGGTGTAGGAGTGAAGAGCTCCTTGATAAGTTCAAGGTAGCTACTGACCGTGTTAGAAAGAAAGGAATAACACCATATCATAGGTGGTGTCCTGCCTACAAGGAGAGTTGGTAGTGATTGGTTGTGAAGGACAGTTGGTGTCAATGACCATCTTGACAGATATTGCAAGTCATTATCAGTTTCATAAATTGACAACTGGGACAACTTCGGCAAAAGGGACCTGTTTGCTAGGGATAGGACACATTTATCTAGGGAGGGAGTGGCAACCCTGGGCAGCTCTTTTGATAGGGCAGTTGAAAGGATGTTAAAGTCTTTCAATTGCGAAGGGATCAAGGAGACTGCAGTAAGCACGGGAATGCATATGGAAAGGTTACCGGGAAAATGTGCTTGTAATAACAATAAGGCGAAATATAGAAGATCCAGATGACGACTAGCTTAAATGTGTATTATGCGAACAGTAGAAGTATGAGAAATTAAATATACTTGAAAAGTCGATATAATAGCATTCACTAAAATCTGGATTAACATAGACATGAGTTATCTGTAAAATATCAAATCAGGGATATACAGTACATTATATCATACTGATTGGAATATGAGGGAAGGAGGCAGGGTAGCAATCTATGTCAGGGATAATTTGAAGTATGTTATCAATAAGGAAATTAATCGTCTGGCGTTAGTTAAATAAAAAAAATTAAGTGGCGTGCCGGTAGTGAAGGGGTTAACGCCTTATATTCTTAATAATAAACTGAAATTACGGAGAAGTATATAATTTTTTATTAGATTACCCAAGAATTCCTGAGCAAAAGATAAGTTTTCTATGGAATAATGTAACAGAAAAATGGTAATACATCCCCAACTGAAGTAATTTTGCATAACCTTATATTCAACGGGGGCTGTCTCACGAGTGCTTTGTTGACATTCGTTGAGACTAAACTTTTTGGAGTAGCAGCTACTCCTCCAATCTATAAGTTATCAATCATAAATCGAACGACACTAACGTAGACTCGAGTTTCACCTAAACATTTTTGCCTTCAAGCTTTCTATGTGCCTCATGGCTGCTTCCGGTTATCCTCATACACCCTGCAAAGTATACATCCCTGACCCAATCCTAGTTTAATATAATATCAGATACCTTTGATAGTTATTGGCTAATATTTTGAAATATCCCAAGTTTGACCGCCTATCTTGTCTCTTCCAGAAGATTACCTCGGACGGTCAATTTCTAACTTGGACACACGTTATCAAGACAATTCCCATATACCGTACAGTGAAAATTCAGCCACAACATCAAAGTATATTCATTGCTAAAGGAAAGCTAACCAATATTCACTTAGAAGTTCATGGAGAGAAGTGATGGAATAGAGAAAGAGGTGCGTGTGTGTGCGAGGGGGGAGGGGATAATAATAACCATATTTTCTCCGTATAAGGTAGTAGCAGTAGTCCCTGGTTCGATCCCCAAGGAGAGCAAAACTATGGACAAATTTCTCTGTCATTTACCTCTGTCTACCCAAAAATAATTGGGAATCTTAATCGACTGACAGATCGTGTGTGGAAACAGAACGAGGGATGAGGGCAAATGGAGCGTGGCACTAAATACAAACACTGAGGAGAGACAATGCAATATCAACTGTAAATTTACCGTAATTAAGAGGCAAGTTATCCCTTCGGTCCTCCGACAGTTACCAAAAACCATCATGTACTTAATAACATTCTGACGGGAACTAATAAATATACTATGGGATAAAAACAACTTATCGAGAATTAAGATCCTATATATAATGCTGGAACATATATACACTGAACATAATACGTTACTCTCGGTGTTTCCAGATGCACAGACAAATATTCTATTTTTTTAAGGCAATTCAGGCTATTTTCTTCATTCCTCCGCAAGACTGATGCTCTGTGTAACAAAAGCAAATACTAAATGAAAATCCTAATAAAAGTAAATCGATAATGGTGCGAGTCTAAAACACGTCTTAGAAATAAAAATTTATTTACTTTTATTTTTCAAAAGACTAAAATACGTATAATTTCTTCTTGTATTGTTTTCCGAAACTTAATCTGGCCTTGAAACAAGAAAATCATATATATTCTATAGTTTACCCAAAAACGTTTTCTTTAATTCATCAATATTATTGTTTTCTTTGATTGCAAGCGATAACTTTTTAGGATTTTCAATGTTTTAAGTGTTATTTGCAATACACCTCATTACATAACAATGGGCTTTGATTTAATTATTTATTATAAATGACACCACTGCTGTACACCTAGTCATATGAACACTATTCAGTATTGATTAACTTTCTGAAGAACGCAAATCGTGAATATCAAGTAAAACCGCCAACTCAAGAGTGACTGACATCTAAGTAGGATGTGTTTGATATATTATTACAAAAAGAATACGGAAAAAAATACAAATATATACAATTTAAGCAGCGTTCTTGTCTTTATATATTCAGTCTTTACATTACATTTTTGTGTGTAAATACCGACTTTAATTTAATTGTAATGTACTGTACTCCTTAACAATTAATTTTTTAGAACTATTTCTCCCCGATGTTAACATGCAGGGTCCAAATCCCTTCACTCAGTCCCGTTTATTTAACAAGGGAAAGCTTTATTTTTGTCTTTTTATTTATGATATATTATGAAACCATCTGGTCCTTATGTCTGAATATTCTATGACCTTCCGATGTTGATAACACCATATTTTTTAAATGATTCCTAAAATGACATAAATCTATTTGGACATTAATAAGTTCGAAAGATCATAATAGATTCAAACATACTAGAATACATTTCACATTGAACCAACATCAACAAGAGGACTTCAACATGTTGTAGTAAAGGGACCTAACTTTTCAAATTAAATTTTCTGAACTTCGAGAAATTTCTTAAACTTCGTTGCCCTCAGACTACATAAGTAGAGTCGAAGTCCATACAGTGTTAACAAACAGTAAACATTATTAGGAAAAGGTAGGGCTAGAATTGAAGACCCACCAATACCGACTGACAATTATACGCAGCTTCCGTAATAAATATAAATTCTTACATGTTTAGGTCTCAATATCCAACTGACACACATCTTATCATTTAGGGTTAGTAAAAGGATTCAGGTCTTGTGAGATGCACTGTTAAACTAATACAAGTCCTGATGATAAGCGACTGTAGGTGTCAACCATAACATTGATAAAGATGTTACATAAATCATCTACAATTAAACACAGGCCGCGAGCCGTTACCATGGCAACACTTGATAAATGTTGACACGATTTGCCGAAAATTTAATATGAGGACCTTGTTATACATAGAACAAACCTACCATGCTTGGTGCACACCCGAGGACCCGTTCTCGAGTTATTGAGAGGACACAAACAGGACCGAAAACAATGCAGTGTCCGTCATTTGCGAGCAGGTTGAAATATACAGTTGTGATGCATCTAATGTACAGTACCTCACCAGTAATGTACTTTATACACCCTGTGTTATGTTGTATAATACCGTCACAAACATGTACTAATGTTGTACAAGGTAGAAGATGTGCCTTCCTGTACATCTACCTTCCTGTACGCCTACGTTAATGTACGTCGACCTTCGTGTGCGTCTTTCCCGAACGCCTATCTTCCTGTACGTTTACTTTGGCATCCATGTCTTCCTAGCACCCGATGCTCATTTATTCGCCCCGCGGTAGCGTCAATTTCGTTATCTCGCCGGAAATGGAAAGCTGATACGGCGTGAGGCACGTCAGACGACCTGCAGGCTGGAGGCGCCCCGGACCACTACTGCTGTCAACATTTACCTGGACTCTGTTTCACGACGACCGAAAGTTATTTACTAATGGGGAAAAATGTTGGCCACGTTGGTTCTGACGAGTTTCTGATGTGGTTATTTCCTGTTATTAAATGGCTGAATAGAGGGGAAAATTGAGAACGTAGTAGTCTCATCCTCTCAGAGTTTTGAGAAGAGGAAGTTGGATGCGAAATAATAACAATGTTATGGGAATTCAGTTTGTTTTTAAGGTTTTTAATGTGATTGATTGTGTGAAAGATGAGTAAATATTACTGTCGAGGAACTTATTGGACTATGATACTGCGATAAAATATGGACACAAACCTGTACGATCATAATAACACACACACACACACACACACACACACACACACACACACACACACATACTAAACTGAGATCCGTTCGTGTGTGTGTGAGAGAGAGAGAGAGAGAGAGAGAGAGAGAGAGAGAGAGAGAGAGAGAGAGAGAGAGAGAGAGAGAGAGAGAGAGAGAGAGAGCTGTTACAAGTCAGTCATTTTGTAAGAAGACAACGTAAATTGTAAAATATCTGTGATAATCATCTGTATCACGAACTATTACAAGAATGTGATGCGATTAACTAACTTACAATAAGATTTTGATATATTAGGTCAAATTAGGTTAGTCTGAGTTTTAAGAATAGTTAAATTTTCACAAATCTTGGTTGAATAACATAATCTAACTTAACGTAACGTAACCTAGACATACCACAACATAATATACACTATACATATCAAATTTTTGTAAACGGAAAATTTTCTCAAGTACAGTATTTTATGTAATCTGCCTCTGTCTACCCAATAGTAACCGGAGACCTGGATGTTCATTGATTGCAGGATCGTATATCTGGGTAAAGATTTGCCAGTGAGGTAGGTAAGTTGTCCGTTCTTCATGGGCTACTTCTTGACATCGGATCATAAACCTCACCACCTCAGGGTGTTGTGTGTCCCTTTTCTCACCGGAAGTCCTGCTGCTGTACCATCCACAACATTGGAATGGAGCACCACACGCACATACAGTTGTAGTAGCCGTAGTCACCTTCCTCACGAATTCACCTCACATATATAGATACACAGAAACGCAATCTGACGACGGAAATAGCGTGTTTTACAGCCTGGAGCGTGATGCTAGGTGAGGGTCTTGAGTCTTTGTTCAGCGTGATGCCATGACTGCTCAGTGCTCACTTCCCTCCACGGTGCTGATAGTATTCCACCGTCCGACACCAATCCCTCGTCGCTGGCACAATGGTTGTCGGCGATAAGGTGAGATGCAATGGAGGTTGTAGCATGGAAATATCGCTCTTGATACTACGGCCGACTCCTATTATGACACTTGTTCTTGTTATTCTGTTAACGGTGGTTCTGTTCATCGAGACGATTTTGGTTATGTATTTTTAAAAGACGATTCTGCTGTATTTCTTGTATTTGTTATGTGGTTCTTGTTATCTGCGGCGGCAATTTTTAAGGATCGCAACAACGGTACTGTTGTCATAAGTGTCTGCCATATTGTTTCTTCTATTTGTGACGTGTGTGTCCATACCGATGGCAGAGGTGAAGCAGCACATTAGTCAGCTGTTAGATCAGGGAGTAATCCAGCATAGTGAGAGTTCGTACTCTGCCGCCATTGTAGTAGTGAGGAAAAAGGACGGAACGCTGAGGTTGTGCATTGATTACCGAAACTTAAATAAGGTCACGGTACGCGATGCGTTTCCTCTGCCTTTGATGTTTGTGATAACAGTTTTGTTTGCATTTGACGTTTGTATCATTGTTTAGAACACAGCATTGAATCTGTTTACCATAACGTAATTCATTCTATTATTTGTGAAGATGGTTTCTCACTTTTGCCGGCAGCGATTCATTATCATTGTTCCTTACAACGATGGAATTGGTCGCGTGGAAAGATACTTCTTGTGTTATTTGGTAAATATGCATCTGTATCCTTGACTGTACTCCCGTCAACAGATAACTTAAGCCAATATTTCTGGTATTAATATATATTTTTTTTTTGTCACAGGGTAAAATAATTAATTCGATGGTTGTTTAGGCTGTCAGAAGATTTTTGTATAAAGAAAGTTTCTATGTTGTTTTAAAGTGATTTCTAATGTTATCAGGTCCATGGATTATTTTAACGTTCCGATGACTGATTAAAGATCACCATAACAGGTCAATAATTTTTTGTGACCTTCATTCACTTCATTATTCAGGTCATAAAGATTTTCATCAACCTTCACATCACTTAGAGCATAACAATAGATCTTTTTACTCACTCCCATCATCCCATGGCTTTCAGAGGAACGGGTATTTTACTAAACACTAAATTTCGTATTACTTAATGGCGATGAAGACTATAATAATAAAACTACGGTAATTCACCACAATGCGGAAAAAACAACAACACTATAACGTATTTAAATAATTATAATGCTACTGAAATAATAAGAATTGAAAAAATATATATTGCTAATATAAATAAAACAACAATAATAATGATACTAATAATATATCAACAATAACACTAAAAACAATAATACAGCAAAATTTAACTAAAATCATGATAAGTTCTCTACCAGAATCCCTATGATGGTAACTTAACTGAATGTGGGTCATCTACGGGTGGTACTTGGTAACTCGATCCGGCTACAAATTGGATAAAAGAGAAGAATGTACTATCCAATCTGCCGCCACAAAACGTACAATATCTTAGGAACAGAAAATGAAAACAAAAAGTAATATTGACATCTTCAAGTGAAATGCAAGCATGCAAGCAGAAAGTCTCGTATCACCCTCGAAAAGAAGGCTTACGGGCTATTCTCATGGTCGACAGGACCCAATAATACGAGCGTGATTGGTGGCAAAAAGTAGCATGCACAAACTTGAGCCTCGGAGAACTCCATCCTTACCCAAACATTCCAGAGGAACGAGATTTGCACCACCCAGGCAAGCAGGGTCAGCATCCTCTTGAGACATCCAAAGTCCTTGTGCTTGAAATACATGCACGGGAGAATTTCAATGGGGGGTGGGGGGGGTGGGGGGGATAATCCTAGGCTTCTTTTAAGTCAACGTTCAAATTTATTGATCTCAGATTGAGCGAGTGTCTGCTGAAGACACATGCGTGCTGTGTGTTGATATTCAGCTCAATGTTGACGTATTTTGGAACAAACCGGATGAGAGAAAAAGGGATTGATAGAGAAAGAATTATAGAATAGACAGATGGCGAAAAAAATAATAAAGAGAGAGAGAGAGAGAGAGAGAGAGAGAGAGAGAGAGAGAGAGAGAGAGAGAGAGAGAGAGAGAGAGAGAGAATGTAACAGCCCTTCTAAAGGCTAGGGGAAGACATATTAGATATAAGTACATTGAACTTTTAAAACAACAACCACAGAAGGTAAGGGCTATAGACGACACACTACAGTTGAGGAATAATAAGTGGGGTGGTGAGATTCTGAGGACTGTATTGCTCTGTGTTGGTGACTGATGTAGATTTCCCTGTTTTCGTGCTTGTTGCCGGAGTTGGTACCAGAATTTACATCCTTTTGATCTGAGTGCGGGTGAAATGGTT
Source organism: Homarus americanus (assembly GCF_018991925.1). Taxonomy (NCBI): domain Eukaryota; kingdom Metazoa; phylum Arthropoda; class Malacostraca; order Decapoda; family Nephropidae; genus Homarus; species Homarus americanus. The sequence continues at coordinate 665,341 of NW_024723484.1, forward strand.
GGAGTCTTGTTGCCAGACTACAGGCTGTCAAGTCAGGCTATCGAAGTGTGACACCAGTATTATTATAGAACATTCAAAGTTGTAACCAAACATTACCAGATGTGAGGAATGTTAGTCTTATTTACATAAGAAATAGGAATTGGGAAAATGATTGAGCAATCGGTTACAAATCTGATAACAAAATAACGTCCTCACAAAACAAGATTCTGAGATTACCTGAGTGTTTCGCATCGTCGAGTATACTGGTAAATGTATTGTGGGGAAGATTTATCTCTACATTTCGTGCGTCATGCATGAAGCCCTCACAACGGTCTGGCTCACATCTTTACTAATGGGAGAATTATTAGAGTGGTGCTTCAAAACGGGTCGAACACGATCCGGGTCGTCTGGGGAGCGTCGGTTGTAAATCACCGCCACCACAAATGTATTTTCGATAGGCACATCTCTTGATGGTTTCTTCAACAATAGTTAATGGGGGAGACCCTTCTCGTTACGATGGACGCAAGAATATATCACTGTTGCTTCATCACCTTCTAACTCGTAAAGGAAAAAAAATAGATGTAATAAACATGAAGATCTCGTGTCCTCTGTGTCTCAGTGTTTATTATTATTATTTTTTTTTAATAGCTAAACACCATGGTGCTTTTTTATACTATACACAAGCTCTTTGGTTATCAGCTTTATTTGTTTTCTATAAAGGGACAGGTTCCATGCCTCTCCGTACGAATTTACACTGACGGCCAAGCAGCTCAAGACACTGTTACTTGTTGCTGCCGGAACTCTTGATCCTGTGGCTGACACTTGTTGCTGGTGATTGTTAAGGTTCTGTGGATTACGAAGTTGCATTTTACTGGTGGACGAGTGCGTGTGTAGTAGGTCTTCGTGTTACTTGTTCCACTTAAAAGGATCTCTGAAGCGTACTTTTAAAAGTCTGTACCTGCATGAACTTTGATGTTTCCTTGCTTTTGATAAACACAAGAGACTACTGTTAGATATTGGTCTTATAAATATGAAGTAACTAAGATACGGATATGAGTACTGTGAAGAAATAATTAGGCGTCGTTTTCACATTATTATTATTATTATTTTGTTTCCTGGACTACATCACGTCACCTTAATGTTTAATGACTAATCTAGGGATGCATACTTGCAAAATTCCTGCACGCTCTTACTTGACATTTCCCTTCTCTCACCAAGGAAGAGTTTTCTCCAGCGTGTGTATCACTTCTCTAGCTGTGCCCCGGGGTGGAAAGAATAGCTGGCAGAGATTATTAGAAAGAAAAGGAAGTGGCAGAAACTGTATGAGGTCTATTTAAGAACGCTCGCCATTCTCCTTTGCCCGCCTTAGTGCCGGGGAAGCGATTTTTCAGTGATCGGTGAGGCCGGACCCAACACCATCTCACTACAGAACCAATGAGAGCAAGATGTGTGCCACGTACTCTAACCCAATTTCAACGAAATAATATAACAACAGACAACCACTTACTATTACTGACAGGTTTAAATATTTTTTTTTTCAATACAGCTGAGAGGACTTACAAAAGGAACATGTAAGACGTACACTGCTGACTAACACACACATCAAGAAAATTTCATAAATTCTATTAACTTTTCCTTTAAATTTCCTATCAACGATTTATTTATCAACTTATTTATTCAATTGTTCTTTTACGTTATATTTAGCATAAACATATTATAATGTTGATATGTTTACGAGTGTAGTGGAAATTGTGCTCCTTTTAATATGAGACTACCTCGGTGACTGACTGGTGAGGTTATTAATCGAAGAAAATGTTCGGTGTCTATGGTACACGAGAGGTGTTTTAAGTCTGGTGATGGGAATAACGTTTGGTCCAGAACACTCTAAGGTTGTGTATGAGGGGGAAGGGGACAGTACAGCGACCAGTAGAGACAAAAGAAACTTGCTGAGTATCAATAACACGTTCGACTGAAGTCCCACAGCAGCCCTCGAGCAGGGAGCTGGAGTGTATGTAAACTTTGGCTCGAGCGGCCAGGCAATCAATGTGAATCGGGTATCTAACAACGCCACTCTGTTTATCCTCTCGCGCTCTCTGACAAGTTACAACAAATTCATTTATTTCAAAAAATTTATAGGCAATAAAATCAACAGACCAGGATATGTAAAAACGTGAAAAAAATTATATTGGCTATATATTCCTTTTTTAAAATAATAATTTTAATTTTATCGTGTCTGTGATATGTCGAACAGAGAGCGATATTAAAAACGCGAAATATAAATTCTGGGAATGGAAACTAACAATAATGTCAACGCTCGGTCTTGCAATATCCGCCGTATAATCGAATGCTTTGATTCTGTTGAATTTCCATTCTGTAACCAAAACTTTTATATTTATGCTTGGCGGAGCATGATGGACAAATGTGGGACTATTGTGTTTGCTTATGAGTGTGTGTCAGTGTGTTTGCTGGTGTTTGTTTAGCGGAGTATCCGACTTTGTTTTTTGTAACCTGGAGTGTTTGACTGCTGTAGCGGTGTAGTGTGTGTGATGATGCATTTTGTCATGTGCACGAGCCACGATGAGTTGCTCCATGTTTAACTTACCAACCTTTTGCTTTTATCACTCTTCTATATTTATATATATTGATCTCTGCATACATATTACCTCGTTTAAATTTTTGTGATCATGTGACTTCATTCTTTAGATCTCATTCATGGAGTTACTCCACATAAACATATAGCACTGTAATGAATTGTTACTTGTCTACTTAAGATATACAGTGAACGCTGGAAGAACACAATGATCTACAATTACTCTGCTTATTCAGTTAATGTGAACGATGTTATATTGACCCACCAGTGAGGGGAACAGTGTGTGGGGGTAGACCCAACAAGACACTGACAGCTCTGGGGTGTATTGTCTCACTTATCACGTATGTAATTCTTGGCTCGATAAATCATATAGTGATCATTATGTGATACCAATGACTCAATTTCCATAGCTGTTTCAAAAAGAATGCAAGTGTAGTAGATTGTACAAAAACGTGCAAAGACTTGCTTACCTATATACTATTATATACAGTCAAACACACACACACACACACACACACATACATACACATAAATTTACAGGCACACACACACATGCACATCCAACCAAACAGACAGACTAACACACATCCACCAGAAATATGAGGTCAATATGCAAATTTATAATATTATTGCCAGAAATATATGGAACACACACAGGTGACCACAAAACACATATTCCGGTGTGGACACGCGCAAGTCAACGTGGGATTGGTAATATGAAGAATCGTTTCTCATTATTTTTCATTCATTCCTCAATACTGCTTTATATAAACACACCTTTCGGGGTAATATACCGCTATTCTCCAAACTAAATTCATAAAAAACTTTACAGCTGAATTAAATCGTAATGGACCATTGTACAGAAAATACCGAATTCCTCAAACACTATTCAACTTACAAAAAATTATTGATATATTTCACTCTATTATCTTTATTTTCACCCATTCTCGTCACCTCAATCCTCGTCTACACTCTAAGTCGGTCTCCATGGAAACTAGACTAATTATATTATTAATGAATCACTGGACACACGACGTAGTTTTTCACGATTAGTCTTCTGAAGATAAAAGTGACGAGTGAATATACTAGAAACACACTCACATAACACGATGAATGATCTAATAGGCTCCAGTCTTAATAGGCCCCGAACTGTTCACTCGTGATTCCCCCTCTTCCACAAATCTCAATGGTTAGATTAGGCTGAGGTTTATTGGGACTAGAGTCTATAAGAACAGAGAGTCATTTAACAGCAGCCAGACAACAAAGACGCCCCGCCGCCATGTACACAGACGCTGGCAAAAACGAGCACTAATCCCCAGGTGCCAACCAACGTCAGGGTAGGAAGTGTTCAATCAATCAGAGGTAAGCAGCACTCATGAGGGACACAGTGATGCCTGTTGGTTAAGCTACTCACGTCTGGGAAATCTTGTTTTGAAATTATTGGTGCAAAATAATTGATTTAAAGTGAGTTTTTCTTTGAGGCATTAATCTTACCTACCACCCCTCCCCCATCCCCTATCTCTCTCACACACATACATACACTTGCATTCATACATACATTTTAACTATGTATGAGTTGAGGTAAATAAATGAATACTTCCCAAGGACTATACCGTCAGGGTTGGAAAAAGACATGCAATTATTGATATATGACAAGACACTGACTGGTTTAAATAATGTCAATGAAATCAAGTGAAGTTCTTATGCAGCTTTGTATTAAGGTTAGATATGGGAAAATATAACTAAAATAAAGCTCCAGAACTTGAATTTGATTTAATAACACCAAAATTTATGTGTTGGCAGGAATTCCTCTGCTCATGTATTTTGAAGCGTGCTCTTAGAGACATAAACGAAATTAATAGCAGACAGTTAGTTATACGTCAGAAAATTTGATACAACAGTACACAATCAAATAAATTCTTACTCGTGTTTTAGTCCAAGCTGCTATTTTTAGTCATTTATTTTTTTTATAAAGATTGAAGAGGAGTTAAAAAAAAGTTGTGAAAATATTAATTTTTACGCTATAACGAATAAAAAATTGCTGATTTAAATGATGAGTTAATTTACAGTTTCAAATAATTTTATCTACATCATGTCAACCCTAAACCCACACCCAATGTCTTACTGAGGGCCAAGACGTGTTAAGCCTGCCTGAAGTTCTTCTGGGAACTAACTAAGAGTATGTGGCAGTTGAACTATTCGACGCCCCTCGTTAACTCTGAAATATATAGTCTTGATGAACACTAATGAGAAAACTTTTTAATAAAGTCACTTATGTTTTTTTTTCTACTTCCTGTCAAATTATCTACATTTAAATTGTAAGGTGATAATATTAATGCGATTTATGAACATATTATTAGCGTATCTTGTCCATTATGGTCCGAGAGCTTAATCTTACTCTTATGGCTTGTGAAAAATCCTAAAATTCTAATCCTGAACATAGGAATCTAAGTCCCATCCTAACCCTAAGGCTTGCTTTAGTGACATTGTTTCCGACTTATACAATCTGAGTCACAAAATTTGGAAATTGACGGAACCGCTGGCTAGTGAACGAGATGTGAAGCAAGGATGACTAAAAGGAGAAGTGAAGGAAAGAAGAAGTGAAGGAAAGAAGAAGTGAAGGAAATGATATACAATACGAGATGATATAACATGATCGAGATGGTAATTGATGTTTGATGACGAGGACGAAAGACGAGAGAAATTATGAAAAAAAATCAGCTTTAAGTAGGATGAAATATGAATTAAATTTATCTACGGTTATACAAATTTGAGCCCCTAAATTTACACAGACTTGGACGAATATGTTTGTGTTTAACTGTAGAAAAAAGTTTATTGTATTTACTAGAGAGGGTATTTACTGCTTAATATATTGCGGTTATAAAAAAAAATGAACTAGAAAGATATATGGTATCTTTCTTGGGAAATATATATATATATATATATATATATATATATATATATATATATATATATATATATATATATATATATATATATATATATATATATATATATATAATTAAGGTTTTTACCTTCAGTTTTTAACAACTTAGTAGCCCATGGTATAAGTAATATGATAGGCCATAACGTGAAGTAAACTAATGATATATTGAGACCAAATGTGTTTTCTCGTGACCAAGAAATGAAAAAAAATGAAAACAAAAAGTGAGCTAATTGGATGTCCCGGCAGGCAAGTAAAAGGAGGACCTGCAAAACAATTTCATTGGTTTCTCCTCAGAGTGTGGACGTCGGGGTATTCATCAGCTGGGAACTTTTGCAGGCGGCAAGAAAAATGCTTATTGCTCCAACCGGATTTTAAACTGCAATTTCCCAAAGTTTTCGTCTCGAGAACTCTTTAAGAGTCGCAGTTGACTCGCCGGAAAAGTCTATTAATCATCTCATAATCTAAATCGGTTTTGCGTCTCGGTGTATTGAGGTCCCGGGTTGATGATGATCTTGGCCGACCAGGCATTATTTCTAAAAGTAAAATTATCAACGGGACAATCTCGACTCAGCTAGTTGGCAATCTGTACTTGACAGAATAATTTCCTATCCTCGGCGCTCTTCGTTGATTTAAAGGAAATATCAATTATAAAGTCATCTCAAGTAGTTTTTGGTAAAGTGTCACCCTAAAAGGACGTCACCGACATGTTTAATGTTCTCGACAAATGAGAAATTTAAGGCGCCCGTCACCATGTGGTGGATTAGACGACAAAACTTTACGTGAAGAAGGTGTTTGTGAGGCCGGCATCCCCACCTTAATGGTAAATTACACCATGTGGCGGTACACGAGGACGACACAACCAACAAACAAATAACGTGGACGCAACACGAGAACGGCAAGATGAACCACTGCCTTGGATACGAGGGAACTCAGAGATGAACGAACATCCAGACACAGTAAGTCACCTTCGAAGCCATCTTTAACGTAGTAAAAAACATTAGTAGTAAGCAACAGGACAGATCGTGAGATAGAGGAGACGGGTGACGACGATACGTACTGTACTCATCACACACTGTCAACTCTGAAGCTGGTTGGAGTCGCTCGCTGTTCCTGATTCAACAGTGCTGGCAGCGGCTGTCACTAATCAAGTCACAGTAATGGTAGAGGAGCACAGGCAAAACTACAATGTATATAACGCGTGTAACGAGGCGCCGTATGTCACTATCCCATCCTAGTTGATCAAGTGGACATCATAAGGACAGTCATCTTTGTGTCCTGAAGAAAGGAGGAAGAGAGGGCAGGAGCGAGTGGGGGGAGAGACAGAGGAGGAAGACAAGGGAGGGGGCAGGGGGTAGAGATTGGGGGGGGAGGAAGAAGAGAAAGAAGAAAAGGGAAGAGAGGAGGAGGAGATGGAGGGATATGAAGATGAAAAGACAAAAGGACAAAATGGGGGAGGAGGAAGAAAAGGAAAGAGAAAGAAATGAAAGGAGAGCAAGAGAGAGATAGAAGGAAGAAAGATGAAGTGAGAAAAAAATAGAGGAGAAAGAGAGGGGGAAGCGAGAGGACAAAGGACAAGCCAGGTGAGGGAGAGAAAAAGGTAGACTCAGGTGTTCTCCATCATGTGGACGACACCGGTAGGAGAGGAAAAAGACTAATAGACTATTGGAGACTTTCTTGCTGTTGTTGTTGGGGATCACGTTACTTACTCTGTTGGTACGGCTGGTGGTGGGAGGGTGGTGTGGCTGTACTGGGAGTGGGATGTGGGTGTAGTGGGAGTGGGGTGTGGCTGTAGTGGGGGTGTGGCTGTAGTGGGAGTGGGGTGTGGTGGGTGTGGGATGTGGCTGTAGTGTGAGTGGGGTGTGGCTGGGAAAAGGTGTAGGGTGCTGGCAGAACTATTAGTGTGGCTCGTGGAAGGTGTAGTTTCCACGTTCTAAAAATAGAACATGGATATCACCTGCTGAGGGATATAAATTATGTCCTCTTATCGTAGTTATATTTCAAGGCGGGAGGCGGTGTTCTCTCTCGTCCCAGAAGTGAAACACAACACTCGCCTCGGTGTGTTAGTTCTTCGCTCCTTGTCGTTTATGTTGCGGTGTTTGTTTGGTGTAAGGATGACATGAGATGAATCATAGAATATCCTCTGAAGTAAACCCGCATGTTGCTCGTAAGGGAAAACGTAAACCTCTCCAGAACAAAGGAATACAGGCAACTTGTTCATGAATTATTGCTATGCATCAATTCCGTTGTTTCTTGGGTTATGCATCAGTCTCTCTTGTTCTTGAATAATGCACCAAGCGTAGCTGGGTGATGCATCAAACCAACTCGTTTCTGCACAATCCATCAGCGAGTGGAGGCTTGCACCTACACGCAGCCGAGGCTGGCGTGGTGGCTGTGAGTTACGACTCCCAGTAACCCAGGGACACAAATCACAGCTTATCACGGCCCTCGCCGCTTCGTCGAGTTCTCACTGGTGTGACGCCCCATGCCCCCACTCATATACACACTGTTGATTTCTGCCGTCTCTACATTACGATGGCTACATAAGAATTTTCGAATTTTGTACTACACTAGTGATGGATCGGATGTCAGATTTCTGATATCAACAGATGTGGATGTGAAAATTTGACATCCATCACTAAAATATACATATATATATATATATATATATATATATATATATATATATATATATATATATATATATATATATATATATATATATATATATATATATATATATATATATATATATATATATATATTCTTGGACCGTCACAAATACTTTTCTCACCAGGAATGTTATGCTTAGCAATTTGTGACAATGTTTACGTGTCCGTTATGTAGAAATGTGTTGTATATTCCCACTAGTCAGCAAGTGTAATTAATATTACATCTCAAAGAGACTTTTAAAAAGGATACTAAAGTCCTTTTAGGAATTACTGTACCTTTATTATGGCACCGTACTAAAAGCACATAAGATTAAAAGTGTATTTGGCAAAATTTTATCGTATTACATATTGCTAACTTTTCTTACAGTCTAAATTCTGCTGTAAGTAATGTCGTTTTTACTGCTTTTAGCATTAATGGTCCACGCTACCAACTTATAAATCCCCTGCCACACACATTTAGATAACTTAATGGACTCCGGCATGAGATTCTGGGGTTCAGCATCACGCCTGCTATTTAGTGAAGGTGAGAAAAATCTTAAAAACTCTCATATAAACGAGAAATAGAATCACTCTCTTTTATTAGTGCTTTTAATGCATGTCTTTATTTATAGTGTCCTTATATATAATAATAATGTAGCCTCAGCGCAGGGCACGATATTGAGCCCGCACCTGCCACCCGCAAGGCCCTGGCTCTCACAACCTGTAAGATCTTGGCAAACTTCCCTAAGTCCTGGCCCAAACCCATCTCATAAGCACCATCTCCTCATCAAATTAGTGCAACTTACTATATGAGGCTGGTGAGTATGCAAATGTTTGTAGGGAAATGAAAAGACTGCAGTGGGACATTTTGGGATTAAGTGACGTAATATATAGGTTCAAATGGCATTAGCGATGAAGATTTTTTCTTCATATATTCAGGTGGTGAAAAGCATGAGAGAGGTGCTGGTATTCTTGTAAACCAGAAGTTGAGAAGAAGTGTAAAGCTGATATTGGGCAGTGTCAGATAGTTTTTTGTTATTCAATAATTATTATGCAGACTATACGGCTATACATCATAAATTCTCATCGACCCCAAAGGAACCTATTTCTGGCCAAATATGTCAACAACTGTAGAAAGTCGAATCACATTTATTACTTCTGTTATCTGTCATTAGATGGAAGGAGAGCTTCATGTATTTCCCATGTTAGTTAACTTATATAATCATTCATATTACGTACAATAACTAAAACTTAATTTTATGTAATTCGTATCTCAGTTAGCTTCGGTTTAGGCACACCCATTACGTAAAATGCGTAGTTATAAAAATTAAAACCGACTCATATAATAGACGTTGGTTATCACATCCTTTATCTGGTATAGGACCCGGCTTTCAATCCTGAGGTTTTAAATACGAGCAGAAAAATATGTCCCATTGTCGTGTGTGGATGCCCAAAATGAACTCCCAGCGGCTTGATAACATTGCCCATTATAAGAAAGATTAAACACAACTGTTCTCCGGTTCATCTGCTATTTACAATACAGTATTAAGAAATCCCACCGCGTGTCATCTTGATTCATTTAAAACGAAAATAAGTTTCGCAGTGGATTATTATTTTTCTATTCCAATAGCACACGTTTTGTGGACCAGCCCAACACACAGTTAGAATTTAAGGTTCCTAGTAGACTCATCTTTCAGCCCGGATTCATTATCACACTGTCTGTACGAGGCAATTTTTCCTTACTTTCTGACTCCCACCTAATTTTAGTTGACGTGTGTAACTTCTCATGGTTGTCAACAAATCACGGAAAATAACTTTACTCAGTCCACTGTGAAAATAAAATGTAAATCATCCGCGTACTACATATATATTGTGTTAGGTAAACAATTAAATCTTGAAATATTAAATTATTATATTACCAAATACAAGGATATTCGCCAGTGGCATTTCAGATTTTTTTAAATATAAAACATATTTACAAAAAGCACATTATCACTACACACATCAACTACTACAATACACTTCGGTGTGCATGTAAATTAATGAAACGTTTGTATTTGGTACACTGGCAGTGGACACACTTCGGCTATGGTCATGAACACTTCATTGACATGTGGTTAATGCATAATGGTGCTCATGGCACTGTCAATGGTGGCGCGTTGTGTCCACGTAGCTTTGTGTTTTATCCCAGTATTGTACATTATTTACCACTTGAACAAATACTGCTGTCTGTCTCTCTCTTACACCTCACTCTCTCTTTCTTTCTCTGTCATTCACCACAAAGAACAGTGTTTCCAAACATTTTCTGCATTATCAAGTTTTCCAATATACAAGACGCTCTTTTTTCCAACAAATCGTTTCGATCAAAAATAAATAAACTTATTCTTTAGCGGAGCTCAGGTCAGATTCTCATAACCCGTCCAATAGATGTAATTTCTCGAGGCAATAAAAAATTAATGTTGGAAAAAAAGTGCTGAGAAAACACACATCTCTCCTGCTACCACTGAACCGAGTATTCTCTTTAGAGGTGTCTTATGTATAGTTCATAATACCCCCTCTTCTTAGGCAGATGCAGATGGACTTGTTAAATAAACCTTTATTCCATCATGATCGAGGCCATCACGTCTCAGACCGCCCTAGTGACAAAGGTATAGTTTAGACTTCCTTCTATTCTGTAAGGCTGGTTGTTCGTGATGAAAGTAAACAGCCGCTGTGTGATGTAAATCATTATTTTTTATGCACATTTTGCTGCGTGAATTTTTGCGCCCAATTAAAACAAATTGGTTAAGCAATTTTGATTAGTGATTTAATTTGTTGTGCTTACATGTTTTTTTTTCTGCTGGACACAAACATAGGACAGGCCATTAAAAAGTCTTTTAATAAATCGAACGTAAAAATATTTTGAAAATATAACTACGGTAATAAGGTGTATATTTGGACTGCAAAGTAATATTATGCTAATATGGACTAATTACAAGCTCTGATATGTATCGTTAACAATGTCATCTGTATTACATTTAATTAATGAATAAATAATGTTCCAAATTTGTATTACGTAAAATCGAAATTCATCTCCCTATAAGATGGCTAAGAGTAAGATTATCCACCAGAGTTATATAAACACTTAGTCTCTCTACATCACTGTTAATTACCGCAGGTATAATTCAAAGGTTTTATCAGAATAACAACGAGGGAAACTAAAAAACCTAAGACTATCCCGACACAGTAACATATCACAATATATAATTTTCTCAATTCAGAATTCAACCGTATCCTGTTGTGTCCTTACCTAGAGCAATATTGAGTTACTCCAGCGAGGTTCCTGCGAGCACACTAGTGATTATTATTGATTAACGGCGAGTAGCAGATAAATCCCTGAGAGTGAAAGGCATCTAAGCACGCTATTTCCAAGTCACCACAGCCCCTCCAGGCAGCATCAGTGTCAATATACCGTAATTGTTTCGACGACTGAGAGTAAAACCGATGTTCGTATGAAAATAAAAGGCATGTACCACTGTATACTGCAAATGTGGTTACCATATGGTTTTGTTAATCCTTTTATAAAAATAAACTCAACACGGAATAATCGGACCACATGAACATTAGACAACCAAGCTTATTTCACCTGAAGATTAACCGGCTAAACGCTACCTGGTGGGTTGGGGGTTTAAGTTAAGTTAGGTTAGGTTAGTGTGTGTAATCTTCAGGTGATCCAAGAAAAACACTTTTTTTTCGTCTCTCTTCCTGTTCCAGTATTTATTTAAGGGTCATCCCACACAAGCCACTGTCAACCTCCCCACCTGGCGCTTTCTAATTTCCTCACTTTCTTTCACACACATCTTTCTCAGTACACTCTCCTCACCTGTCACTCCTATTCCCATTTCTTTCTCTCTCCCATATCTTTTATATCTTAATATACTCTTCCATTTACTTTTCCTCCCCTCTATTTCTTACACACTTCTCATCCGCCACCATCCCACTCCCTACTTTCTTTCTTTCACTTAATACACTTTTCTCTCCTATTTCCTTTCCTCGCTCCTCCACCCTTGTCCTCCTCTTCCTCGCTCCTAGTCTTCCCTTAGCTGCCTCGGCTCCATCATCCTCATTCGCTCATTTTCCCTCAAGTTGGTCGGCATCATCCTCATTCGCTCATTTTCCCTCAAGTTGGTCGGCACAAATTCGGTGAACAATCCTCTCCAGTGAGCACGCCGCGACCAAGGTTCTGGCACGGGCATCGCTGTGTAGATAATTAGATAAGCTACTTCATTAGTTGGTAATTAAGGCGTGAAGACTTTAGTAAGGGCTATTAAAGGTGTGCTGGTATCCTTGTTCATCTCGGAGAGCGCCTGTGAATGGACTCATGAAGGCCGTGGGGGAAGGAAAAAACGAGTAACGAATAGTTTTAGGACTTCCATTTTTCTAATTGTGCCTTCTTCCCCTCTGTATATATGGGAGGGGGGAATTAAGACGTAGTCGTGGGTACTGTTTATATAACGTGATGTAAGTGATGACCAATCCAAGTGTGAGGAAAAGTCGCTTTAAGTTAAATTTAACGTTCAAAAAACCAAAGTGAAGAGAAGATTAAGGAGCACGATTTTATAGGCCAAAATATGACTTGCTTCTGATAGGAACTTTCTGCTCATAGCATTCAGAACTTCTCTGTATCTCTGTAAGAAAGAGAAGAGCTGTCAAATATAAAAGAAAATTAAGAGAAAAATTCACTGACAGAAAGGAGCTTGAGAAAAGATGAAAATATGACGAGGGAAAGATTAGGGGAACTTCTTAAAATACAAAAAGAGGTGCGAGAGATGGCCACAAATATTATGGGGTAACGAGTGTGTGAGGCGAGGAAGATAAATGGTTCGGGGAGTTTCTCCTGATGGAGGGAAGATGTTAAAAGAGAGGGTGTTGGAGGAGAGAGATGATCATTGCCACTAAAAGAAAAGCACCGGATGTACACACCAAGATGGATTCACACCGTGTTACAGTGTGGACACCACCGTTATATATATATATATATATATATATATATATATATATATATATATATATATATATTGACAAAATCACACAGGGAAAAGGGAAAGAATGGAGAACCTTAGCTTTCGTCTTTATTTAAGACGTCTTGAATAAAGACGAAAGCTAAAGTTCTCTATTGTTTCCCTTTTCCCTGTGTGATTTTGTCAATATATATATATATATATATATACACTACTATAACCCATTCACATCTCATCTTTAAATGGCCGAAAACATAAATCCTCGTCAGCGTTACGTTCGACTTTTGTAAATAATGTTACAAAGTGGGGCTTTCAGATTCTTAAGAACGTTCCTTGTCTATTCACTTTGCACACCAAGTTAGGTCATGAGAAGAGCTCCACATCTCCACACGCTCTTCACTCTCACCCACGACGCGTTCACTGAGCACCATCTCCATTCACTCCTGGCAGCACCCAGTGAAATACCGCAGGGACTTTGGCACTTATTCACTGACTTATTTTTTCCTCCCAGTTCAGTCCAACATATTTTTTGGTTTTAATACTTTCCACTGTTTTTATGTGCTGCATATACAATGTTCTGCCAATGTCATTATTTCTATTTAAACGCGTCACCCTAATAATCCTTCATATAATGTAACCTAAATACTTCTTCACGTCATAACGTAGAATATTCAGTTGTGTGTTATTTTTCTGCTGGGTCGTCCGTCTATTATTATTGTTATTATAATTCTTATATTTTCTATTCTACTGTTATATTTATTATCATCATCATTATCTATGAAAAAAGGAATTAGTTGAAATCGATCAATTTGCCAGAGAATTGATGCCATGGAACCTATCAAAATGATTAACTACTGTATGTTTCGCCAGCCCCTTTTTTTATATTTTGACTTCACACTATAAGTCGTCGTTGTTAACTTGAGACTCATTATCATCAGTTGTAATAACATTAAAAAGCGTTTCATACTAACTCTCAGCAAGTTTTTTCACCAGATTGATATATTTGTTAAGAAATGGTGTTTTAATTAATCTTCTCGGATGTAGAGTTCTCTGCATGAAGACAAAAATGAGACGGTGGGACAGACATACCACAAAGGTTTACTGTATCAACACCACCATTGGTAAAAGTAATGGAAAAACGTAGTTTGTTGTTTTAATTACTAACACCCCTAAAAAATAAAGCAGAGAGCTTAGCACTAAATATAGTCTGTTTAAACTACCACTGTATTGATACAGAAGGAATACAGTACAACAAATCGAAACGTTACAGTACTCTCTTCAGTGTTCTCTCGTGTCTGTGATGTGGGCGACAGATACAATCATAAAGTACATTTGGGTGCTACAGATTCAAAATATCTGTTTCATACTGTATAAAGTTTACAATGGAAAATATTGTGCTGCACACGACACAGTTAGTTTGTGCAGATTGAATTCAAATGTAATTTGAAAACACTGGTTGTCTGACATATACGTTTAAATATCTCCAACGTGTTTGCATTGAAATGGCATTACCTTCTTTTGCATGGCTGTGAATTATATATATATATATATATATATATATATATATATATATATATATATATATATATATATATATATATATATATATATATATATATATATATATATATATATATATATATATATATGCTGTTAATGCTATACCTGTATAAAGTTAAAGTATGGACATTGGATATGAAGGAAAAAGAAGTATCGGTCAGACAGGTTATCCCTATAGACAGAACTACATTATTGGAATTTTGTTTCGCAACTGTCCCTATTTTGCCTGCCATTTATAATTTACTAGCTACATAAACGCTTGCATTAACATAGACAGTGTATAAATATCTTAATTGTGAAAGTGAAATGATTAGACGTATTTCATTAAATGATAAATGATCATAGTCACTGATGCAGTAATATTATGGGATTGCTTAACACAAACAACAGACTCACGGTGTCCCCACACAGAGCCTCGCACCACCCCGGGGAGACGCTGCTGTGCCTCAGATACGTCAGTCCTGGCAAATCTTCTCGTTTCCTTGCCAATTTCCACCCAACCCAAACCTATCTAGCTGCTGGCTGATTTATAAACGCCTTCGTGAATTAACCTGAGCAATAAATATTAAACCTCTTGCTAACACATACTCTACTACCTTGTCTATGATCAATACTCATAGCTAAAAACACTATTTTCTCTTAGTTAATTATGGACAGGATATAGTGAACGTAACACTATGCTTGGTAAATAAAATAGACATAGCTAATCTTGATGTGATAATGTTTCAGGACAATGCAGGGCAACAGAGGAGTCCTTCAGACGTAACTTGCTGGTAGGACATGGTCTGGTCTGGTCCAGGAGCTACATGCTCTTGATATCCATAAATCCAAGAGGAGTATTGGAAAACGGAGAAACAGCTCCCTCGAGGATCGTAATGTCTTTGCTGGTGCCTCTCTCTCTCTCTTACTGTATCTATCTATTTCGGTTGCTCTACTCTGCATTTCTCTTTGTCTTCCTCTTTTATTGGTATTTTATTTATTTGTGTTTATGGTTTTGTAGTTTTCATTTAGATTTCAATTATTTTCTTAATTACACTTCTATATATTAGTCTTTTAATTGTCTCTAACACTTTATCTGTTATTACTTCATTTTTATAATCAAATAAATTTACTCAAACTTACATATACATATATACGAGCACTGGAATTGGTCTGTGAAGGATCTCCTGCATACAGTCTGATCTAATTTCATACTCCATTAAGCATTTACATTCTTCATCAATTCAGATATATATTTTACCAAAAAAACTTACCTGTCTCACAATATTTGTATGCGATTTAGGTGAAGTGAATTTGCTGGAAGAATTTTTAATATGCATAAATGATCAACAAATAAAACTACTGATAGATTGGCCCAAACCACACCTTCCTCCCACTCCCAGAAACACTGTGGTTTTCCTCTGCTATAATACACTACCTTCCTACCACTCACCCCTCTTATCATACATACCTTTTAAATTGGCCTTTATTCTCTATATTTTTCTTTCCATTGGCATTCATGTGTGTTAAGAGAAATTGCACACACACACACATACACACACTTAACAAGAGTATTGTGGTGTAAATGGTAAAGAAGAAAAATCACAAATAATACTGATAAAATTTTCACTCCGTCTTGAACTTAGGAGATTTTTACCACCTACTTTCAACCTTGACCAAATGTTACCTGTCCTTTCCACAAAATACTGAAGGGTCTCGAAGTGGATGTCGTAAACAAAGTATTTTTTTTCTCTCTCTGGTTTTGTGATTAGTTGGTGCCGCCACCACTGCTGCCGCCTCGACCACTCCCCGGGATAATGGTGAGGTCTGGCGGTAAACACGCGTGATATACACCTGTAAGAATTGCCTTCCTGCCAACGCCGCCAGAAAAAACTACCATAAATTTCCTTAATTTCTCATATTCCATCAGCATTTTTATATACGAGCGACAAGGCCTAGAACGCTATAACCGCTCCGTCCGCCATTATCGCTGAGAAATGTGGCGTTTTCCCCCAAGAAAGAGAGTTAGTAGACGGCGGGCGGAGCTTAACAGCGAGAGATTAAAAACCTTTTTCAGGTGCTGTCCTTAATGACCGCCCTTGTCCCGAGGCCAGAGATTACTGCACTTAATGACATTGATTCTTAGTATATGACAGCCCGTGGGGAAGTGAGGCGGGCTGGGGGGTTAGAGAAAGGAGGGAGGGCGATTCGGCTGAAAAGTGGGAGGGGGGGGGGGGGCACGACATGGTGGAAGAGAAGACAGAGAGAAGCATAAATGAGACACAGGTAGAAGACCTCTGGGTGTTAGGAAGGATTCGGGATAAGGAGTATAACTCCGCCTTCTCAGTGTTATCCTGGAGGAGTAAGGGAAGGGGTAACGGTGTTAGGTCAAGGACTACTGATAGGGAAAGGAAGGAAAAGCATACAAGGCTGACCATCACCACCACACCTACGAGTTCGTGATTGGATAATTAATTATATTCTCTGATTAACTTTCCTTTTAATGCTTCCCTGTTTGGCTTTTTACTTTTGTCTTACCCTTTTCCTGTATACGAATATTAAGTGAATAAAAGAAAAAAGTTAAGTGTCATGCATCTTTGCAAGGCTCACTTTCAACCTGGGTTTTATTTCTTTTGTTATTTAAAGGTCCGCAGTGGACTGACCCAATTCCGCAGCGCTTGCACAGACCCTCACCAAATTAAATAGTGTGGGATCTTAACCTGACCTAACTAAACCCTAACTAAACCAAATGAAATGGTGGGTAATTCTAACTTAACCTAACTCAAACTAACTCAAATGTACTATCATAACCTAACCTGAGTACATTAATTTAATTTAACCCAATAATCTAATCTAAACCAAAAGGGGGAAGGGTCACTAAACTGAGCATTGGTGTCAGCAACTCACGATTGGAATGGAAGGCATTCCAGGAATTACAGCTTGGAGACGCTAATTTGCACAACATCCCTCCCACAAGTATATTTACATTCAGGAACCTTTAATATAAACAAATTAAAAAGATAAATGCAATTTCCTAAGTGGCAGCACTTTCATAAAGAAGTAAATAACGTAACATGTGGGAAAACAATATTTATTTCTTACTCATCTTCATCGCCAAGAACTGACCTCTTGGTTTGAAAATTTGGGTGAAGTGTCTCGGGATATGTAACAGGAGCCGGTAGTTTTGTTGACCCTGGCTTTACAACTGAGGTTACTAGGGCTGGGAGCGTCGCCTCTAGCCACCATCCATCCAAGATGAAGTAGTGATGTTTACATATGAATTTTACCATCCCCTACTTTACCCGGAGCACCACCCTTACGTTACGCTATGGGAGGCTTAGGAAGAGATACATTAGGTTACTGTATAAGTGCCGGACGATACACGAATAAAGGCGTTTAAAAATATATTTCCATTCACTGTATAATGAATTATTTCTTTCTGCCCAGTGTAGACATGTTTCTTTGGAGAATAGAATGGGGGGGGGGAGACATACGCTTATATTTCCCCTGAATAAATAAATATTTTATCTTTTTTCGGTATTTTTGTTTTTTACCTGGGAATTAAAATATTTCTTTAGAGCCTCTTACAACCCCACCACCGTCACCAACACGAAAAACATCACCTTCAGCAGCAGCACCACTACCACAAACCAATACCTCGACCCTATTATCTCTTCCACTACCTACACCGCCATCACCATTACTACCAATACCAACCCCACCACCATTACTACCAACAAAAACTTCACCATTACTTGCATATTCAGCACCACCACAACCTCCATTACTACCACCACCACCACCCAACCACCACCACTTCCGCCACATTCTCCTCAGTCACAGTCAAGGGGCGCTTGTAGCACGTTACTTACGAGAGTATATGAGCGTTCCAAAGGGATCAATTACGCGCAGTGTGTATGTCGCAGGGCTCCTCTACGGGTAATTATGCAAACTAATTGGCGTGGAGGACAGCGAGGCCCGCCCAGTAACGTATACACCTGATATATCAGCAGCATCGTACTCGGGGACTAGGTGGTGTTGTAGGCTGGAATTGGTAGGTCTGCAGGTTACCTCTGTGCGTTACCAGAGAGGACGTTTGGCTGGTAAGACTTTATATTAATACTATATAAATGTTAGGGATATATGCGACAGGTGCCGGAGTTGTCAATACCTGTAACTAATGTTTGATCTCTCCTGTCCGTCTGTGTCTCAATTTGATCGTTTATTTATCATTTATTACCGCACGATGAGAGTGAACAATGTTATTAGATTCACTTGTTATAAAGTTAGACTTCAAGAGTATTTCTGAACATGTGTCGTTTTCTTGTTGTCGTTCATCGGGTAAAGGTTAACATGACGAGAATAACAAGTTGGAGCTGAAGTATGAGGTGTGTTGTGCTTCTCTTGGGTAAAACTCAAGGTGTGTGTGACAGCGTCTGGTAGGTATCCATTCCCAAGATATTTTTTATTTATAAGAACAAAATTATTTCATAGAAGATTTTAATAAATTTATGATTTTGGGGCTTAATGATATCTTTGTTGTTACCGTTTAGGCAGGATCATTAAGCAACGTTCAATAAATCTCGTTTCTGCAACACTCAATATTTAGAAACTTTAATTAGGATAACCTAACCTCACCTAACCCTGAAAGGTTTTACACATTATAATAAGTAGTTTGGAGCTTCTTCAGTAAAAATTAAGTAATTCGTATTTAGAATATTTTGCAACGTCCTCACAGAATAAGACTACACGCAGTGCCTCCCCCCCCCCCCACACCCAATCACTTTATCATCACGTCCAATTAGTCGGTGAATTACAGTAGTATCAACAAAGGAAGGAAGGAAGGAAGGAAGGAAGGTAATCCAACTAAAACTGAACATAAAAACCTGTATTATTGGAGAGCACCGGTAATAGTATCAGATATTCATAAACAACGAGTTAATTGGTATCATTATTGGTCAATGTCTTCGTCTTTCGAAAGTAACGTAAAGAAAACCCAGTAATATTCGTGAGGCAAACCAACAACTATGTATGATGCATGCGGTCTATACATAATTTATATTTAATAAAGACCCTTAAAACACATATTGTATACCTGGATTTTTTTTTTTAGGTTCTACATTTTACTGCTTCATTGCTTTACTCATTAACTTCTTAACTACCCGATGACTTGGGTTCCTACATCCTGGTTTCGTTATCGATGATGATTTGGGCGGTAAAGACCAGCATTTGACTCAAGGACAAACAAACAAAACTCCTTACACGTTCTGTCATTACTGTAAATTGTCAACACCATCTGCTATTTACTTTACCATACAGTACTAGTTTATCATTTGTATGCTGACGGCCGAATTGGATTTGGAATTACATACATCTCAAAAACTGGCTGAACGATGAGGCTTAGAGGACACGTGGCGGCTTTCCCTTTACTTGTCTTTTATCTATGAACACACACGACCTATTGCTCCTTTTCCAGCAACACCCTGATGAATGGACAGATATTCTATATATATATATATATGCCGAACATCAAAACAACTTTGACGCTCACAAGTACCCCGACCCGTTGCTTGATGAAGAGATTGGTTTGGTTAGCAACGTACAAGAAAAAACCCTATACCTCTACTGTACAAACAAATCCGGTAACACAGGTTTGGGACGCAGGTACAGTAACATACAGCATGATACGCATCTAGTTTTTCGGAGTGACACGAACCAACGTTTGAAGTTCCTGTAAGATGATGCGAGGGTATCAACTTATCCGAGGATACGGCTATTTATCAAAATCTTTGATGCAAGGAGGAAGGAGAACAACTCCCCTTTATGCTTCAGGGGTGCGTGCTTCTCATGTGTTTGGGAGACGAACACACTACAGGCACCAGCTGCTACAAGTTACCAATGACAGCCGCACTATAGTCTCCAGTTACCGCACACTTCCGAGAAACAGCCACACCGCCTAACTTTAGGCTGTACAAATATTTTCCTTATATTTGTGGCCGCTATGGTAGCGTGAAAATCCCACCGCCATTAGTCTTGCCTTCTTTTCCCTCCACCTGAAACGGTGATGGTAAATGTTGGGGGATTGGGCTAAAGTAGGCACACGAGTGTGGTGAGGTTTTCTCACCGAAAAGAGAAAAAAAAGTTATGTTGATGACCGTGACGTGCAGAACTTTGTGTATAGATAACAACGTGTATGTTCTGTACTTTTATGTAGATTGTATACGCAAGGGTTCGTGTCTTTTATATCCACGTGTGATATGTTAGAATAACTATGCTCGTATAACTTTCTTGTCTTTTACATGCATGTCTATGTACGGTATATATTGGGTTGTGTGGAGTCTACTTTGAATATATAGCAAAAAAAAAAATTATTGCGTGTAAACAGAATTATTTGTTCGTTGATAAGTAAGAATCGCAAAACACAAAAGATTCGAAACGTTAGAATTAGTTGCAACGAAAAACTGTCAGACCTAAGAGCCTTCAATCACTTGGTAACAGTCTGAGTCGGCTTTTAAAAAAAGGCATTAAGTTGATATATACTGTATAAATATAATTTTCGTTCTAATTTACGCAATTAGTGTGGTTGCCTCTCTGAAGCGTGCGTTCGTACGGTAACTGGTGACTACAGTGTGGCTTTCACTCGTATCCTTTACCACTAAAAGTTCATGTTATGAATATTAAAAGTTTTAGGAGCCAATAAAGTCGAACAAGATATTTTCATTGTTACACATAGTAGTCTCAGGTCAAGAATACCCAAAACATTGCATTTCCTCATCGATATCTCACTGAAATGTATTTACTAGAATTGCCTTTTATTATTTGCACTTTAAAGATTCCCGTGTAAAAATCTGTTCTTGGCAGTTTTCACATCCATATGACTCGATGCCAAATATTTCTTAGTACAAGTATATATTTCGACATTTTTGCAGTTCAGCATCACATTCATTCTTCTGTCTGTCAGTATCAACCAAAATATGTGGGTAAGTGAATCACAGAATAGTGGATATTATAACTTGAATGGAAAAATTGGACTGGATGAAAGAGAACGGAACAAATTAGATATTAGAAGCTTTAGAGAAATATTTTGGATAAAGGAAACAAAAAATGAAAAAAATGAAAAGCTCTCAAAGTGAAAGAAGGATTGTGCAAGATGGTAGATAAGTTTTGTGCTCAGGTGTATTGAAGGAATGGTAAGTGCGAGAGATGTAAGGAAAATGTATACAACAGAAGTGGATGTTGGAAGTCGGATGAGGAAGATTAAGAAGGAGATGGAGGGATGGGGTGAAAGACGCACTAGGAATGAGGCAGATGTATATTCAGGAAGCAGCAGAGCATGTGAATGAACGGAGGTCATTTTGCGTAATGATTTCTGGTGGAGAGTGAGCTACTGATGAGTGGAGCTGTCGTCTATGGAGCAGCAGGAACAACAAATCGGATTTTGGGTCTTTTTGAGCAATAAAAATTCTATAGTAGAATATGTCAGTTAAAGAAGTAAGGACAGATTTATAACGAATAAAGGGTGAATATACGCGTCTGTGTGTGTGTGCTCTCGCGATTCCGGTACCATCTGGTAATAAGTATGTGGGGAAAAAGCCACAGGTTCGATTCCCAATTGTACTGGAGGTTTGGGATCGCTTCTTGTATACTGGCCCTTGGGCGCTAAGCAATAAATGAACACACTATCGGAAGTTATCGGGTGCTCTTGTCAATAGTGGAAAACTCCTCGGGGAACCAGTACCAGCTAAGGGATGGGGTGGGGTGGGGGTAGCTTACTAACTGATAAATAAATACTAAGATTATTTCCTGACCTGTCACTGTACGTCATGGTAGTGAAATATAAAAGGAAAAAATAAAATAATTTCAAATATAAGGAGTGAAGTGTATTTTCCTCCTGGTCATGATGTATAACACCTCGCTACAGCTTCATCATCTGGCTTCTCCAATACCGGCGGCCTCCTCGAGACCTGCACGCAATCCTCACCTCCGTGTTGTTGCTGTTTTTTTTTTCAACCTTTCCCTCT
This sequence comes from Homarus americanus, assembly GCF_018991925.1. Taxonomy (NCBI): domain Eukaryota; kingdom Metazoa; phylum Arthropoda; class Malacostraca; order Decapoda; family Nephropidae; genus Homarus; species Homarus americanus. Next base: position 688,065 of record NW_024723484.1, read on the forward strand.
CTGTTTTCCTTCCTTTACTTTAATCAAGAATATTTCTAATTTCTCTCTCTACTTCCATGGTATCTTTATTGATACTCTCGTTACTAAGTACATCTCTTCTAAAGTTTATTTTTAAGTAACATTGAAATTACTGTATTTTCTTTCCTTAAAAAAATTTGCATACTATTTTCTTCTTTGCTGCAGTGTGCCTTATGAATTGTATTCAGCCTTTTCATCAAGGCTTATTTTTTTAATTACACTCCGTTTGTTCTTCCCTGATCAATACACACTCGTCTCGGTAGGGTTGTCAAAATACTTCGTTGTGTCATGTCTTGCAAAAATCGTAAAGATTCTTATGGAGCGAGTGTACACTTTTTTCTATGTTAACCAACATATATTTTCCTTAATTTTACGTTTTTATTTGTTTTTCTAAGTAGGATTATATTTGTGTTCACTTTATATAGTTTCTGTATTAAATCAGCATTTTCATTTAAAATTCAACCATTTCCTTTAATTCTCTTTTGGTGCATCATATTTCTAATATAATTTGATTATGAATTCAACTATTTTTCCAATGAATTATCATGTCCAAGTATCCATTACTCTTTGTGAATTTTTGTCATCTTCTTTAATTAAATAATTGTCCTTAAATTCATGTTTGAGTTTCCTGGCCTCCGTGACAGGCGTTGAGAAGTACGAGGAGTCGGCCTCACGCAACGCCCACTGTGAGCCTGGCCCTGTGCTCCTCCTGCAGTGGCCGAGAAATCTATAATCTTCAGCAGGAGGCCACGCCTCGAGCTGACCCGGGGCGCTGCAGGTGCTGCTGATGGCGCTCCTCCATGAGTGAGGCCTCTGCTGTTCCCGCTGTTGTTGTTGTTGCTGCTGCCCTTGTGGTGAATGCATATGTTTTTATTAGTTCCTTTGCTGCCGCTTCTGTTTTTCTTTCTGCTGCTGCTAGCTACTGGAGTTGCCTTTAATTTACCACAGCTCTCTTGATCTTACTAGATCATCGTTCTGTAATCACCTCCTGCCTCCAGATGGCGATGAACTTGATCTCCTGCAGGCGGTGATGATGTTACACACCTTCTATCTGCGATCCTGTTGTGCTGAATGTACCTAATGCTGCTGCTCATGGTTTTATCCAGTGCTTCGTGTGCCAGTGGTGGTTTATGATGGTTCTTGAGTTTTCTTCCTCTACCAGTGCCACACGCTGCCTCTTGCTTCTGCTAATACTGTGCCTGTTATTGTTAAGTGATGCTCAAACTAAGGCAGCTGGAACTATTGTTCTTGTTCTTGTGACTGCTGACGTTGCCACGACCTATGTCTCTGGTACTGCTGGTGTTGCTACGACCTGAGCTGCTGCTAGGTGTTGGTGGACTTGCTGCTATTGCTACCTGGAATTACTCGCATACGTGTACAGGGAAAATTCATGAAGAAAAACCCTGATGAACCTTAGGTGAAACAAAGGTAAATAGGAGATAAACCAAAAGAAACAGAACGAGACGAAAAACTAAAATATGCGTAAATTTGAAAAAAATAGGAAGCGCAAAAAAGAAAACGAAGATAATGACGTAATATTTTTCAAACGAAGTATTAACAAGAAAAACAACAATGACAGACCCAAAGAGAACAAAGACAAAGTAAAAAATATAATATAATTTCAAGGCCTAATTATTCCCGTTTACTCTATAACCAAGATCATCATGAGTCTAAGGAATAGAAACGCATCATCAAATTCTGAGTTTGGGCCGAGATTACACTATTCATCAAGACGATTTGTGTTGGAGACAAGGGACCACGACATCCTTAGAACTGCCAATTATTAAGAGAGTCAGAGACAGTACTTCAATATTGCGTGGTGTAACGTTAGAGAGATACAACCGTAACTTACAAAGAAGTAGTCACGTAATATCCAACACACATAAACGTACATATGAACACACACACACATGTAAACCATCACACACACACACACACACACACACACACTACATAGTCCACATTTACAAAGAGTACAAACTTGTATGTCACAGTCAGCCAAAGAGGATGACAATGAATATAAGAGAGTGTGGCCAGAGCACTACATGTATTGTGTTCAGTTCATTGTTACGAAAAGGAAGGACTCGACATTATACTAAGATTCTCGTTATGAATTCTTTCACCGAATCGCAAAATATTATAAATTTAAGAGTAGTAACGGTGATATGTTTTAGTTTAAGTGAATTCTACCACTTTCGACGCAGCAAATCCACGAGCAAGAACACAGACAAACGAGAGAAATACTATGCTATGTCGAATCTGTTCAACACATTTTCTTTACCTTTTCAATGTTTCAGTTTGATTTATGGTCTGCTACTCTCATAAATACATGGGAAAATATTATCTATACACAGATGAATTATGGCCCAATACCTGCATCTGTGGGTACCTCAGATGATTCACACGCCTGTGTTTACAACTGTGCTGTTAGTCAAGCTGTCTAGTGTACCACAGTGACCGCGCAGTCTATTCATGGTTCTGTAAAGGTAATTTGACTTCCACACAAAACGAACTGGAGCTAAAACCAGTCAATGCTTGGTGAAGATGGTGTAAAGGTCAAGGCTCTTGCTACTCGTTGTTAATTTGGTGTCGCTCTCTTTCCTCCACGTTTTTGTATCTTTATTCCTCATCTTTTTATCACACACACACACACACACACACACACACACACACACACACACACACACACACACACACACACACACACGGCTAAGAAAAAATACTGGTATGTTTTATCATTCAAGACAAACACAAACGATTTCAGCCTGTCTGGAAGGCAACCTCAATATAAGGACTCAAACGGAGAAAATCTTTGAACGCTTAATCTCATAAAACAAACAACCTGATATGTAAGGTCACAAAAAAACAAATATTTATAGCATTTAACATGTAGTGAAATGAACAATGAAAAGTTCAGCCTCAGGGCGTGTGTGTGTGTGTGTGTGTGTGTGTGTGTGTGTGTGTGTGTGTGTGTGTGTGTGTGTTTTTGTGTGTATATGTTTACAGCACGTGCTTATACTAGGAAATTACATCTATTCTCCATCATATCGGTACTCATTACAGGGTATTAATAAACATATAACTGCACCAAACACACATTCATGACTGCACGCGTAAAACTATCATTTTTCTCTCAGATATAAAGTCTCCTTAGTTTTTATAGACCTCATTTACCTGGCGAACAAATATTCATGACCCTGGGTTTACTGTGCATGGATTTCAATGATAAATTTGGCAAACTTTAGAGATGATGACGGAAACAAGAGGACAAACAGAGCTCACTACTCAGCCACCTGGACGGACAAACATATTCCCGGACAAATAAGACTTTAGACATTTTCCTCGTGGCTCTAGCGAGACTTTTTTTCTTGTATTTATTTTTTTTTTTGAAACACATCCCGGAAAAAGAAGAAAAACATGTTTTCCCTAAAGATGCTCTCCAGATCCGTTTCAAACAACAGATTTTCTGGATCCGTTTTTATTGTGTTTTATTTTTCTGTAAATCCTGTTTAATTCTCAACCTATATGACTATTTTTTTCCTTCTAAATTCTCTCATTTATGAAGACAGATTTACTTTTGCTGATTTTTTCTTTCGTTCATTTCAACAATTATAACTGCCTATAATTTTGCATTTGAATTTCCATAAAAATATCACTATTGTTACATCTGTAGATAAAGCACCTGAGATTAACCAAAAAAGTTGTAATTGGGTAAATAGTTTTGTTAAATAACCTTGGACAACTTTTTCACGCATTTCCCATCACTAATTATTCACTTCAAGTAAGTTTTAGAAGCTGATTTTGAGTGTTTTTAAACAACATGATCCACTAATAAACTGTATTGAAGGCACTGCTTGATTTACTCACTCGAGCCAGTTAGTCTGAGTAATAATAATAATGATAATGATGTTTGTTGATGATGACTGGTAAGTGACAGTTATGTTGGCTGATGATGATGATGATGATGATATGAATTAGAATGGAGGACCATAGCCATAATGAACTTATTTGTTATAATATATAAATAAATTTGAAATATATATTCCTTAACGATAAACCTAACCTAATATAAACCTGAACAAAACTTGACCTATCCTAACCTAACTAAATCTAATCAACATCTAATATAACCAAAGTTTATCTTCCTAACTTCATCTACCACCTACTTAACCTAACTTACCACAGCCAATTCTAAACTATCCTACCTTCAGCTAACCTAATCTACCCCTGACCTAACCAAACCAAACCAAACCTATACCTCTAATATTAAGTAAACTCGGGGCTTCATCACTATAAATCGAGTGAGATGCTAGTCTACGGGATCCTGCATTCACACTAGCAGTCTTATCAACAAATTCACTCACGTAGATGAAACAAATACAGTACTGTATCAACATTAAACCTGATATTATTATAATCCCTTAGCCAGATCACCTACAGTTACTCCACATCATCTTACATCAGCCCAGATTACAGTATCTTAAGTGACTCCATTAATTCGCTTAATTCACTGCAACGATTTTCAATTAAGAGCAATTATACTATCTTAACTTGGCCGGCGAGTAGAGTTCATTGCTCCTCTTTGTGTGTTCATATATTAACTTAAGTTCCTCTCTTCCTTGTATTTTTATATTTTGTGTCGCTCTTATGCTCCCTCTCTTCCCTGTGTCAAGATATTTCGTTTCGTTGTGTAATATGTTGTCTCCTCTCTCGTGTTGTGTTGTCTTATCATCTCGTCTACTCCTGACATTATTAATGCTTCTTTTGTATTTTCAATTTTCTCCTTAAATACAATAAGATATCGACTTGATTTTTCTTCTTCTTTTTGGCTTTGTCTCGTTTCTCTGCATCACCGTCAGTGCCTCTCCTCTTGAACTATGTGATAATCAGTCGTTAATCCTAGTCTAATCGGACAATGAGAATCTGTTCTGTTTTATCATATACATCAATATCATTATCGTCATTATCATTATCGTCATTATCCTAATAGACTTCATCATGAATATCATCATGAACTAAAGGATTTTTGTCATCATTATCACCACCGGTCATAATATACTTATCATTATTATTATCACTATTGTATTCATTATTATTACCACTATTATCAACACCATCACCATATCAATAATGCCATCTCTAACATCGTCACCGCCATCATTATCATTATATATATATATATATATATATATATATATATATATATATATATATATATATATATATATATATATATATATATATTCACTATTATTGCCATCATCATTATAATCATTATCCTCACCATCATTATAAACATCATCACCACCAACCTCATTATAATTATTACCATCACCAGCGTCCCCTGTGATACCATCATCATCATCATCATCATAATATATTCCCATCTTCTCACATCATTATTGAAATTTTCGTCATCATCATCACCATTATCAAACATTCACGTGCTTCTCTTTTTTTATCATATTGTCTCAATGAGGTTTTCTTCTTTATCTCCTTTTCCCCTCATTTACTCGTACAGTCCTATTCCCTTTCCATCCATCTACCCTCCCTCCCCTTCCTCCCCCCTCCATCCTCCCCTTCTCTCTCCTCGCGTGCTCAGAGATGTAACTCGTAGTGGGACACAAATTATCACCCGGGAAATAAACAAAGTCATAAAGAACACCTTGGTTGGTTCTCCAGGCGACGAGGTGAGCGTGAGGTACAGACCACCAACCAACCACACCTTCTTCATTTTCATCATAGTCCATCTTTACAGTCACTGTCATCTCAACCACGTTCACCACCTACGCCTTCATTCACCACCACCACCACCACCTCAACACGGGAGGCGGAGGGTGGTCCAAAAGGGAATTCAACGGGTAAAGATTATATCAGGAAGATCCCCGTTACGTCTGCCAGAGGGAGATAACGGGTTAACGGAGGGCCCAGCGAGCCTCGGGAGTTTACCTGGGGAATTGCTGTACAATAATTAAATCCCAAATATAATGAAAGGGCCCTGTTGTCATTTAGGAGCAGCGCGAGGGGGAGTAGAGGGTGGGTTGGTCCTCAAAGGGGGAAGGGGTGAGGGGATGGGTGAGGGGAGATCTTCGAGGGGAACATGAGTTAAGTTTGTTTGTGAGTGTAAGAGGGAAAGTTCTTTAAGGGGAAAATGAGTGTTGAGGTAATGAGGTTGTGAGAGGATAGGTGAGAGGGAGGAGATGGAGGGGAGGAGGGTCTTCTAGAGTAAAGGAGAGGTGAGATTGTCTGTGAATGGTGTGTTATGATAAGGCTGAAATGTGAGGCAACGTAAGGATAGAGGTTGTCTGTAAAGGGTAGTATAGTGAATGGGGTTTGTCTGCGAGGGAAGGCTGTGAAATGTGCTGGTCTGTGAGGGGAGAGTGAGGTTAGGGCTAATCTGTGAAGGGAGAGCCTGATGAAATAGAGGACCTCGGACTGTATTTTTCTTAGATATTTAAGATGGGAAAAACAAAGTACGAAAGTGATACAAAGTGCAAAATTATCAAGGCGATATCCGATCTTCATGGAAAATACGGTGAGTAGTCCATTTCCTAAACGACCACACGGATATATATATTAACGGCTATCGTTATGAAATACCAATATGGAAATCTCTGTATCAAAATATAATTCTCTCCCGATTGAAATTTGCGTTTGCAGGAGTTGTATATTTTAATAGAAATGGGAGGGTGAGAATATCTTCACAGAAACACAAAGATAAATTTATGGTTTTCGGCAATACGTTTAAAGAATTATTGAAGCGTTGGAAAATATTCTAAAGAAATCCCGGGGTTTAGAGACTGCGGACATCACGTGGAAATACGGAGACAATCCAATGAACTGTGTTATGTAAATGACTGCACTTCAGTAAATGGCTGCTGTTAACTTCCATGATCCATGTTAATGTTATACGGCTCATATCACCAAACTGTTAGATAGAACTATATCGGAGGAAGCTGTGTATGTTACGACGTCTGCTGTGTTTAATGACTGGTACTCCAAGTATATATAGCGATTTGGTACAGAATATCGTTGGTGATTACAATTAAGAATTCTCTTTTAATTGAATATGACTCAAATTAATTCTTATTACGACCGATTACCCACAACTTCATTATGACCATGAACAGCACACACACTAAAACAAATTTTAAGTGCATTCATGTATGGTCCAAAAACGAATATTTTTTTATCGATTCTATGTCCTCTAATATAAAAATTAACACAGTAAATAATATACTTTACTGTTGTCTCTGCCAGGAAAATGATCGTCTTCTCAATATAATCATGATGGCAATGTAAGTTCTGCGTGAAGGGTTTACGAAATATACAGACTCATAGTGTGCCCCTTCCCACTCTAGCTGAAAGAAAGGAAGAGAACCAACGCATAGTTTTCCGCGGCATCTAAAAATTTATATCGTTGGGTGTGGCTAAAAGGGGTGTATTAGATAGGAGGAAGGGCGTGGTCCAGTACTATCCATTCGTCAATTTGCTGGCTCTCTGCCCTCCCTACCTGGCCCCCTACACCCTTCCTGCATGGCCCCTACATCACACTACCTGGCCCCTACACCCCCCTACATGGACCCTAAACCATACTACCTGGCCCCCACACCATCCTACCTGCCCCCCAACACCCACCCACCAGGACTCCTCCACCTGCACCCTCTGACCCACCCTGACCTTGATGGCACTATCGGTGCGCCATCACCGCCCGCTCAGCCCGGCCCAGAGCCTCAATACATTTAGGGTGATTGGACGGACCACGCCCATTTTTTAGTTTCTATGTTATTTTTATCCCGTGTGGGGTGAAAGGAGTTGGTGAACCCTGCAGGCCGGTATGGGGTTGCTTTTTTCCGTGCTCTTTTTTTTGTGAATGGGCCTTCGGAAATGTCTGTTCTGCGTTTCATGTGCTTATTTAATCTGAGCTTAAGTTTTTTTGTGTTTTTACAGTATATAATTATATATAATTTAATACATTATTGTATGAGCCTACATATGAGAATGGGAACTCTGAAAAATATGTGTAAACAATTCATTTACAATATATGGATGCAAACCACGGAGTAAGCTAAACAATGCAAAATAATTTTTTTCACCAGAGGTAGGGTCCACGCATAGTGCAGAGCGATACTTCCTAAATCCTACTCTTGCTACCTCAACGTGGCAGGGAACGTAGAAAGATGCTCTTGGGGATGTACAGTTTGGTCGTTAGAGCCAGGGAGCCACAGACGTATTGTGAAATCAGAGCCATAAATCCGGTAATGGTGTGAGGGGTACTTACCACCCCTGTTTGAGTCAGCGGTACCTACTGAAATACCTTACACGTTCACAGATTCCGTACTGAGAAAAGCCAATAAAGTAAAATCAGAAGAAGTCAAATAATATTGGAAAATGCAAATAAGAATCAATTAAGCAAACGTAAAATAAATGGTTCAATGGGCTGGAGTATTTTGGGGACCTGAGTACAATAAGTATCTAGCTGAACTAAATTCCCCTGAAGGCTATAAGTGAAAGACAGATGATATGAGTTGATAAATGAACATAACATCAAAGACAACACCAAACTACTAATAACACGAGAACATTCACATTGTATTATATCGACATGAACTAAACAAAGCTATCACTAGCCATCAATTCACAATTAATAGAGGAACAGTAAAGAGATGAATTATGAAATGTCAGTCAACGAGCAATTTAAATGACCTGCCACATAAATTAAATCATACTGATTAATTACGTGTATGCCTGGCAGAGAATATTCCTCCACACATTGATGACAGAATAATCAGCACCACACGCGGGAGTAAGCTGTCCTGGGCCGTGTGTGTGTGTGTGTGTGTGTGTGTGTGTGTGTCTGTGTCTAATGCTTTTTAAAATATGTGAATCAAGACAATGAACTCCTTCTTCACATGATCATTAATATACGATACTTAAACTATTATAACTACTACTACTACTACTACTACTGCGACGAGTATAATTACGACAGGGTGAGAGAGCCTTAATTATTATAGCCCATTGTAAATATAAGGAATGATGGACCTGGTAATGGGTTCGTACTTATAAACATATCGTTATAATTTTTTTATGAGGGAAACTACGTCATGAAAAAAACAGATGTCAGAGCTGCCAATATAAACAAAAGGCAAACACTACAAGTACGAAAGGGAATGAAGTTGAGTTAAGACTTTTACTTAGTATCACAAGATTGACTGCATTTAGTCCTTTGATTATTGGTATTGCTTATCGTAACACCACGTAAAAAATATTATAAAATGGCAAGACATGAGTATTAGCGTGTAAACATTGGAAGGATGGAAACACGGATATACTATTTGCATTGAAAAATAACCAATTCCCGCGTTTTAATATTAATACCTATATTCCAGTACAAATTCCAATTGTGTGTCACAAATTCCCATGAGTCATTATGAATTCGAGTTCTATTTCACAAACAGCCTCCCTTTATTGTCGAGTCCTCATTTTACTCCGAGTTTCAAGTTATGTGACTAATTCCTATATTTCTAAAAAAAAAAGTAATACTAAATTTCCACCACCTTAAAAAAATAAATAATAATTCACGTAGATTATAACAGTTTCCCATGTAGTATGACAAATTCGCACACTCTATTGCAAATTCCTAAACTATAACATTAATTCACAGGTTCCATCAATATTCCCTTGGTTATAGCATTTTGCGCCAACACTGCAACATGTTCCCACTATTAATAGTAAACACAAACACGTTTTTCAAATTTCTATGCTTTATTTACGCTTAAATTCTCCCTACTGACAAATTCTACACCTCTTAAGAGATTTGCAGCCATCAGGAAGAGACAGTCACATCACACATGACATATCTCATCGCACTGTTTGTCGTCACTCATGTCTAACAATACTGTTCATTTATGTCGAAATCTTATGTTTTCTTACAATGCCAGATGCTTCTGAAAGCCTTTTTAAAAGTATTTAGTGAATTAAGGGTTAGACAACTTAATTTCTCATGCCAGACAAGGAATTAATATATACAGTAAATATTAGTCTGAATCTGCCTAAGTTTAACCATATCTTAAAACTGCTTTCAAGAGAAATAAGCTTTATACTGCACAAGTCTCGGGTGTTTCTTTTATGTCATTAGACACAAACAAACGAGAAACGGACATATACAAATCTTTCCTCTTCATAAGGTAGACTCTAGAGGATGATGCACATATTTCTTCTAACTCGGATAAGGTTGAAAGCAAAACTGGGTCCCAAAGATCTGACGGCCCTTTAGAGACAGTGTGGATATAGCACACTGGAGACTCATTATTCAATGTGACTGACATTGCAATCTAACAAAATCTGTTACTGGATGTAGGAGAAGGAAACACAAGAGTGTACGAAGTGGTTAAATGTCACATTATATAAGGGTCGACAACACAACAATACACATAACACTGGGACGGATAACACGACGCAGGATGTGATTTAGGGGAAGATAACACAACCCAACAGACTACACGACACACGGCGCGAGGCCATATCAAAGGACTCTCGAACGAAGGGAGTGGAAGAATACACAACGATCAAACAGCGATTTGCTACACGATTCTCAACGCTGGGAACTGGAAAACACTAAACAGTTCTTGACAAGCGACACAAGGCCAGGACACACGGCACTCAACAGCTACTTTCTTGACAACACCAGGCTGGGATACACGTCTTAACATCGTATACACGTCCTTGATCGTGGACTTTAGGACGTGTAACACTCTAAAGTCTCAAAGGATAGTATCCTTCCTGCTACCTTTTCTACTCTTGCTTCTTCCTCTTCTGCTGTTCTTCCTTCTCATTTGTCTTATTCTTACTCTTTACCCTCTATCTTCTTCATCCAGTTCCTTCTACTCATAATACTATCTCTCCTCCTTTTTATCTAGCTCCTTATCCGTCTGCTAATATATCTCTATCATCCAATTCTTCCCTCTATTCTCTCTTCTATCCCGTCTCCTCTTACATTCTCCAATTCTTCCTCCTCCTCTTCGCTCTATTCTTCATCCACCTTCTTTCCCCCTTCCTCCAGAGTTATAATGGCAAGTGTCGGCAGTAAACCCAAGACCACGTTGAGCTGTAGGCGTATTGGTTGTAACGCTGATACATAAACGAGTTATGCGCAATAACACGGAGCCTTTACACGTCGCCCTCATCATATACTCCTCTGTGGCTGCGCTGAGACATGGGCACCACCCTGCTCCTAGCTTATACCCACCCAGTATTTAGCATTGTGTCTATGTTGTCGTGTTGATTGTTTAAATTATTAGGGTTAATGAGATACGCGACTTGAAGTATACTATTGTTTTATTTGTCAATATATATTAAAATTTTGTTTTATTAAGGAATTGAAAAGTGTTTTAAGTAATTTGTTTAACACATAATATGGCTAGTGCCTTAGGAATGAGTAGATGAATAACCAACTCTTTCAATGAATAAATCACACCACACAAAATTTAAAAATGATAAATAACATTTTTTTCGTATATTTTTTTCCGTATAATATACTTAATTTTGCCAAGGCAACTTTGTAAGGCCAAACGCTGTATCGGACGAGTTAATCGCGTACCACTAAAGCACGGTCTCTATCGATCTAGGTGTATCACTTTACGCACGGTATTACACACCATTCACCACTACACAGCAACATTGAAGACTACATATATCTACACACATACACGCACACTTATCATTCCTCAATATACTACTGCCACACACACACACACACACACACACAGGAACAAAGTAACTGTACTTCGTTACCGTCCACCTGTGTTTACCTTTATACTCAACATGTGAAATATTTTGCTTTGCTCTACGACATAACGTCACTCGTCAAATAAGGTGAAGGTGGAGACGTCACGTTATCACTCTGGGTAGCCGGGTGATGAAACTATACTACATACGACATAAACCTGACAACAAGGATTTACTGTATACCACCTGCCCCCCCCTTGCCGGTTCCTGGGGACATACTATGGTCGATTGTTTGTTTACATCATGTTTGTCTGACAATATCTCAGACACTGTTTAAGACAAGAATCTGAAATTTAGACATAATAGTAAAGACAACTTTTCCAAATACAGTAAATTGAGAGCTTCCTGAATTCATGTCTAAGCAGCATCGTATACAGAATGTGTTAAGTGTGGCATAAGAAACTGAAATTATTATTGTATGAATACTATTTTTCACATCAATGTAACTGTCAGTGAACGACGTAAATCTAAAGAAGCTTCTGTTTACTTTTACAACTCCAGAACACTGTGCAAGAATACCGAGATACAATATACTCGTGTGAACATGGGAGAGACTGACCAAAACAGATGGTGAATGATCAAGTGGGCCCCAGTCCTAATAGACCCCAACCTAATTTAACTATTATGATTAGAACCCAGTGCTAATGGGCCCCACACTTAGTGAGCCCCAGTTCTAGTGGAATGAAGACCTAATGGTGTTCATTTCTAATGGTGTCTAATCCTGGTGGGTTAGCTGAAGTGTGACTCTGTTCAAGGGCTGGGCTCACGTGGCGTACAGCCAGGCGCCACCACCAGCCAGTAGCCACCAGCCCGCCGTCACCTGCTTCCCTCTCCTCGTTTGGGATCACAGCTGGGTGGCCACAAGTCACCCCTCTCCTCTGTCCCCCTCGACAAAAGGTTCAAAATATGCAAATTACTTTAGACTTTTTCGTGATACGCACCGAGCTCAAAGGCCTCTTCGCCCTCCCTCCTCCCCTCTCTCTCCCCCTTTCCTCGAATCTTAACAGTAAAAACCTATTCAGGAAATACAGACCAGAACTCACTTCCACCAACATGTAAGACTAAGTTAAGCTTACATAATACTTAAAAGTTCTTCAACCTAAAACATTTCAACAACGTCGCTGAGTAAGAAAAGGGCAAACACGAGAGAGAGAGAGAGAGAGAGAGAGAGAGAGAGAGAGAGAGAGAGAGAGAGAGAGAGAGAGAGAGAGATTAAAACTGGACGACGCCTATTTTTTTTTTCTTCTTTGGTATCTCCTTTGAAGATTTTCTCCACCAGGCAGAGTGATGGAAATTTTTGCCTCACTCCCTCCTTTGAGAACCACCCCACTGACCCACGCTCAAAGTGTTGCGACGGAAACAAAGACACATGTTGTATCCCGGGGACGGTGGCCCTAGCATATTGAGGATGGATTAGGTCAATTTCATATGTAGATTGAATTTTGACCCTCCTTCTCCGCGCCCCGCCCCCCAGAATGTTGTGTGTGTGTGTGTGTGTGTGTGTGTGTGTGTGTGTGTGTGTGTGTGTGTGTGTGTGTGTGTGTGTGTGTGTGTGTGTGTGTCGTTGGTTGGTTTGGTAGATATACGCGGCTGGGCAGACATACGGGCAAGGTCGGCTTTAGTGTGTTGTTCTACTTCGTGTATTTTAATCTACTTATTAATGCAATATGTCATCCACTATATCTTTCTTCTTTATTCCCATTTCTCTTTCACCTCTGTTCCCTGCATTCTCTTTTTTCTCTTTATTCAATATTTTCCTCTTTTCAATGTGCTTCGTTTCCATCACTATCTTCATCATCTCTACCAGTACCATAACACAGTCACCATGAATCACTACCACCATCCTTATTCACAGTTGCATATACCAACCACGCCACTCTACCACAACCACTAACATTTACCCACTACTGATGCCTTACCACCAGAAACAACACCACCGTTACTATCAACACCACCACCACCACCACCACCACCATCACTACCATCACCATCGGCAAAGATAGATAAAAGTTTCCTCGCTCCGTCGCAAAACTTCGGCCTAACAACCTAAAAACGATGATTAATGATTATGCATAGTTGTTAACTGTTCATAATACCAACACCTATATATATATATATATATATATATATATATATATATATATATATATATATATATATATATATATATATATATATATATATATATATATATATATATATATATATATATATATATATATATTGGACGAACGACAAAATTTTAGGTTGTATTATCAAGTTCCTTCATATCTGGACAGTTTTAAGCCAATCAATCGTTGGGTAAAGGTGTTTTATACTTTCAATAATGACAAGAGATAATTGCACTATGATGTAGATAATGTTTAGCGTCGTGCCCCTCTTGCTGAAGGATGAGAGTGTGTGGTAAAGAGATTGATGGATGAACAACGGGTGAGGTTCATGAGGCAGGAGAGAGGCATGAGGTAATCTTACGGTTCGTGTTATCGACATTGATCATTTTGCAAACTTTTATCTTTTTTTACTGGCTAAAGTCTCCTAGAACTACGTCGTAAACTGAAGAAAAAAAATCACTCTTCGGACGACAGCGATTATAACCTTTCTGATAAAACTAAATCAAGTATAACCGAT